>NC_058082.1:274131806-274439818 GCF_014858855.1 Bufo gargarizans | reverse complement strand
TGTTGCCAAAAACCTTCCTCTGAGTCACTTCGAAGAGACTGGCCTGAAAGTGCTAAAAATGACCCCTCTTCCTCCTCCTCCTCCTGGGCCACCTCCTCTTCCATCATCGCCCTAAGTGTTTTCTCAAGGAGACATAGAAGTGGTATTGTAACGCTGATAACGGCGTCATCGCCACTGGCCATGTTGGTGGAGTACTCGAAACAGCGCAACAGGGCACACAGGTCTCACATGGAGGCCCAGTCATTGGTGGTGAAGTGGTGCTGTTCTGTAGTGCGACTGACTCGTGCGTGCTGCAGCTGAAACTCCACTATGGCCTGCTGCTGCTCGCACAGTCTGTCCAGCATGTGCAAGGTGGAGTTCCACCTGGTGGGCACGTCGCATATGAGGCGGTGAGCGGGAAGGCCGAAGTTACGCTGTAGCGCAGACAGGCGAGCAGCAGCAGGATGTGAACGCCGGAAGCGCGAACAGACGGCCCGCACTTTATTCAGCAGCTCTGACATGTCGGGGTAGTTGTGAATGAACTTCTGCACCACCAAATTCAGCACATGCGCCAAGCAAGGGATGTGCGTCAAACTGGCTAGTCCCAGAGCTGCAACGAGATTTCGCCCATTATCACACACCACCAGGCCGGGCTTGAGGCTCACCGGCAGCAACCACTCGTCGGTCTGTTGTTCTATACCCCGCCACAACTCCTGTGCGGTGTGGGGCCTGTCCCCCAAAAATATAAGTTTCAGAATGGCCTGCTGACGTTTACCCCGGGCTGTGCTGAAGTTGGTGGTGAAGGTGTGTGGCTGACTAGATGAGCAGGTGGAAGAAGAGGAGGAGGAAGTCGAGTAGGAGGAGGTGGCAACAGGAGGCAAAGAATGTTGCCCTGCGATCCTTGGCGGCGGAAGGACGTGCGCCAAACAGCTCTCCGCCTGCGGCCCAGCTGCCACTACATTTACCCAGTGTGCAGTTAGGGAGATATAGCGTCCCTGGCCGTGCTTACTGGTCCACGTATCTGTGGTTAGGTGCACCTTGCCACAGATGGCGTTGCGCAGTGCACACTTGATTTTATCGGATACTTGGTTGTGCAGGGAAGGCACGGCTCTCTTGGAGAAGTAGTGCCGGCTGGGAACAACATACTGTGGGACAGCAAGCGACATGAGCTGTTTGAAGCTGTCTGTGTCCACCAGCCTAAATGACAGCATTTCATAGGCCAGTAGTTTAGAAATGCTGGCATTCAGGGCCAGGGATCGAGGGTGGCTAGGTGGGAATTTACGCTTTCTCTCAAATGTTTGTGAGATGGAGAGCTGAACGCTGCCGTGTGACATGGTTGAGATGCTTGGTGACGGAGGTGGTGATGGTATTGGTGGTACATCCCCTGTTTGCTGGGCGGCAAGTGCCAACGTTCCTCCAGAGGCAGAGGAAGAGGCCGAGGCGGCAGCAGCAGAAGAGGCCGAGGCGGCAGCAGCAGAAGAGGTAGCAGGGGGAGTCTGAGTGACTTCCTTGGTTTTAAGGTGTTTACTCCACTGCAGTTCATGCTTTGCATGCAGGTGCCTGGTCATGCAGGTTGTGCTCAGGTTCAGAACGTTAATGCCTCGCTTCAGGCTCTGATGGCACAGCGTGCAAACCACTCGGGTCTTGTCGTCAGCACATTGTTTGAAGAAGTTCCATGCCAGGGAACTCCTTGAAGCTGCCTTTGGGGTGCTCGGTCCCAGATGGCGGCGGTCAGTAGCAGGCGGAGTCTCTTGGCGGCGGGTGTTCTGCTTTTGCCCACTGCTCCCTCTTTTGCTACGCTGTTGGCTCGGTCTCACCACTGCCTCTTCCTCCGAACTGTGAAAGTCAGTGGCACGACCTTCATTCCATGTGGGGTCTAGGACCTCATCGTCCCCTGCATCGTCTTCCACCCAGTCTTGATCCCTGACCTCCTGTTCAGTCTGCACACTGCAGAAAGACGCAGCAGTTGGCACCTGTGTTTCGTCATCATCAGAGACATGCTGAGGTGGTATTCCCATGTCCTCATCATCAGGAAACATAAGTGGTTGTGCGTCAGTGCATTCTATGTCTTTCACCGCTGGGGAAGGGCTAGGTGGATGCCCTTGGGAAACCCTGCCAGCGGAGTCTTCAAACAGCATAAGAGACTGCTGCATAACTTGAGGCTCAGACAGTTTCCCTGGTATGCATGGGGGTGATGTGACAGACTGATGGGCTTGGTTTTCAGGCGCCATCTGTGCGCTTTCTGCAGAAGACTGGGTGGGAGATAATGTGAACGTGCTGGATCCACTGTCGGCCACCCAATTGACTAATGCCTGTACCTGCTCAGGCCTTACCATCCTTAGAACGGCATTGGGCCCCACCATATATCGCTGTAAATTCTGGCGGCTACTGGGACCTGAGGTAGTTGGTACACTAGGACGTGTGGATGTGGCAGAACGGCCACGTCCTCTCCCAGCACCAGAGGGTCCACTAACACCACCACGACCATGTCCACATCCGCGTCCCTTACTAGATGTTTTCCTCATTGTTATCGTTCACCACAACAACAAAAATATTATTTGGCCCAATGTATTGTATTCAAATTCAGCTGAATATAAATTTGAGGCCTAGTATTTAGGCGCTGGGTGACCGGTATAGATTTACTGACAGAATTAGACTTGGAAATGCACAGTAGCATGTGTGTGAAGTTATTCTGAATGACCCTATGTGCACCTTGAATATTATATACCCTTTTAGGGATAGATTTCAAATAGCTATGATACAGCAGAAACCACTAAATTAGGAAATTGCTAAATTGTTTTTCAACCCAGAACAAAAAATGTGCTTTGACGGACACTAAATAACTTGCCCAGCCAGAACAGTACAGCGGTAACGACAGATTTAGCGGGATATAAATTTGAGGCCTAGTATTTAGGCGCTGGGTGACCGGTATGGATTTACTGACAGAATTAGACTGGGATATGGCCAAAAAATAACCACACTATTGCTGGTTAAATGCACTTGGTGTGACAGCTTGACCAACCACACTACTGAGGGTTAAGTGCACTTGGTGACAGGCGCAGCTTGCCCCTGATGTAGTATATGGCCAAAAAATGAACAGACTATTGCTGGTTAAATGCACTTGGTGTGACAGCTTGACCAACCACACTACTGAGGGTTAAATGCACTTGGTGACGGGCGCAGCTTGCCCCTGATGTAGTATATGGCCAAAAAATGAACAGACTATTGCTGGTTAAATGCACTTGGTGTGACAGCTTGACCAACCACACTAATGAGGGTTAAATGCACTTGGTGACGGGCGCAGCTTGCCCCTGATGTAGTATATGGCCAAAAAAAAAACAGACTATTGCTGGTTAAATGCACTTGGTGTGAGAGCTTGACCAACCACACTACTGAGGGTTAAATGCACTTGGTGACGGGCGCAGCTTGCCCCTGATGTAGTATATGGCCAAAAAATGAACAGACTATTGCTGGTTAAATGCACTTGGTGTGACAGCTTGACCAACCACACTACTGAGGGTTAAATGCACTTGGTGACAGGCGCAGCTTGCCCCTGATGTAGTATATGGCCAAAAAATGAACAGACTATTGCTGGTTAAATGCACTTGGTGTGACAGCTTGACCAACCACACTACTGAGGGTTAAATGCACTTGGTGACGGGCGCAGCTTGCCCCTGATGTAGTATATGGCCAAAAAATAAACAGACTATTGCTGGTTAAATGCACTTGGTGTGACAGCTTCACCCTGATGTAGGCTTTAGCCAAAAAACAACCACACCATTGAGGGTTAAATGCACTTGGTGACAGGCGCAGCTTGCCCCTGATGTAGTATATGGCCAAAAAATGAACAGACTATTGCTGGTTAAATGCACTTGGTGTGACAGCTTGACCAACCACACTACTGAGGGTTAAATGCACTTGGTGACGGGCACAGCTTGCCCCTGATGTAGTATATGGCCAAAAAATGAACAGACTATTGCTGGTTAAATGCACTTGGTGTGACAGCTTGACCAACCACACTAATGAGGGTTAAATGCACTTGGTGACGGGCGCAGCTTGCCCCTGATGTAGTATATGGCCAAAAAATAAACAGACTATTGCTGGTTAAATGCACTTGGTGTGAGAGCTTGACCAACCACACTTCTGAGGGTTAAATGCACTTGGTGACGGGCGCAGCTTGCCCCTGATGTAGTATATGGCCAAAAAATGAACAGACTATTGCTGGTTAAATGCACTTGGTGTGACAGCTTGACCAACCACACTACTGAGGGTTAAATGCACTTGGTGACAGGCGCAGCTTGCCCCTGATGTAGTATATGGCCAAAAAATGAACAGACTATTGCTGGTTAAATGCACTTGGTGTGACAGCTTGACCAACCACACTACTGAGGGTTAAATGCACTTGGTGACGGGCGCAGCTTGCCCCTGATGTAGTATATGGCCAAAAAATAAACAGACTATTGCTGGTTAAATGCACTTGGTGTGACAGCTTCACCCTGATGTAGGCTTTAGCCAAAAAACAACCACACCATTGAGGGTTAAATGCACTTGGTGACAGGCGCAGCTTGCCCCTGATGTAGTATATGGCCAAAAAATGAACAGACTATTGCTGGTTAAATGCACTTGGTGTGACAGCTTGACCAACCACACTACTGAGGGTTAAATGCACTTGGTGACGGGCACAGCTTGCCCCTGATGTAGTATATGGCCAAAAAATGAACAGACTATTGCTAGGTTAAATGCACTTGGTGTGACAGCTTGACCAACCACACTAATGAGGGTTAAATGCACTTGGTGACAGGCGCAGCTTGCCCCTGATGTAGTATATGGCCAAAAAATAAACAGACTATTGCTGGTTAAATGCACTTGGTGTGACAGCTTCACCCTGATGTAGGCTTTAGCCAAAAAACAACCACACCACTGAGGGTTAAATGCACTTGGTGACAGGCGCAGCTTGCCCCTGATGTAGTATATGGCCAAAAAATAAACAGACTATTGCTGGTTAAATGCACTTGGTGTGACAGCTTCACCCTGATTTAGGCTTTAGCCAAAAAACAACCACACCATTGAGGGTTAAATGCACTTGGTCGCAGCTTGTGCTGGCGCACCACAAGACACAAAATGGCCGCCGATCACCCCAGAAAAAAGTGACTGACAAACGGTCTGGGCAGCCTAAAAACAGTGAGCAATTGAATTTCAGCAGCTCAATGATCCACAGCTGCAGATCGATCGATTAATCAAGTCCTTTGGAGGAGTTAATCTGCCTAATCTCGCCCTACTGTCGCAGCCGCAACCTCTCCCTACGCTAATCAGAGCAGAGTGACGGGTGGCGCTATGTGACTCCAGCTTAAATAGAGGCTGGGTCACATGGTGCTCTGGCCAATCACAGCCATGCCAATAGTAGGCATGGCTGTGACGGCCTCTTGGGGCAAGTAGTATGACGCTTGTTGATTGGCTGCTTTGCAGCCTTTCAAAAAGCGCCAAGAAAGCGTCACAAAAGCGCCAAGAAAGCGACGAACACCGAACCCGAACCCAGACTTTTACGAAAATGTCCGGGTTCGGGTCCGTGTCACGGACACCCCAAAATTCGGTACGAACCCGAACTATACAGTTCGGGTTCGCTCATCCCTATTCATGAGCTGTATGCCAAAATCATCAATATTAAAACAATAAAAGGCTTGAACTACTTCAGTTGGTGTGTAATGAATCTAAAATATATGAAAGTCTAATGTTTATCAGTACATTACAGAAAATAATGAACTTTATCACAATATGCTAATTTTTTTAGAAGGACCTGTATATATACTCTTGCATTGTATTTGAATTGAATTGTATGCATTTTTCAAAAATTTTCTTGGTTTGGTTTTAGTATAATGCATGTATTCTACTAAATTGCAAGCTGCACAATGCTGTTCTGAGCTAAGTCCATCAGAAGAGCGCTCTTATTACTCTGCATGCAGCTTGCCTCTCACTGCTCCTGTAGCTAATCTAAATCCAAACCTTAAAAAAAAATATCAAATATAATTTTACAGCCAGCCTGACACAGAGCTGAGAACTAGTGTTGGGCATGATGGTCGAGTCTCCTCCCCGCACGTTTGTTGGCTGCTATGTAGCCAATAAACATGCAGGTAAGTCCTGCCATTCACTGTAATGCCGTAGTCATGTTGCTTACTGGTATTGCAGTGATTGGCTGGAATGCGTAATTATGCTATAAAGCAACCGATGACATGTGTTTGGCTCAGTGTTAGTCAGGGAGAGCTGTGCTGAAGAAGGGACAGATAGTGTAGGTAATGAAATACTAATATTTTTATTGAAAAAACTTGTTAGAGACCCAAAAGTCCATTTAAGGACTATTGTTGTATCTGGCAGCAATATAATTATTAGTGCAACCTGCGCTAAATAGCTTGCAATTGTTTAGCCGCTGCAGACAGCAACATAATCTGCGCTACATCTCCTGTGTAACATGTGCGCAGCCTAAAAATATCTGTGACATTAAAGAGACACTGACAGGCCTTCTGAGCATAATTAGCTCTTTTATGCCCCCTAGGTCTTATAATAAGTTTCCAATTCATATAAGTATTATCCCTGTGCGCATTGTAAAACGTTAAAAATAATCTTTATAATCACCTGTCCTTTCTGCCCAAGGGGCGTTCTTTGTGCCGCATTTGTGCCCAGCCGCGTCCCAACTGCCGGATCCTTAGACACTCCCATCTCATTAGTATTCACTTGGCGCAATGTGATCCCGGCGAGCGAGGGTGCCGGGCGCATATGCAAGATCTCTGAATGTCGGGGACAGGAAAATCCCGCCCAGCGAAGTGAATACTAATGAGATGGGCGTGTCTAAGGATCCGGCAGTTGGGACGCGGCTGGGCACAAATGCGGCACAAAGAACGCCCCTTGGGCAGAAAGGACAGGTGATTATAAAGATTATTTTTAACGTTTTACAATGCGCACAGGGATAATACTTATATGAATTGGAAACTTATTATAAGACCTAGGGGGGCATAAAAGAGCTAATTATGCTCAGAAGGTACTTTTAAGTGTACTTTTTCCGTACATGGTCTCCGCTGAGGACAGTTACATTACCTGCGCTACATCTCCTGTATAATGTTTGTGCATCCGAAATATCAGTGACATTCAGTCTAATTTTTTTGCTGCTGGTGGCAGCGACATTACCTGCGCTATACCTCCTATATAACGATTGCCCATCCTTAATATCAGTGACATTCATTCAGTGTAATTTTTTATTAGACGGTGGTGACAGCGACATTACCTGTGCTATACCTCCTGTATAACGTTTGTGCAGCCTACGGTAAATATCAGTGACATTCATTCAGTCTAATTTTTTATTAGCCGGTGGTGACAGTGACATTGCATGCATTATACCTTCTGTATAATGTTTATGCAACCTAAATATCAGTGACATTCATTCATTGTAATGTTTTATTAGCTGGTGGTGACAGCGTCATTACTTGCACTATATCTCCTGTATAACGTTTGTGCATCCTAAATATTAGTGACATTAATTCAGTGTAATTTTTTATTGACCGATGGTGACAGCGACATTACTTGCGCTATACCTTCTGTACAACGTTTGTGCATCCTAAAATTATCTGTGATATTCTGTGTACTTTTTTCATAGACGCTGTGGACAGCGACATTATCTGTGCTACATCTCCTGTTTAACGTGTGCGCATCCTAAAAATATCTGTGACATTCTGTGTACTTTATTTACTCATACACTTACAAAACCTGCGCTACTGTACATGTGACATACTTGCAAGCATATATACCATTTAATATGTGCATGCGAGCAGTAAGGGACGGGGAAGTGTCCGTGCTGCTGATGGTGCACGCAGAGGTTGTGGCCCAGTGCACAGTGAAACTGTCCCTGCTGCCAGAGCACAAGAAACACACTCATCCCGGATACCTAGCTTCATGTCCCAGTTTGCAGGGCGGCGCAGGACACCACTCTCGAAGTCAGACCAGTGCGACCAGGTGGTCGGTTGGATTGCAGCAGATAATGCTTCAAGTCGGTTAAGCACCACCATGTCTTCCACAAAGTCCAGTCTCAGTAGCCAAGAGTCTGGTCAACAGAATCCTCACCCTGATCCTCCTTCCTCCCACAATGGAGGGTCTTGCCAAACAAGTGATCCCACACTCGGATATTCTGAGGAGCTCTTTTCATTGCTATTCCTTGATTTGGGCCTCTTGACAAGCCCACTTGAAGAGGGACATGAGGAGATATTGTGCACTGATTTCCAAACTCTTGAACATCCACAGTCACAAAAAGATGACGGTGGGGAACGGCAATTAGTGTTTCACGAGGTGGATGATGTTGATGAGACACAGTTGCCAATAAGTCAACTGCAATTAGTGTCTCAAGAGGTTGATGATGAGGATAAGACACGGTTGTCAATAACTGAGGTTGTTGTTAGGTCAACAAGTCAGGAGGATGACCAGGGTGAGGAAGTGGAATGAGGAGGTGGTGGACGATGAAGTCACTGACCCAACCTGGGAAGGTGGCAAGCCGAGCGAGGACAGCAGTACAGAGGGGGAGGGATCCACGGCACAGCAACAGGCTGGAAGAGGCAGTGGGGTGGCAATAGGGAAAAGGCAGGCCACACAAAACAGGCCCGCAACTGTTCCCCGGAGCACCCCCTTTGCGGCAATCTCCCTTGCCAAGGGGTAGGTATTCCGCAGTCTGGCGCTTTCTTTAGGAAAGTGCGGGCGATAAAAGGATTGTCATTTGCAACCTGTGCCGTACCAAAATGAGCAGGAGCATGAACACTAGGAACCTCACTACCACCAGCATGATCCGCCACATGGCATCAAAGCACCCTAACAGGTGGTCCTTACACCTGAGTCCACAATTAGTGCTTGCGGGTCACACCACTGCTTCCTCTTCCCGTGTGTTACGTGCTGATTAATCCCCTGTCCAAGACGCAGGCCCGGATGTCTCCCACCATGCACCTGGACCTTCGCAAGCACAGCTAGCACATCCACTTCTGTGTCCCAGCGCAGCGTACAGATGTCTATACTCCAGGCCTTTGAACGAAAGCGCAAATACCCAGCCACTCACCCACAGGCCATAGCACTAAATGCGCACCTTTCCAAATTGCTAGCCCTGGAAATGTTGGCACTTATGCATGTGGACACTGAGGCTTTCTGCAGCCTGATGGCGGTGGCCTTCCCGTGGTACTCTGTCCCCAGCTGTGAATATTTTTCACGGTGTGCATTCCCAGCCTTACACCAGCATATGTCTCGTAACATCACCCGTGCCCTGACCAAAGCAGTTATTGGGAAGGTCCACTTAATGACTGACATAGGTACAAGTGCTTTTGGCCAGTGATGCTACATTTCCCTGACCGCACACTGGGTGAACGTTGTGGAGGCAGGGAGCGAGTCGTACCCTGGGATGGAACAGGTGCTACCGACGCCAAGGATTGCGGGCCCTACTTCCATCAGGGTTTCCACCACCACCTACGTTAGTGGCTGCAACCCCCCCTTCTCCTCCTTCTCCGCCGCCTCCTCCTCCCATTCACTTCCACCTCTGAATTATCATCTTGCAGCACCAGTCAGACATCAGTCAGTAGCTGGAAGCAGTGTAGCACTGCAGTGGGGAAGCAGCAACAGGCCGTGCTTAAATTCATCTGCTTAGGTGAAAAACAGCACACAGCCACTGAGCTGTGGCAGGGGATAAGGGACCAGACTGAGCTGTGGCTCTCGCCACTCAACCTACAACCAGGCATGGTTGTGTCTGATAATGTCCGTAACTTGGTGGCGGCTTTGGAGCTCGGCAAGCTCACACACATACCATGCCTAGCCCATGTGTTCAACCTACCCCAATTTGCCTGAACTACTGGTGAAGGTGAGGCGCGTCTGTGCCCATTTCCTCAAGTCATCGACAGCTTCCACCGCTCTATCAGGCCCTAGCCCCTAATGTTTTAGATGGTCAGATCAGCAGGCCCTTGCTCCAATAGTTTTTGAGGGTCACCAGCAGGCCATCAATCATAATTTTTCAAGGGTGTGTTCGATGCCCTCCTTTATGTGTAATAAAGGGTGTATTGTAGTGCTGGTTCCTTGTAATTTTTGGCAGCTCTTTCTCTTAGTGCATAGGCTTTATGAGTGTAGGAGTCCCACTACCTGAACAATTGTACCACAATGTGAATGAGGCCCTCTTTTATGTGATATACAGGTTGTATCAGAGTGCCTCTTCCTTGTAATTTTTGGCAGAACTTGCACTTTATATACAAGTAAATATACAGGAACAAATGTTTTCTAACAATTTTTCCTCTAAAATCGATTTTATCTTTGGTTTTGTGCGTATTATTGTCAGGCTGTAAAATTGGCTTACTACTCGGACAACATCGTTCCCAGCAGTGACCTGGGAGTCCAAGATGCATCAAGAAATCCTCCCCATGCTGTTCCTGAACCATTTTGGTGGTGTTTCCATCAATTTCTGACCTTTTCCTGTGAACCAGACACCCTCCCCGCTTCAGAGCAGGGGTGCCTGGTTTAATGCTCGGGTTCACCCATTGACTTCCATTGTGCCGAGAACCCGATCATCCCGAGGTGTTCTACCCGAGCACCCGAGCACTTTGGTGCTCGACCAACACTACTGAGAACATATTCGGCAGCTTTCTATGTAGTGTATGCATGCAAGCTTGTCAAGCCAAGGGTACTAAACTTTGACATTAATTACAAATAGATAGATGTTTTAGCATGAAATCTGTGCAATTCATTAAACAAAATAGGTGAAAAGGTTTGTATAGGCTTTAGTAATAAATAAAACCAAAATAAATTGTATAACTGGTTAAGCGGAGGTCCATATTTTATAGCCTTGAATCAATGTTTTACAGCCTTGATGTTCTGTTTATACTACAATCCAAGGGCATAGCAATATGGGAAATTTCATAAGGGGCTCCAGTGGTCATACTTCCACAAGAAGTATCATGGCAATAGTAGGTGATGAATCCTGTTACAGAATTTGCTAGATAAGCATCTGTTCTAATTTTATACTTATTTTACCTTTAAATCTATTTATCAAGATTCAAAAGTAAATGGGTGAAATTAATCATAAGATTATGACTTGAAGTAAGTTTGGCAGGAGTCTGCATTAGTGTAATTTGCATCAAATTTATCAAATGTTGTTTGTTAAATCTGGTGTATGTTTATAGGCTACTCCAGTTTTCCTACACCACCCTCCTACTGAAGTGTTCATGACCTTTTATAAACCATCTAAGGGTACAACCAAACAATGCTGTTGTTTGATGTTCAGGAAGAGGTCCTGCTGTGGTTGAGTACCATGCAACCAATTAGTCCACCGCTACCTCATATTTAACTAATGAAGATCATACTGTGTGGTCGGTCATCGTTGTTAATGGCAACCTTCACATGATCGCGTTGTGTGGTCAAACTCTAAGTGCTAAATCTTGAATGAAGCTCAATTACGTAGTAGCAATGCATATTTTTCCACCAAATTTTCAAAACTGGAGTGAGTGGTGTAAAAATGCAAACAGTCACAAAGGGGTAGATTTATCATCTTCTTTGCACCAGAAAAGTGGTCCGCGCTACTTTTCTGAAAGGGGACATGGCAAGGGTGGGGAAGAGTGGTGCAAATGAAGCCAGAAATCTCCAGCACCTCTGAACTGTCTTAGATTTCTGGTTAGGCGCACGGACTGCAGGAGGATCAGCCAAATTTATGACAAGGTGTGTGCCTTGTCATAAGTTAGGTACAACCTCCGGCAGTGCAGGGGATATCAAGATAGGCTCAGAAAGCTCCAGTATTCATAAATCCCCCCCAAAATATTTTCACAATTAACTTCAAAATATGCAAAATCCTGATTATGCGACTTTTTTAAAGCTGCAATCCAGGAGCACAGGGCCTGATAAATTCCCCCAATGTATATGAAATGCTTTGTTTTTCATTACAGTCCATAACCAGCTTTCTTATTGCATTTTAAGAATTGCAGAGCGCAGGGTAATGTGTTACTTTTTCCCTGAGTAAATTCAAGAAGAAAATCAATTTAGTCTAACATGTATGCAGAAGTCCCTCTGGTGGGAAAAAAATTGCATTCAGGAAAGTGTAAATTCTCAACATGGCTTTACTGATATTGATTTTTAAACAGTCCAGGCATGTGCTGCGACCCGTAAATGTAGAATTGCAACAGTGCACAAGGATGAAAACAGAAACCTATGGTAAAATGAGAGATAAATACATATGTAAATAAGGGAGAGAGAATGGTCAGGGGTGAAGGAATATATATACAAAACACAACTGGGGAATTTATTAAGCCTGGTATTTCATACGCCAATGTTAATAAAAAAGTGCCATGGAGAAAGATGCATCAGGTTTGTTAAGAAACATAAGCTTCTTAATAAAATGTGGCTCATCTTCTGCAGTCCATGCATCTGAAAAGCAAATTAGTGACAGCTGATGCTGTGAGGTGCGTAGATTTGAGCTAAAAGTTATGCTAGTTTCTGCTAGGAAAATATTGTAAATTAGTCAGGTTTCGGGTGTCCATGCCTCTCTTGCTAAGCCAACCCGTTTAAAAAAAATAACAAAATGTTTCATGTATAGACACGAGAAAACTAGCCTACAGCCTCAGTCCCTCATGTGCATTGTATACAGTGAGGATAAGAAGTATTTAAACACCCTGAGATTTTGTAGGTTCTCCCACTTAGAAATCATGGAGGGGTCTGAAATTCACATTGTAGGTGCATTCCCACTCTGAGAGAGAGAATAAAAAAAATAAAAATCAGGAAATTACATTGTATGATTTTTAAAGAATGTATTTGTCTTGAACTGCTGAACATACAGGTAAAAACTCGAATTGCATTAATGCAGCTTAAAATTAGAATTCAGTTAAAAGGTTCAATATTCTACGCTCAAAGTGTCACAGTCTAGTCAGCTAATTAATCCATACCTCCTAAGCAAAGGGTACCTGAAAATTGTGACTTTGGGGTTTCATAAGCTGTAAGCCATAATCATCCAAATTATAACAACTAAAGGCTTGAAATATCTAGCGTTGCATATAATGAGTCTATCTCATATATTAGTTTCCCCTTTTAAGTTGAACACCTGAGAAAATCAGTGTTAATATTTGGTACAGAAGCCTTTGTTTGCAATTACAGAGGTCAAACGTTTCCTGTAGTTCCTGACCAGGTTTGCACACACTGCAACAGGGATTTTGGCCCACTCCTTCACACAAACCTCCTCTAGATCTGTCAGGTTTTTGGGCTGTTGCTGAGCAACATAGAGTTTCAGCTCCCCCCAAAGATATTATATTGGATTTAGGTCTGGAGACTGGCTAGGCCACTCTATAACCTTTATATGCTTCTTACGGAGCCACTCCTTAGTTATCCTAGCTGTTTGCTTTGGGTCGTTGTTATGTTCGAAGAGTAAGACCCAGCCGATCTATTTTCAATGCTCTGACTGAGGGAAGGAGGCTGTTGCTCAAAATCTCACAATAAATGGCCCTATTCATCCTTTCCTTAATACAGTGCAGTCGTCCCCTGTCTCCTTCGCAGAAAAGCACCCCCAAAGTATGACCACCCCATGGTTCACAGTAGGGATGGTGTTCTTGGGATGCAACTCATCCTTCTTTTTCCCCCAAACACGACGAGTGAAGTTTAGACCAAAAAGTTCTACTTTGGTCTCATCTGACCACATGACTTTCTCCCATGCCTCCTCTGGATCATCCAGATGGTCATTGGCAAACTTCAGATGGGCCTGGACATGTGATGAATTGAGCAGGGGGAACCTTCCGTGCAATGCATGATTTGAAACCATGACGGAGTAATGTTCTACCGACAGTGACCTTTGAAACTGTGGTCCCAGCTCTCTTCATGTCATTGACCAGCTCCTCCCATATAGTTCTGGGCTGGTTCCTCACCTTTCTTATCATCAGTGATACCCCATGAGGTGAGCTCTTGCATGGAGGCTGACAGTCGTCTTTAGCCTCTTCTATTTTCTAACAATTGCTCCAACAGTTTATCTATTTTCACCAAGCTGCTTGGCAATTGCCCCATAGCCCATTCCAGCCTTGTGGAGGTCCACAATTTGATCTATGGTGTCTTTTTACACCTCTTTGGTCTTGCCCATGGTAGTAGTTGGCGTCTGACTGACTGTGGGGTGGACAGGTGTCTTTCAAGAGCTAAGACAGGTGCTACTAAGTTAGATTAATGAGTGGAGTAGAGGTGAACTTTTTAAAGGCACAGTAACAGGTCTTTGAGAGCCAGAATTCGTGTTGTTTCTCAGGTATTCAAATACTTACTGTATGTTCAGCAGTGCAAGACAAATACATTCTTTAAAAATTATACAATGTGATTTCCAGATTTTTATTTATTTATTCCGTCTCTCAGAGTGGGATTGCACCTACAATGTGAATTTCAGACCCCTCCATGATTTAAAAATGTCAGGTTGTTCAAATACTTATGTTGCTCACTGTAGCTATCTAAATCTGCCCTAGCTCTTCTGCTACAAACACTGACTAAAGCACTGATGTGTGAATAAGTCCTAAATGACAGAATCATTTATTGTGCTGTAATATACCTTATCTGACCAGGACTTTGAAGGAAATGTGTCACTAAGGCTACTTTCACATTAGCGTTTTAGTTTTCCGGTATTGAGATCCGTTATAGGGGCTCAATACTGGAAAAAAAAACGCTTCAGTTTTGTCCCCATTCATTAGTGTTAGTATATAGCCTGGCCCACTCCCCATCACTCACTGAAGCCATATGGCACCAGGAGAGAGATAGTGTGTGGACTCTCATTGCAGTCCTTGGTGACCATGTGGCACCGGGGGTGGTGTGGAGTGGGCCCGGCGTGCATGCTGGTGACTGCTTTCCCTGGATATAGTGGAGACCATTTTGGCACCGAAAATGACGGAAATTCAGGCGGATCCAGCATGTAAGTGGAACCTGCACTTTCTGAATTGTATGATAGCTGCTATGGCACATAACAGATATATTTAGTGTTAGGAACCCGTCTAACTAGAGATTGCCTTGACGGTCGGCAGACGGGCTCAAATAATTTTGTACAAAACGATTTGCCAAATATCTCTAACTTATTAGTTCAGCATTTGATATTATGATGCAATTTTGTACTTTATTTGGTTTGCAGTGAGCTGTTGCATTCCTTGTTTTGTTTAACAGTCCCGTTTCCTACCAAGGGAGGGGCTGCAGGAAGTTTTCAGTAAATCTAGTCTAGAGTTGGAAGGACTTGAGAATCACCCTGACTCCTTATAGATTAACCGATAGAGTATTGCGAGGGGGTCACCAGCCAAAGGCACCCCACTCAAAAGGTACCAGAACAGCACTAAAGTCCAGCAGCCAGACTAAAGCTGAGTTTAGCACAGCAGAGAGATAAAGCAGATTATTGAAGTGTGCCTGCCAGTTTATGCCAAAACTTGCTGTAACCAAGAGAAACACCACTTCTTGTACGGATGCAAGTTGATTCAAGTAAAGTTGTTGAACTTTGTAAAAGTCTGGACTTGACTATTTCTCCATCTCCACCATTACTCTCTCCTTTATACTTTCGAAGCCTAACCCTGGGGAGCGTTGATATTCATGTAGGAGCACCGTGACACACACAGAAAACTATTAAGGCCGCACTACACCACTCGGCATTCTGATAAACATGAGACACGATCGGGTCTGGGGTCGGCATGTTGCCCAAGTCCCACGTTGCTCCTAGAGGCTAATTTGCATACATTAAAAAAAATGTAATACGGACACATATGAACATAGATGACTTCAGTTGCTAAGGAGGCCGTCAAGAAGACAGTGATTGACAGCTTTTTTTGCATATACAGTCATAGAGGGAAGACGGTCAATCACTGATTAACAGATGATCAATTTGCTTAGCTCCTCTTGGTCTATAACATGCTGCCTGCAGCTCAAACACCATATTCAATGTCAGAAGATTCCCCTTAGGACTGAATATAGATGTATTACATTTGGGAAAAATAAATGCAGATTTATTACTTTTTTTATTTATTTGACATAGACAAGCACCTTCAAAAGTTACAGAATGGATGTTTTTTGAAGAATGTCTTCAGTTCTACTTACTGCAAAGAAGAAACAACTCTGAAATGTTGTGCATATTAATAAGCATGAAAAGATTTTTGCCTGATAAAACTTGTCATTTTCACTTTTAACTAGCATGAAAAGCTATTTGCAAGTACATTTATTAGAACAGCTAATTTGCTTTTTTTTTTCTTTTACAGATAATTAGGTTACATTATATATCAAAGACAATATGAAAAAATGCAGTTGAGCAATTTTAGGTAAGGGGTAGTCACAGTAACATAAACATATTTTTTAAAGGGGTTTTCCAGTACTTATATCAATATCAGTTTGGCAGGGGTCCAACACTCAGCACCCCTAACAATCAGTTGAATAGGAGCACCGTTGCAGTAGCCAGCTCTCGTCTACTACACATTGGATGGAGGCAGGCTCGGACTGGCCCACAGGGGTACAGGTGACATCCCCCGGTGGGCCCTTGAGCAAGGTGGGCCCTAGTCTCCCATCCCCTGCACATGTGGTACATAACACAGTAGACTAAATGCACTCCCCAGGTTATTATTATGATGGAGAAGGTTCTGCTTAGGCACAAATTCACTGGTGGAGGCGGTCATGATGTTCAAATAAAAATCCTTCTTTATTTGAGGATAGCACATGCATACATAAAAACAACGCGTTTCGGGGATAAACAGTTCCCCTTCATCAGGTTAGACAATTGACTGGACTGGACATCCGATCCGAAAGAAACTCTCCTTGCGGCTGCAGTCCTGGTGAATGGGTCTGATTCACAGAAGCCTTCCATAGGGTTGTGCCTATCTTTAGCACAACCATATAAGGTGAGCCTCCTGATTTCTCACTTTGTTACATAATTTACTCAAACATACTACCCTATTGTGCGCCCCTTTCTCCTCCTCCTCATTCCTCTCATGGTTTGAGTTGCAATTAGAGACGTCCATTCCTGACGTCCCTTTATTATTATTATAGACATGATCAGAGCTGAGATGACTTCTAGGTATAGAGGAAAGCTAGCCAGTATCCTCATTTTCTTAGGATCTAACTCCTCAAGGTTGCTGCAGGGACCCCCATATTCAATCATCTGGTAGCAACTTGCTGCTGTGTATGCAGGTAATATTTGAATGTATCCATATGGTGGGCCCCCAAAATAAATTTTACTGGTGGGCCCTAGGCACTCCAGTCCGACACTGTATGGAAGTCTGTAGATCTGGCGCCTATTTCTGGCAGAGGGGATACTGCTGGTCAGTTGGGAATCAAACCCTACAGATCTGATATTGAGCTTATGGATAGACCATCAGTATAAAAGTACCAGTAAGGGTCCAATCACACCTACAGATGAAGCAGGCGATTGTCGGGAAGGAATCGTCTTCTCGCTAACGTTGGAGACCACTGCAATTACATGTAGCAATCTCTTCCTCATTAGGCGGAGGAGCGATTGCTAATGCCAACGCTCGTCCCGATACTGAAGCACTGTTTGCCGGCAGCAGATCGTGATTACAAGGCATAATCTGCCACTGACAAACAAGATTCAACCACCACAGTCTGTGATCATTTCTTTAAAGGAGAACCCAGCTCCAGTTACCTCTTGCAAGTACCCACAAAAGTGCCAGACACAATGCCCCAAAATAGAGCAGCTGCTTTAACTGTAACAGATAGCGTTGGTATATACACAATAGGAACAGCAGTAATGGTGGAGCACTATTTCATATGTATATTGACATGGACAGCTCATGGTTCAGCTGCAGCCTAGTATAGGACAGTGCAGAATCTCCAGAATAGGTACTTTCCGGTATCTGAATTTCTGAATTCAACTTGAGCTTCATAACATTGGCCAAATAGCTGAATATTCCGTTTTTTTTCTCTCACCTTAATGCAACCTTAAATCACAATTTTAGAAATAATGTCCACAATCATACTGAATATGGAAAGGTTATGGGTACAGGGCTGATGCAGATCTAGCAGGCTGTGTCATGACACTATGGTTACTGGAGAATGCCTTTCTGATACCCCTTTGATCGATGCTGCAATCTTTTAACATAAACAGCTGCACCTTTATATAGCACATCCATACAGAGAGAAGTCTATAAATCTTATAAAGTATTTCTGGGCCACTGACTCATCATTGCCAACTCTTAATGTATTCTGTTTAATGATCTGAATTGTTGCACATTGCTAACATCACCATAAATGCTCCATACACGGGAACAAGAACATATTGCATATAATCTGACAAGCAGAACAGAAGTTTTACAATTTGCCTGTGGAGATGAGTAAGCTGGAAGAGGGAAGGTGACAGAGAAACCTCAAATCGAGACATTAAGGCAGTCATGGATCACTAACTTATAATGGAAAATACCGTACCCCACAGCTAGCAATGACCTGGCATTTGCTTCTGTTCCCTGCATGTTTGGTATCTCTTTACACCTGTGGTGTGTAGAGGACATAAAGACATTTTCGAAACACATTTGTTATGAATAAAAGTTGACATCTATTGTACAATAGGATATTTTTGACCAACATGAAAGAAATTGCACATATTTGGAGTCATTTAACAAACTGGTGTAAAGTAGAACCAACCAATCAGATTCCCCTTTTCATTTTTCACATCTCTTTAGGAAAATGAGAGCTGGAATCTGATTGGTTGCTATGGACAACTAAGCCAGTTCTACTTTACACCAGTTTGATAAATGACCCTAATTGTATATATCTACAAGTTAATGTATTTCCTAATGCATTGGTGATTTGTTTTCTCAGATGATTAGAAGAATGATACTTTGGTATAAATATATATATCTGTACAATTAAATGTGAATTATGAATCATGATATCTAATGTCATTAATGTAATCATAGACTTATAAATAATAAAGTATTGGATAAATTGGACAGGAACAATTCATGGAAGCTTAGGGTCACAAATACATAGGTCTCATGTTTGGTGGTTACCCTAAATCTTCTGTAGGCTACTCACTGTTTCCTTTAGCTGATGTAAGGTTATTGCCAACTAAACTGTTCATCTTTATCACTACAGTAGGTTACGGTTTACACACTGTCTGTGACATGCATGCTGCTGCACAGGGAACAGTCTCCAGCCTCTCTTATGCTTTTCAAATTGATTTATCAAACTGGAGTCAAGTAGAACTGGCTTAGTAGAGTGCCAGTCTGTGCCACGTGTCCAGCTTAAACACCTAAGAGTTGTAAGGCACAGAGGGATCAGTAAGGATGCTGACACGATCTCCAGCATACCCCTTCACCATCTTCCAAAACGTTTCTCTCCATGTGACAATAGGCCGAGCATCAGGGTGAGGTTGCTGGCTGGGTGTCATGAAACTGTCCCAGGCCTTGGAGAGTGTTGCCTTGCTCCTGTTAGAACTGCTGTGTGTTCCCCTCGTCTCCCCTCCTCGGTTGCTCAAGGAACTACATACTCTGCTGCCAGCGTTGTATTTCCTACACTATCTATCCCTTCTACAGCACAGCTCTCCCTGACTAACACTGAGTCGAACCACATGTCATCGGTGCTTTATAGCACCCAAGGATGCATTCCAGCCAGTCAATCACTGTAATGCCAGCAACCAACATGGCTACGGCATTACAGTGACTGGCAGTACTCACCTGCACGTTTATTGGCTGCGTGCTCGATCAACACTAATGTGTAGATTAGATAATAACTTTAAAGAGCCTCTCAATGCTAACCATATTTCTTTCTCTGGGGAAAGTGGGCAGTCCCAATCACATGTATCTGTAGTTAGTGCTCTGAGCAGAGTCTTGACTGGGATGGTCACAAGTCCTTCAAACCCAAGCGGATCATGTAGACTGTTTATGGTACATAAAACACCACATTGTATAAAAGGCCTTTGTTCTTGGCCAAGGTAAAATTGTCATTATTGAGGTCTGAGTAGATCCATAGGCTGTCCTGTATGGGTAATAGGTTTGTTGCCAAGTCTTTCAAGTCAGTGGCATGAACTGGGAAAGGCCTCCATAACAAATTTGCTGTTTAAAGCAATCTTATACAATCTGAATTTGAAACAGGTAAGCATGCTATGAGTCCTTTTGAGTAGCCTGATTGCTGCCTCTGTTGAAGGAAGAGACTTTAAGCCATTGTCCAGATATAAGTCTCTTTCAACAAACTGCCTGATACAGTCCTGATCAAAAGTTTAAGACCACTTGAAAAATGGCAAAAAATCATGTTTTACATTGTTGGATCTTAACAAGGTTCCAAGTAGAGCTTCAACATGCAACAAGAAGAAATGAGAGTGAGACAAAACATTTTTTGAGCGTTCAATTAATTGAAAATAACGATTAAACTGAAACAGGCTGTTTTTCAGCTGATCCAAATTTTAGGACCACATGCCTTTAAAAGGCCAAATCTGTGCAAAGATGTGGTTTGATTGTCATTTTCTGTCAGTTAGTCACACGTTGTGATGGCAAAGGCAAAAAAACTCTCCCTTTTTTTAACGTGGTCAGGTTGTTGAACTGCATAAGCAGGGTATCTCACAGCGCGCCATCGCTGCTGAGGTGGGACGTAGTAAAACAGTCAGCCTTAAATATCCTGAGGGTTATAAAACAAAAAAGTAAAGTGGAAGACCCCAAAAAATTTCATCAGCACTGAGCCGGAGTATCCAATTGGCTGTCCGTCAAGACACTGGACGATCCTCGACCCAAATTAAGGCCCTTAATGGTGCTGACTGCAGCCCCATAACCATCAGACGGCATCTGAGACTGAAGGGCTTCAAAAACAAAAAACGTCTTCAAAGACCTTGTCTCCTTGAACGCCACAGAACTGCTCGTTTGGACTTTGCAAGAGAGCACCAAACATGGGACATTCAAGGTGGAATAAAGTTTTATTCTCGGATCCCACCTGAGATGTTTTCTATGCGCCACACTGGAGGGGGCGCCATAATGGTCTGGGGTGCTTTTCCTTCAGTGGAACAATGGAGCTTCAGGAAGTGTAGGGGCATCAAAGGGCCGCTGGCTATGTCCAGATGTTGCAGAGAGCATTCCTCGTCTGTGTGATAACGACTGGGTTTTTCAACAGGACAATGCTACAGTACACAGTGCCCACAGGACAAGGGACTTCTTCCAAGAGAATAACATCACTCTTTTGGCCCATCCTGCGTGTTCCCGTGATCTAAATCCATTTGAGAACCTTTGGGGATGGATGGCAAGGGAAGTTTACAAATATGGACAACAGTTCCAGACAGTAGATGGCCTTTGTGCGGCCGTCTTCACCACTTGGAGAAATGTTCCCACTTAACTCATGGAAACGCTTTCGCATCAAGCATGCCAAAACAAATTCCACAACGTAACCGATTGTCCTAACCCCATTTATAAGGCAAGAAATCCCACTTATTAAACCTGGCAGGACACACCTGTGAAGTGAAAACCATTTCAGGTGAGTACCTCTTGAAGCTCATCAAGAGAATGCCAAGAGTGTGCAAAGCAGTAATCAAAGCAAAAGGTGGCTACTTTGAAGAACCTAGAATATGACATATTTTCAGTTGTTTCACACTTTTTTGTTATGTATATAATTCCACATGTGTTAATTCATAGTTTTGATGCCTTCAGTGTGAATCTACAATTTTTATAGTCATGAAAATAAAGAAAACTCTGAATGAGAAGGTGTGTCCAAACTTTTGGTCTGTACTGTATATGTAATAATACCACACTGCTGATCACCACAGGTCTTAAGTACTCTGGCACTGATGGCATACAGCCCTGTGGCCTTCCCTGCTTTGATCCTCCCGAGTTCCCTTCTCACCTAGGCACTTGCTAACATCAGACTGTAGCCAGATGACTGATTTCTAGATTTATTGATATGGAGGCAATAGCTAACAGTAGGTGGGAGAGGGAATAGAATGGCATACCTATTGAAGAAAAGATTGAGCTCATCAACCTACTTTTTTCCTCCTTCTAGCTGGGAGACAGGCTGTCTGTGACCAGATATTGATTTAATTATTTTCCAGACCTCACTAATGTTTTTTTGTTCCACTTGCTCCTCCATCTTTCTCTTGTATCTGGCTTTCCCATCCCTGATTTGACACCTCAGCTCCTTTTGCACAACCCTCAGCTTTTCCTTGTCACCTGACCAAAAGACCCCTCTCTTCTCCTTTAGAAGAGTTTTTAATCCTGGATTGGTTATTAGAGAAGCACCTCACCATTTATGTGGGTACTGTGTTGTCCACACAAAAGTTCATGTGGTTTGTTATGCTGTGTATGAGACCACTCATGTTTTCCCCATAAGAATCCTGCAAAACTTCCCTCAAACAATTCCTCAAAGCCTCATCAATGTCTTTAGACCATATGCTCACTGTGCGGGTGACAGCTGGTTCTCTATGTACAAGTGGTTTGTACACAGGTCGAAGATGCACCAGGTTGTGATCTGATCTTCCCAGGAATGATAGGACTGATAAGTTATATGCCTCCCTTATGTTGGCAATGAACAAGTCCAGTGTTTTATTGACTCTTGTGTGGCAGGTTACGAGAGCCAATATTATAGTACATATCAATAATAAACATCAATGACAATAAATACCACTTCCATACATTGTTGCACGGGATATAAAGTAAGGAGAAGAGCTATACACTATACATTACACACTGCTCTAAACCCACACATGGAAAATAGGTATGGGTAGATGCAAATAGGTGACAGGATGATTTAAAGGCTTGAAGCTTAAAGTGGATGTAAAGCATATTCTACATTTTTCAAAACAAGAACAGCCTCTTCTGAATTTCATATTGAGCTCCTCACTACTGAGTTTCACATGTTTCCAGTTACAGCCTCTTATAAAGCTATGTTTGTGTTTTCCTTTCCGTTTTTAGGATCCGTCAGAGGATCTCAAAACCGCAGGAAAACACATCCGTTTGAATAATACAACCCCCTCCATCCGTTCAGAATGGATCAGTTTGCATTATATTGAAAATGAACATGGCGGATCCAGTTTTGAAAAAAAAAAATTGATCCGACACCGTTGACTTACATGTTGATGCCAGATCCAACATGTTCAGTTTCCCATGATGCACACAAAATTGTTGCTTGCAGCTTTTTTGTGTACGGCATGGTAACACAACAAAACGTAACGGAATGCATTCTACTGCTCTCTGTTCCAGTTCGTTCAGTTTTGTCCCCATTGACAATGAATGGGGACAAAACTGAAGCGTTTTCCTCTGGTTTTGAGATCCTCTGACAGATCTCAAAACAATAAAAGAACACGCAGATGTGAAAGTAGCCTAACTCCTAGTGCTGGAAGCTGTATTACAGGTCGTAATCCTAGGCAGCGAACTATAAGCACCACATTTAGGTCAGTAAATGGTGATTGACTATGTGGGAAGCTACTGAAAAGATTTAATTACATTGAGGATAAGGAGGATTTTGACTTTGTATTGCACATGTTCAACAGGAGTCAAGTTTTGTGTACCAGGACAAGATTCTGTAAAAGTTGCAATTTATACATTTTAATCTCTGCATTTTCTGAAATTAGTGGGCGGTCCTATCAGTGATTGACAGTAGTGGGATTGGTGTGGCTTAGTGTCTAGAAGAAAACAGTGAACAGGAATCAGTGCAGATCCGGTTCTAAAGGAGCCAGTGAAGATGTAACAGATGGGTGCATAGGCACCTATTTGCTCCAATGTGGTATGGATACAATGAATAGTCTTTTCTTTTTCAAAATTCTTTTTATTAAAAAAAAATTCAAACAAAACATGCAATAAGTTACATTTATACACTGTCTCATGTATAAATGAAAAGACCACAGTAGAAGATGGAGGTTAACATGCAAACTTAACAAGATTCTATACTACTTTAGATAAATATACAAGCAGAAATAATAGAGATGTATGCATATTGAATACTCTTAAAAATTATCTTGCCTGTAAATAGCAATGTCATACTTCAACTGTTACAGTTTTTTTTTATTAGAAGAAAATAATTATATGTGAAAAAAAATCCACATTCCATTTTACACAGTTCCGATATGTAAAATTCTAGTAGTAATAGATGCTGTAGATAGATACTTTCATGATAATCTGTGCTAGATGATCAACTCTGCTATATCTATAAATGTGGCCTGTACAGATGCCGAAGAACAGAACATCCAGCAATTGGGCTAAAGGTTTTATGTGGCTGGTAGTACAATCCGCCTTTCTCGCATGCTGCTGTAATCACTGGGGATCCTTTTCGAGGTAACTGTTTAAACTGTTCTCAATTACGTGTTGAATACTCCTGGGGAAAATCAATAGCTTTCCTCTGGACTGACAGAGAACGCAGAATTTTAAATCTCTGCGAAGGAAACTTGGATGCATTCCCAATTGAAGGGAGTGAAACAAGAGAGAGTCAAAGACTGATAGAGCAAGGTGTGGTGAACACTGTTACCACAGGGAATCAGTGGTCAAGAATGAAAAAGAACATAGCGGTTTCTGAAGGACTTACGCATGCTTTATGTAACGTATACAGCTTGTAGTGTATCTGACAGTTTGCCAAAATATAGTAGAAATAAATACAAAACATAATTTCACATATTAGACCTTTTATGTGGATACTTGCATTGTAAATTACAAATATTTAAACATCTAAATTTGTGCTCTTTAATTAAAATCCCCAAAAATATCATTCTTCTGTAACATTGGAAAATAAAAGCACAGCAGCATTTATGGAAAAGCAGAATGACCCAAAGATTCTCTGATACAGACTAACTGTATCAATGTCCAATCCCTCACTGCTGTCTTCCTCCCTTCACATCAATGTCGTCATTACCATAAGGGATTAAGGTTCAAAGATTAATTCCACATTAAGTATCTTCAAGCCAAGAATTTCGCATATAAATGCCATGCCTATTACATTGACAACTGGAGGTTTTGAAGCTTTTATTGAGATGACCTTTTTCTGCCAATATCAATAAGTCTACGTGCTTTCTTCTGAATAAAATAGGAGCAATAGATCTGGCAGATTTCTAGTATTAATTTTAATTCCTGGCAAACAAGAGGACAAAGCGAACCTGTATTCTATATACTGAATTGAATTCTTTTAAAGGGGTTGTGTCACTTCAGCAACTTGCATTTATCATGTAGAAGAAGGGAACCTGTCACCAGGATTTGGGGCATAGAGCTGAGGACATGGGCTGCTAGATGGCCGCTAGCACATCCGCAATACCCAGTCCCCATAGCTCTGTGTGCTTTTATTGTGTAAAAACCCGATTTGATACATATGCAAGTTAACCTGAGACGAGTCCTGTCCCTGACTCCTCTCACCTACAGGACTCATCTCAGGTTAATTTGCATATGTATCAAATCGGGTTTTTTTACACAATAAAATAGCGGCCATCTAGCTCCTCAGCTCTATACACAAAATCTTGGTGACAGGTTCCCTTTAATAACAGGCACTTACTGTATTTTTTTGGAATGTAAGACACACCTTTCCCTCCAAAAAATTGAGGAAAAGTGGAGCATTGTGTCTTATAGTCCAAATGCTAATGAATGCTTCTATTCTGGAAGTGGTCATTAGCATGAGTGAGGCACTGGGAAGTGAGGGCAGCGCTCCGCTGGATGTACTCACCTTACTTAGTCTATCAGTCACGTTGCGATGTACAGCTCATTCCCATTAAATTACATGGGGCTGAGCTGCATTACCAAGCACAGCTGCTATCTATTGGATGGCGCTGAGCTTAGTAAGGAGGGGCAGTGCTAACCTGAGCGATGTGGCCTTTTCCAAACAGTTGATTGGCGGGGGTGTTAGGAGTCGGACCCCCACAGATCAGATATTTAATTTTGGGGACAGACTATCAAAATCAATATTTTGCAAAACATCTTTAACCCCAAAAAATTACAGTAGGGACAAGAGAGAAAAGATATTGTGCCTAGGAGTCCTAAGAGACATACACAAATTACAGGGCAATTGGATTAAATCCGACTTGAAATTCTGAGCGATTCACTCATCGCTATATAGCAACAAAGCACATTTCACAATGGAGTAGTGCATCGCTCTGATTCACTTAGTATTAAAACTGTACACTACGCAAACACAGAGTAATACACGTAAAGTAGCTGTATCCAGCGATAGTATGACAAGATGAACGAGCAAGTGGATTATTATTTTTTTTTTATTACCCAGTCACATTAGATACTGAAAGTGGCCCCGGTTCACGCCTATATATCTTTGGGTAGGTCGGATTATGTTGGCCGATGATGCTTGCAGCTTTCCAACAGTGATGCTGCAGAAGAAAAGAATGTCCTGCTTTTCCCAACAAGACGGGCAACATACCACGCCTCACGGGACTCACTGGCACTGGTTCATGAACTGTTTACGGAGGAGCGAACTGTGAGCGAGGGGTTATGGCCACCACATTCCTCAGACTTGTCCACATGTGATTTTTATCTGTGGGGGAATCAGAAAGTGTCTGCTAACAATCCACATCCCCTGGATGAACACAAAGAAAACATGACAAACACTATCCGCAGCATCGCAAGCAGTATCAGCGAGCATAATCCGACCTGCCCAAAGATGCAGAGACGTGAACAGGGACCACTTTCAGCATCTACTGTGACTTGTGGGTAATAAAAAAAAACAGTCCATTTGCTCTTTCATCTTGTCATACTATTGCTGGAGGCGGGTTACTTTTTCGTGGGACACCCCATAGCTTACCGCACTATGGCACAGTAATAGAGTAGCGAGTCATCTTTACAGAAGTTGCTTGCTAAATCTGTATGCCAAAGGGGTGGCACAGGACATGTCTATCTATGGGCGGTGTAAATGCCAATCTCTTAACATTAACCATTTTTTGGTTAAATTCTGTGCTGATTAAGCTCTTAAAGTGGTTTGCCAGGATTAAAACATAGAAAAAATATGGGGGATTCAGCCCGCACAACCCCTAGCAGGTGCAGATTGCTATGGCGAAATACAGATACAAACGCAAAAACACAAATGCAATCGCACTCTGCCACCAGCACTCTGCCCTGCCTTTATGCTGGATGTTGAATAAGGCATTGGTGTACATTTTGGCCAAAGCGTAATAAGCCACTCACCACGTCAAGGTCGCCTTAATGAGTGGTCCCTAACACTAGTTCCTACCTTTTATGGGCCATGACAGACACACAAAGTCCAGGGAGTGTAGGTACAGCATGCACGCTAGGCACACTCTGCTTTTAACCCCGTCCGGTGCCATTACAGCTTTCATCGGATCCAGGATTGCAAGTACCAACATGCATGCTGAGCCCACTATATACTTCTCCTGGAGCCAAAATGGCTACTGGTAGGTGCTATATAAGCAGACTCCGTTTTATACTGACTTTAAAACCAGCCTCCAGGGCAGACTAACTGGTCAGGTGTGCATGACTGCTTGGAGATCGCCACACCTCCAATATATACTACAAAGAAAAAATATGGGGGATTCAGCCCGCACAACCCCTAGCAGGTACAGATTGCTATGGCGAAATACAGATACAAACGCAAAAACACTAAATGCAATCGCACTCTGCAACCAGCACTCTGCCCTGCCTTTATGCTGGATGTTGAATAAGGCATTGGTGTACATTTTGGCCAACGCGTAATAAGCCACTCACCACGTCAAGGTCGCCTTAATGAGTGGTCCCTAACACTAGTTCCTACCTGTTATGGGCCATGACAGCCACACAAAGTCCAGGGAGCGCAGGTGCAGCATGCACGCCAAGCACACTCTGCTTTTAACCCCGTCCGGTGCCATTACAGCTTTCATCGGATCCAGGGATGCAAGTACCAACATACATGCTGAGCCCACTATATACTTCACCTGGAGCCAAAATCCCCCATATTTTTTCTTTGTAGTATATATTGAAGGCGTGGCGTTCTCCAAGCAGTCATGCACACCTGACCAGTTAGTATGCCCTGGAGGCTGGTTTTAAAGTCAGTATAAAACTGAGTCTGCTTATATAGCACCTACCAGTAGCCATTTTGGCTCCAGGAGAAGTATATAGTGGGCTCAGCATGCATGTTGGTACTTGCATCCCTGGATCCGATGAAAGCTGTAATGGCACCGGACGGGGTTAAAAGTAGAGTGTGCTTGGCGTGCATGCTGTACCTGCGCTCCCTGGACTTTGTGTGGCTGTCATGGCCCATAAAAGGTAGGAACTAGTGTTAGGGACCACTCATTAAGGCGACCTTGACGTGGTGAGTGGCTTATTATGCTTTGGCCAAAATGTACACCAATGCCTTATTCAACATCCAGCATAAAGGCAGGGCAGAGTGCTGGTTGCAGAGTGCGATTGCATTATGTGTTTTTGCGCTTGTATCTGTATTTCGCCATAGCAATCTGCACCTGCTAGGGGTTGTGCGGACTGAATCCCCCATATTTTATCTTCTTTATAATGTTTGTTCATCCCAAATAGCTGTGACATTCCCTGTAATTTTTTATTAGCCGCTGGTGACAGCAGCGACATGTAACAAACCAAACCACAGGGGAAACATGTGAGTCTACGGTGGACCGATGGGTGTACTAGTTCATGTACTCACGGTTAGCAGATGCCTCCCTGGGCTGGCATACAGTGGATGGGAAGACAGCACTAAATCCCCCGGGGCACTCTCGGTTGCAGTGAACACCAGCCAGATGGAAGTTGAAGTGCCCTTGATGGTGTAGGTATTTAAGGTGCTTGGTGGCTGAGCCCCTGTGTTCGTGACGCCAGCAGTAAGGTGCAAATGTTGAGTGTAGTAGTAGTAATAAAGACTTAGTTGTTGTAAAACAATTGAACATTTACTTGAACCAATAGTCTAAAGGCAGATGTTACAGTCCATCAATAAAGAGCATTCATATGGCACCAGTAATGATCCAGATGTTAAGGTAATTGTAATCTTTATATCAGGTTTAGGCAATTGTCAATGGAGGGATTTTCTAATGCTGCTACTTGACAGGCAAAGACTGAGTATATTTACTTTAAAACGGTATTCCTATCATTAGTTTTCATACTTACCTGCTTCCAGCGCGGTGTTCACTTCCTGGATTCGGCTGGGCTTGATTGACGTCTTCTCCCGGCCAAGCAGCGCTTGCACAGAAGACTGAAGTTTTTCTCGCGGCTGGGCCGCGCAATATCCTGAACGTGCACACCACCACGCATGTGCCATGGTGACTTATTCCTGGCCTGTATAGTACAGAGCCGGCGTGCACGTTCACGGCTCTGTGCTATACTGGCCAGGAAGAAGTCATCATGGCGCATGCGCGGCGGCGTGCGCGTTCAGGACATTGCGCAGCGCAGCCGGGAGAAAATCTTCAGTCTTATGCGCAAGCGCGGCACGGCCGGATTCGACGGGAGAGGTGGCCGTAACAAGGGGAGACGAAAGACAACAATCAGGTAAGAGGGGACTTATTTTCTCAAAAACAGTGGGAATTGGGTAATAAAATGTAATTACAAAAATTGTCACTGTCAAATCGTTAACAGATTTAACAGTGATCATTGTGATGGGAAGTCCCAACTATAGAACTCTGGTACTAAATATGCTGTTTTCTACTTATCTTGAGCTATCCAATAAGGGCGTTCTCCTTAGTGGAAGGCATCAGTCTTCTGCTACATTATTTGCAGGATCCACTCCTAAAAAGGTTTAGGTTTTCACTATATCCCGGAAGGCTTCTAGTGAACAAGGACAATTCTGCAAACTAATTATCCATTTGTGTCCCAGCACTTGGAAAGTTGCTCTCAGGCACTTGTGCTGATGAGGTCTATAAGCTAGATTCAGCTGTTACTGTAGTGTCCCACTAGGTAAAGGTGGGCACTACACGAGGGTTAATGTGTTTATTGCATTTACTGTCATGTGTATGCATTTCCCTGTGTTAACTGGGTGTCAGGCCTGTCAGGGTGCAGTTTAGCCTCCCAGACGCTAGAGGGAGCTAGAGAGCCCTAGTTATATATAGGACGGCCCAGACAGAGGGAGAGTTAGTGTATTCCAGGGGACTAGAGGAGTCACCTAGTCAGCCTGAAGCTCCTGAGGCTAAGGATAGCTCAGTTGAGATACCCCAATAGTAGGAGAGCACCTCCTGGGAGAAACCTGCAGTCACCTTTCCAATCCAGCAGTGAAGACAGCTGGGAAAAGAAGGTATTGTAACCTCAAGCAAGTGCCAATACTGGAGGAAGGAATTTATACCAAGGATTTAAGCCAGCAATTAGGCATCCAGGCCTTGGGATCCAGCCAGCTACAATAGCTGTGGGGATAGAGCAGCATTGTACTGCAAAGCATTAACTGTTTACCCTCCAAGTATCTTGCAAGATTGAAACCTAACAAGTAAACCTGCTGTGCATATATACTGTAAAGGACTGCATTATACACCACTGTAACCGATTGTATAAAGTTGGACTGTTGTCTAAAGTAAAGCAACGTTTGGTTTACCAACTGTGTACTCTATTAATCCTCCTGCAAACCGGTGTGCCACCGTTACAGGCACTGGCATCACGATCCTTAAAGGGACCTTACCTAAGGCACTCAAAATACCTGCAACATCCAGGGCACCTCACACACCATCAGGCCTGGTCCCTACAAACAGAGTGTGCCCCAGAGGAACTTGTGTCTACCTCTCCTTCACTGTCTCATGCCTGCCCAGGGTTCTCCTCAGAAAAGTGAGTAACCCTCGATTGCCCATAACCGTGATCTCACTCTCGCTATACCCTGCAGGTCTGGCGTGCTGCATTACCCCCACTAGGTTTATTTCATATTTAGACATAGACTCACTGTCTGGTGCTTGGTTGCTGTGGTTGTCTTCTCTAAGCCTGATCAAGGCCCAGAAGAAAGTAAAACAGCAACATGTTGATTTAGGCCTGTTTCTCTCCTACATGAACTTGCTTTCCTCTCTCACTCTGACTCTAACATAACATTCTGCTCTCTCTCTGCTCCAAGCTAGACACACCCAAAGCTACACTGAGCAAAAATATAAACGCAGCACTTTTGGTTTTTCTCCCATTCTGCATGAGCTGAACTCAAAGATCTTAAACATTTTCTACATATGCAATAGACCCATAGCTATCAAATATTGTTCACAAGCACTTCTCCTTTGCCAAGATAATACATCCCACCTCACAGGTGTGGCTTATTAAGGTGCTGATTAGACAGCATGAGTATTGCACACGTGTGCTTTAGACTGTCCACAATAAAAGGCCACTCTGAAATCCGTGATGGGAAGTCTGACACAATCTGGCACAATAGAAAAAAGATCCGTCCTCCATTGATTTTCAATGGTGGTCAAGACGGATCCGTCTTGGCTATGTTAAAGATAATACAAACGGATCCGTTCAGAACGGATGCATGCGTTGTATTATCTGAACGGATCCATCCATAACAGATCCGCACAAAACACGAGTGTAAAGATAGCCTAAGTTGAGCACGTGGGCTAGGCATGGTATGTGTGTGAGCGTGCCAAGCCCCAAAGCCGCCACCAAGTTACGGCCATTATCAGACACAACCATGCCTGGTTCTAGCACTGAGAGACACAGCTCAGACTGGTCCCTTATACCCTGCCACAGCTCTGTAACGGTGTGCTGTTTGTCACCTAAACGTATTAGTTTCAGCACTGCCTGTTGCCTCTTCCCCACTGCAGTGCTGCAAACTTCCAGCTACTGACTGATGGCTGAAGGTGAAGAGGTGGAAGTGGAGGAGGAGGTGGAGGAGGAGAAGGGGAGGGTTGCAGACACTATTTTAGGTGGTGGCGGAAATCCTGATGGAAGTAGGGCCTGCAATCCTTGCCGTCAGTAGCACTTGTGCCATCCCAGGGTACGACTCGCTCCCAGCCTCCACAGCATTCACCTAGTGTGCCGTCAGGGAAATGTAGCGTCCGTGGCCACAAGCACTTGTCCATGTGTCAATCGTTAAGTGGACCTTCCCAATAACTGCATTAGTCAGGGCACGGGTGATGTTAAGGGACACATGCTGGTGTAAGGCGGGGACGGCACACAAAATAATGGCAGCTGGGGACTGACCAACGAGGGACCGCCGCCGGTATCATGAGGTATAAGAAGTATAATGAGGGGATTACTAGGAAACTAATGGAGGCTCCCGTGGAAGACTTCCTGGTCCCAATTAGAAAACTGGGCAGAGTTCTTTCATTCTGTAAATTGGGAGGCTTTGGATTTCTCAGAGATCTGGAACATGGCCGTTATTATTATGTGAACCGCCGGTCAATCAAGCGAAAAGACCTGCCCAGCCATTTTCACAATTTGTATGTGGATGAGGTAGTCAAATTCACTCTGGCAGAGGGCACTCGGGGCCCCTATGCTACCTGTGTCACGCGGCCCAAGCCAGAAGCCGAATCAAGCTGGAGTCTGCGGAAGGCTAAGAATCAAGAGAATGAGGAGCCAGTGCGCCCTGTTGCCCCCAAGCGGCCAGATGCAAAATATGTGCCATCAGTTCTTCCTAGTCAGAACCAGCATGCCACTGGCTTTGCAGGGACTAACATTCTGTGGCACCCCGCTACTGCTACGCGAGAGCCAGATGACCGCCCCAAGGATAAACAGAGACCACTCAAGCTCAGGCCAAAGCCCGACCTACTCCCAATTCAGTATAGGAATGTGCACAGCTCTTACAGCAGTTTGCTATTCGTCACAGCCAGGCCATCTCGGTTGAACCTCAAGAGGTAAGACCGGCTGCGCATCTTTCTACAGAGGTTACCCTTGGTGCTACTTCGAAACCTACAGCTGCGGTTGAACCAGCTCCAGTTAAAAAAAAACTAACTTCGGCCAGAGCCCAGTATCCTTGAGCAGGAACAAGAAAGATCTGTATTTGAAGAGGTGATAAGACATCTAAAGTTTCCACTTATTCCTACCAAACACTTGACCGAAATAATACCTGAAGGTTCTTCCCAGATGAATTGGACTCTGGAAGCCCCCTACCAACCGATGTACCCAGCTCTCCAGACCCCTATGACTAAGAAGGCCGGTTGGCCATTACTAAAAGGGGAGAAGGAGCAATGTTAAGGGAGGAGTTCTATATTTTGTTGTTTTTGAGCTCTCTTTCCATTATTAAACAAGGACTCCACTAAGGACTCCACCATCCAGACAACATCCAAGTTGCGCATGTGTTGCATCATTTGTTCCCTTTTTACTCCCTTCTCAGGTTGTCTAAGACTCAGTGATGGGGGGGGGGGGGGGTGCAGAAGCGGAAGGCTGAGTGAGCCACTCAAGCAAGTCTGGTGTGTCCTTTGACGTAATCGCGCACACCTTCTGCAACTTCCCACTTAGGCTCTGGCCTGGTGCACCTGCCCGACCCCTACCACCCCTGTGGAATGGCCTGCCTTTTCCTCTGCCTGTCATTTTCAAAATGACCCTGTGACAAAAGTCCCTATAGAAGAGCAGTATTTGTGGAAGAAGGTATATCACACCCCTGCCTCAATCAGTTTTTTTTTTTGGGGGGGGGGGGCAACTGGTAAATCACACCAGTAGAAATGATTGGTTCCAATAGTGTTTGTAACTCTGCGTAGATGCGGTAACGCAGAAAAACCTCAGACAAATGCTGCACTACCTTAATGCACTATATAGAACGCATATTATTGGAATATAGCACCCCTGTTTCAATCAGTTTTTTGGGGGGGCAACTGGTAAATCACACCAGTAGAAATTATTTCTTCAAATAGTGTTTGTCACTCTGAGTAGATGCGGTAATGCAACAAAACCGCAAACAAATGCTGCACTACCTAAATGCACTATATAGAAAGTATATTATTGGTAAATAACACCCCTGTCTCAATCAGTTTTTTTTTTGGGGGTGGGGGGGGGGGGGCAACTGGTAAATCACACAAGTAGAAATGATTTGTTCCAATAGCGTTTTGCACTCTGTATAGCTGCAGCATCGCAGCAGAACCGCATACAACTGCTGCACAATACAATTGCACTATAATATACTTTCTAAGTTAGAAAGTATATTATAAGTATATTACACCCCTCAGTATGTCACACCTATACCAGTCCTTAAAAGGACTTTTGTGGTCCTATTAGCTAGCGAGTTGTGTCCCTAACAGTCTGTCTCTGCTCCACACAGCAAGCTCTTCCTACACTGGCAAAAGATTGAATGTAAAATGGCGCCCAGATCAGGTTTATGTAGGTAGGGGGTATGTCAATGTGCTGAAGCATCTCAACTGGCTGTTCTGTACCACCTGATGGATGTGTCATGGGTCAAAGTTCTTCACAATGTAAAAGAATATGGCAGGCGCGAATATCGCCATATGTTCGCATGTTCGGCGAATCACGAACGCGCAAAGTTCACCGCGAATTGACCGCCAGGCGAACCGCAATGCCATCTCTACCAGTGACTATGCTGGTCATGCAAGAACTGGGATGTTTTCAACTTCCAGGAAATGTGTACAGATCCTTGCAGTATGGGGCCATGCATTATCATGCTGCAACATGAGGTGATGGTCGTGGATGAATAGCACAACAATGGGCCTCAGGATCTTGTCACGGTATCTCTGTGCATTCAAAATGCCATCAATAAAATGCACCTGTGTTCATTATTCATAACATATGCCTGCCCACTGCCACAATGGGCCACTCTATCCACAACATTGACATCAGTAAACCGCTCACCCACACGACACCACACATGCTGTCTGCCATCTTCCCTGAACAGCGAAAACCGGGACTCATCCGTGAACAGAACACCTCTCCAACGAGCCAGACTCCATTGAATGTGAGCACTTGCCCACTCAAGTCGGTTACAACGACGAACTGCAGTCAGTTCCAAACCCTGATGAGGACGACGAGCATGCAGGCTGGCTTCCCTGAGACAGTTTATTACAGTTTGCGCAGAAATTCTTTGGTTATGCAAACCGATTGTTGCTGCAGCTGTCCTGGTGGATGGTCTCAGACGATCATGGAGGTGAACATGCTGGATGTGGAGGTTCTGGGCTGGTGTGGTTACACGTGATCTGCGGTTGTGAGGCCGGTTGGATGTACTGCTAAATTCTCTGAAACGCCTTTGGAGACGGCTTATGGTAGAGAAATTAACATTCATTGCATGGTCAACAGCTCTGACATTTCTGCAGTCAGTATGCCAATTGCACGCTCCCTCAAACGTTGCAACATCTGTGGCATTGTGCTGTGTGATAAAACTGCACATTTCAGAGTGGCCTTTTATTGTGGACAGTCTAAAGCACACGTGTGCAATACTCATGCTGTCTAATCAGCACCTTAATAAGCCACACCTGTGAGGTGGGATGTATTATCTTGGCAAAGGAGAAGTGCTTGTGAACAATATTTGATAGCTATGGGTCTATTGCATATGTAGAAAATGTTTAAGATCTTTGAGTTCAGCTCATGCAGAATGGGAGAAAAACCAAAAGTGCTGCGTTTATATTTTTGCTCAGTGTAGCTTTGGGTGTGTCTAGCTTGGAGCAGAGAGAGAGCAGAATGTTATGTTAGAGTCAGAGTGAGAGAGGAAAGCAAGTTCATGTAGGAGAGAAACAGGCCTAAATCAACATGTTGCTGTTTTACTTTCTTCTGGGCCTTGATCAGGCTTAGAGAAGACAACCACAGCAACCAAGCACCAGACAGTGAGTCTATGTCTAAATATGAAATAAACCTAGTGGGGGTAATGCAGCACGCCAGACCTGCAGGGTATAGCGAGAGTGAGATCACGGTTATGGGCAATCGAGGGTTACTCACTTTTCTGAGGAGAACCCTGGGCAGGCATGAGACAGTGAAGGAGAGGTAGACACAAGTTCCTCTGGGGCACACTCTGTTTGTAGGGACCAGGCCTGATGGTGTGTGAGGTGCCCTGGATGTTGCAGGTATTTTGAGTGCCTTAGGTAAGGTCCCTTTAAGGATCGTGATGCCAGTGCCTGTAACGGTGGCACACCGGTTTGCAGGAGGATTAATAGAGTACACAGTTGGTAAACCAAACGTTGCTTTACTTTAGACAACAGTCCAACTTTATACAATCGGTTACAGTGGTGTATAATGCAGTCCTTTACAGTATATATGCACAGCAGGTTTACTTGTTAGGTTTCAATCTTGCAAGATACTTGGAGGGTAAACAGTTAATGCTTTGCAGTACAATGCTGCTCTATCCCCACAGCTATTGTAGCTGGCTGGATCCCAAGGCCCGGATGCCTAATTGCCGTCAATCCGTCCCCATTGACTTTCATTGTGCGCCAGGACGGATCCATTTAGCTCAGTTTCGTCAGACGGACACCAAAACTCTGCAAGCAGCGCTTTAATGTCCATCTCCAAAGCGGAATGGAGACTGAACTGATGCAAACTGATGAATTCTGAGCGGATCCTTTTCCATTCAATGCAAACTGATCCGTTTTGGACCGCTTGTGAGAGCCCTAAACGGATCTCACAAACGGAAAGCCAAAACGCCAGTGTGAAAGTAGCCTAATTTTACTGGAGAAGGTGCACCTATTGTTGCCGGTCTGGCAACACTGCAGCAGTGCTTGAAATTGCCAGCTCACCGGCTGTTGTGAGACATGAGCACGCGCTTGAACTACACGTTCCACATGTTGTCCAGGGTTTGTCAGCAGCAGAGGGTAGTAGTGGAATACCAGCTGCAACATGGTCGTCGCCGTTCCAATCATCTTACACTCTTCATAACTGACTAGTGGGTGTCTGACCACTGTGAGGTTTTACGCAACTTTGAGGAATCAACACAGATGGTGAGTGGCGATACCGCTATTATCAGCGTAACCATCCCACTTCTGTGTCTACTGAAATGCTCGCTGCTCACAATGAAGGAGGACGCTTTGAATGTGGAAGAGGTGGAAATGGGGGAAGAAAGTACACAGGGTGATAGTCAGACCACCCTCTGTTCATCTTCTCAGCCCGAATTGGAGGATGATGATGATGAGGAGCAGTAGACGATTGCCTCCGCTACAGAGGGTAGTACTCACAGCAGGTTTATTACATCTGTTCAGCATGGATGGGCTGAAGAGGAGGAAGAGGATGAGGAGATTGAGATTCATCCTCCTGATGAGCACAGCAAAGTCTTGTCTGTTGGGACTCTGGCACACATGGCTGACTTTATGCTATGCTGCCTTTCCCGTGACCCTTGCGATATACTCATTTTGGCCAACACCGATTACTGGTTGCTCACTCTTTTCAACCCCCGCTACAATGAGAACTTCTCATCCCTCATTCCTGAGGCGAAGAGGACTAGCAAAATGGCGCAATACCAGAAGGTCCTAGTGAAAAACTGCTCCAAAAATTTCCAGCTGACAACGCTGGCAGCAGAGTACGTAGTTCCTTGAGCAACCGAGGAGGGGAGACGAGGTTAACACACAGCAGTTCCAACAATGGCAAGGCAACACTGTCCAAAGCCTGGGACAGTTTCATGACACCCTGCCAGCAACCCCACCCTGATGCGTGCCCTAGTGTCACAAGGAGAGAAAAGATGGTGGAGTACGTAGCAGACTGTGTCAGCTCCCTCAATGATCCCTCTGTGCCTTACAACTATTGGGTGTCTAAGCTGGACACGTGGCACGAACTGGCGCTCTACGCCTTGGAGGTGCAGGCCTGCCCTGCCGCCAGTGTTTTGTCAGAGCGTGAATTTAGTGCTGCTGGGGGCATAATAACTGATAAGCGCATAGGTCTGTCAACTGAAAATACTGACAGGTTGACTCTTATCAAAATGAACAAGGCCTGGATTGCCCCTGACTTCTCTACTCCACCAGAGAAAAGCGGCTGAACATAAAGGCACTTTAAATGTGGCTTTTATGGTGTATTGAATACACTGTATTCCCATGCACCCCTTCCACCACCAAAAAGGGTATATGGTTCAATATTCCTTATTTCGTCCTCCTCCTTCATCATATCAACATGCTTATTAGGCTGCCCTCGCTCCTAATGTTTTAGAGGGTCAGCTCAGCAGCAGGCCCTCAACCATAATCTTTTCGATGGTCAGCTCAGCAGCAGACCTTAAACCATAATTTTTTCAATGGTCAGCTCAGCAGCAGGCCCTCAACCATAATTTTTTGGATGGTCAGCTCAGCAGCAGGCCCTCAACCATAATTTTTTCCATGGTCAGATCAGCAGCAGGCCCTCACCCTAATGTTTTAGAGAGTCAGCTCACCAGCAGACCCTCAACCATAATTTTTTCGATGATCAGCTCAGCAGCAGGTCCTCACCCCTAATGTTTTAGATGGTCAGATCAGCAGCAGGCCCTCGCCCCTAATGTCTTATAGGGTCACCATCAGGCCCTTGCTCCTAATGTTTTTGAGGGTCACCAGCAGGCCAGCAATCATAATTGTTCAAGGGTGTGTAAGATGCCCTCCTTTATGTGTAATAAAGTTGTATTGGAGTGCCGGTTCTTTGTAATTTTTTTCCAGCCCTTTCACTTAGTGCATAGGCTTTATGAGTGTAGGAGTCCCACTACCTAAACAATTGTACCACAATGTGAATCAGGCCCTCCTTTATGTGATATACAGGTTGTATCGGAGTGCCTCTTCCTTGTAATTTTTGGCAGCACTTGCACTTTATATACAAGTAAATATACAGGAAAGAATGTTTCCTAACAATTTTTCTTCTAAAATCGATTTTATCTTCGGCTTTTTGCTTATTATTGTCAGTCTGTAAAGGTGGCGTACTACTCAGACAACATAGTTCCGAACAGCGACTGGTGGCCCAAGATGCATCTAGCCATCCTCCCCATGCTGATCCCGAACCATTTCAGTGGTGTTTCCATCTATTTCTGACCTTTTCATGTGAACCAGACACGTTCCCCTCTTCAGAGCAGGGGGTGCCTGGTTTAATGCTCGGGTTCTCCCATTGACTTCCATTGTGCTTGGGTACTCGGTAGAGCACTTGAGCATCCCGAGGTGTTCTACTCGAGCACCCGAGCACTTTGGTGCTCGATCAACACTATGAAATTCCCCATAGAACTATACATTATATTAATCTACTCAGCTCCTCCTGCTTCATAATATTTCTTCTGCAGATTCTGCAGAATTTACATGGTGATAGGTCCTTTTTCAGCTGCAAGCTTTTACTAGAGATGGAAGCAGGTAACAAGACTTTCATCTTTTAACACTAGGGGAGAGATTTCTCAAACTTTTATAGCAGTTTTCCGACATAGAAAAATCATACATTTTTGTGCAAGTCCCAGTGTGTGAAGAAACTTTACATCAGATTCCTATTACAGCTCTTTATTTCTGGAGCACGACAACCCAACATTTGCCATAATTATTAAGAGGCGCATGCCTTTTAATAATTGTGGTGTATCCGGTGTCAGCATAGAATAATTTAAGACTCTGGCCACTATAAAAAAAAAATATTTTAAGAAATTCATCAGCTGATAAATGTACACATGCAATATTAAAATGAACAGCAAAATGGTGTTCACTTTGGAAAAGAGAAATTTCCATGTCTGAGGCAGAATAGCAGTTTTAACCAGACTAAAATATTTTTTTTATTATTATACCACATATTCAGGCAAAAGATCAAGGCTTCCTGAAAAGAGAATAGCAGACAATCAGCAATTACCTACTCCTTGTCATAATAGAACACAATTTTCTAGTGATCTGGACAAAAAGACCCTCAAAACGTTATGCATCATAGGCTCTACAGTGACATTACTATGCATTTTTTTCTTCTCATACCTTTTCACCTTCCAGTGTACACCACACATAAACTACACACTTCACTGACTTCATTGCAGTCTATATCCCTTCCATTCAGTGATGTCGATAATAAACTATCTGGCCCAGCATACATTACTCAGTGAAACAATTTGCTGCCTATTTCCAGTATGCTTTCAGTGCTGTTCTATAGAAATTGTTTTTTTAAAAGAAGGGGATTTATGGAATGAGTTGACATTATAAACCTACATTTGTGGTACTAATCGTCTGAGTTGAGTGGTATGAATTATATGTACTGTAACCAGGGGAGAATTAAGTGGCCCAAAGGCCCACAACTGTTCCTTAAGAGTAGGTCCAAAGAGAAAAACAAAATAAAAAAACAGTAGACTGCACAGTATACCCCTTCCCCAGCCATTTTTAGATGGTCACATATAGAAGATGATACAGCACCACTTGCCTCTTACATCCATTGACGTGTCCTCTGATGTAGATGTTATTTTTCCTAATCTTCTCCACTGGAAGCACACTATCTGCTAATACTGCTAAGTATTTCAGTATTTCAGCCATGTCTTGTCTCTTTAACACAAAGACATCTTACTTTCTTCAATTTTATATCATCCACCCCCTAAAGTACTCTCAGTAGTTGAAAAGCCCCCTATAGCAACCAGTAGTTATGTACTCCCAGTAGTTATACGTATGCTCCCCAAAAGTGCTCATTGCACCCAATAGAGCCTATTGCCCTATTCACATATCCACATAAGGACTTGATTTTTGCAGGAAAAGTTGTACTTTCTAATGGTACCATTAAATATTGCATACCATGTAGGAGAAAAATTATTCCAAATGAATTGAAAATGGAAGAAAAACGCAATTGCAACATGGTTTTGTTTTTACAGCGTCCCCTATGCAGTAAAACTGACCTGTTACCATCATTCCCCAGTCAGTCTAATTATTGCAACACCATAGACTTTTTAAAAGCAAAAATACTGACACAGTTGTCAGGATTCCAATTATTTTTGTGTAAAAAAAATTAAATTAAAATAGCAGACATTAGTAACAAAAATGGGTGACAATTGATGTACTGTTCGTCCTTATTACATATAATTCATAATACCTGGTTAGCAGTATACCTTAACATGACCATCAGAATTGTGCTGCCCTAAGAAGCACTTAACAGATAGCGTTATCAGCGTTATGGATTCCGTTATTGTTTTCCATTATAATAACGGGACTTTTTTTGTCCGTTCTGCATAACGGAAACCAGACGGATCCGTTATGATTCCCATAGGCTTCTATTATGACGGAAAGCAAAACAAAATGCCTTTTAAAGGCTTCCATTTTGCATTCCGTCATAATACAAGTCTATGGGCAGCATAACGGATCCGTCCTGGTTTCCGTTTTACAGGACTGTACTCCTGCATAATGGAAACTAGGACCGATCCGTTATGCTGCCCATAGACATATTATGAAGGATCAAAACCGAATGCCTCTTAAAGGCTTCCGTTTTGACTTCCGTCTTATGGATTCCGTTATTTTCCTTTATAACCATGTTATAACGGAAAACAAAAACGGAATCCATTACGCTGATGTGAACCTACTCTTATTGCCAAAGAGAGTAAAACCAACCCTAAAATGTTCTTCAATTATATAAATGGTTAAATGTTTAAACCTGAAAATGTTGGCCCCTTACAGAGTGATGAGGGAGGAGTTTTAGAGAGTGATGAGGACTGGAGAAAGAGAATCTATTAAATATCTTTTTCTTTACTGTATTCACGGAGGAATATAAACTGTCAGGTGAAATGCAGAATGTAAAAGTAAATTCCCCGTTAAAAGTGACCTGTCTCACCCAGAAAGAAGTGCAGCAGCATCTTAAAAAGATTAAAATAGACAAGTTATGTAATAAAAAGACCCTTATTACTGATATTTAAAGACTATATTGACAGGTAGCTTTCCACAGAATTGGCGCTTAGCAAATGTGGGGCCAATCTTCAAAAAGGGGTCAAAAATAGAGCCCAGAAGTGGAGATCTAAAAATTATATATAATTATATGAGGGGGTAGTACAGAGATCTATCCCACGATCTATGTATTTATGCCCAGGTCTGTGAAGAGGGGACATCCTCTACATCTAGAGGAAAGAAGGTTTCTAGAGAAATATAGAAGAGGATTAAGAGACTATAGAACTCTCTGAATAAAAGGAGGTTCTAGCACTCGCTTTGTAGTTGTGTTGTGTCATTTCTTTGTCTTTATTTCTAGCAGCAAGTAAGACAAAAGGACAAATCCTTCCACCAATAGCAATCGTTAATGCGTTTCGAACATACTGTTCTTAGTCGTAACAATAATACGTGTGAGGACCAAGAGATTTATAGATAGGTTCCCCCCCTCCTCCAATCAAACAGCGGTGGTGGGGGGGGGGGGGGTCAAGTCCAACCCACCAATTCTCAGACCAAACACACCTGTTGTATGCATCACTTGTATTTTCCAAAAATAAATAGTGCATAATTACGAACGAACATTCACAAATACATGTAAAATATAAATATACAAAACATATAATAAAATAAAAATAGGATCATTACACAAAAGGGAAAAGGGCATGAAATTTATTTAAAATATAGAAGCACATAATGGCCCAATATTCCACCATTGACAGTCCGATTATTATAATGTGTTGTTTCATTGATAGAAGTGCATAAGCTCATTCCTCAAATGCAATCCTGATGGATATCTGGTGTTGAGCCTAATAATCCAATAAGCTTTCCTGAAGAGGATGGTTTTCTTATAATCTCCTCCTCTTGGGGGAAGTGGCACCTTCTCAATTGCAAGCACTTGAAAATACTTAGTACTATGACCATGTGTTTGAATAAAATGTCTTGCTGCGTTTGAAATATTGGTAGAGAAAGGATTGGAGACATAATTAAGATGCTCCAATATCCTAGTTTTAAACTTTCTCGACGAACTGCCAACATACATTAAATTGCAAGCAATACATTGAATGATATGCACAATGCCAACAGTATTGCAATTGATGTAATGTCTAATAGGGAAGGTAGTGGAGTGGTCATCATTATGCAAAATCTTAGTATTCAGTGCATAATTGCAGGTTTTACACGGATGGCCCCATCATTTGGTAAAGCCTTTATATTTGATCCATGTATCACCTGCTAATCTGCACTGCCGTGTAAAAAGTGAAGATGAAAAAACATTTGCCAAAGTAGGTGGTCGCCTAGACACTATCCTATATCCACTTCGTAAAATATTGTGCAAGGTCTGATCTTCATAAAGAATGGGTAACACTAGTGTCAGCAATTTAGAACCATCACAATTGAAGGTGGATCTTATTTCATCATTCCTTCTTTTCATTTTATTTTTAAATAATAACTCCTAACTGGAATAATTAGTCGCAATGGCTTGGACTCTGGATAGCATAAAAAAAGGGTAACCCCTATTCAAAAGCCGTGAGTGAATAATTTGACACTCCCTCAAAAACGCAGCGTGTGTACTGCAATTCCTGCGCGCGCGCATGCACTCGCCCGTAGGGATAGACTTAATAGTATGAACAGGATGATGGCTGTAGTGTTACCTGTGATTACTTTGCGATAAGTTTCTATTAAAATCAGCTTTTCAGAGGGACCAGTAAGTCTAAGATCTAAAAGGCTGACAGTATACGAATCTTGAGTGGGAGCAAACTGTACGGATTGTTGACTAGATGCTGTTTCAGATGAGGTATGGCAGATCCATCGCCGTTCCATATAAGGAGCAGGTCATCGATGTACCTGCCATGCCACTCGATCTGTTGAGAAAAGGGATTACTGTCAGTGTAAATGTATCGCTCCTCCCAATAAGACATACCAAGATTGGCCAAAGAGGGCGAGAATTTCGCCCCCATTGATACTCCTGTGGTTTGCACAAAAAATTAAGAAGCAAACGAAAAATAGTTATGCATCAAAAGGAAGAGTGTTAGCTCCAGGATATAATCAATTAGGTTGGAAACATAATTACTATATCTGTGTAGATGAAATTTAAGTGCTAACAAAGCCACATTGTGTGGAATTGAAGGATACAATGATATAACATCAATAGTCAACAACACTTATCCTGCCTTCCACCTCATATTATACAGGGATCTGAGCACATCCGACGCATCCTTGATATACACTGTTACTCTTTTCACTAGTGGTTGTAGCAAAGATTCCAACCACTCTCCCAGTCTCATTAAGCACACAGCAGCTCTCACCTTCCCCTTCACCAGTCGAGCACGGATGACGCACCCTGATGCGTAATAGTAAATTCGAAAATATAGGAAAATCCAGCTCAAAAAATGGTGGAAAAAATTTGTAGCTTTATTGCGGCATAAAATCTTTGACAGAAACAGGAATGTTTGGTTACGTGTTTCAGACCACTAACAAATATCGGTCCTTCCTCATGACTCTCCCAGTCTCTCCATCAAGGAATCAATGCCTGACACAATGGTGGAGGTGGAGTGGTGGAGGATTTAACCCCTTCTGGAACTTAGTCAACGCATGTATTATTAGAGTTACCGGTGATTCCACATTCAAGAAGCTAAATTGTTTCTGATTAATGAACCCCAATTTCCTGCCTTTCTGCAGCAGTTGGGCATACTCTTGTTTGTATTTAATCAAAGGGTTCTTATTTAGCTTCTAGGTGGAAATATCCAATAAAATATCAAGCATCTGCTGACAATACCTTTCCCTGTCCAGAACAACCACTGATCCCCCCTTGTCCGCCATTTTAATAATTATTTCATTCATATTCTTCAATTCATTCAGGGCTTTAGTTTGTTTGTTTGTAAGGTAATTGTATTTAATTTTGGGTGATTTATCTTTAAGAATAAAAGTTCCCTTTCTACAACCTCTTGAAAAATATCCATTCCCTGAGTGCGAGACATAGTGGGATAAAATTGCAGATTCGGGGTTTTAAAATTCTGACACCTGATTCCTGCAGTAGTTTCACAGCTTTCTAACTGGAGATTCATGAGACAGACAAGAGACATTTGTTCCTTGAATGACATGTTCCTAAAATTATTACTTATTATCTCATCTGTACTCACCGGATGTTCAGTTTCGCTTATGTCATCGTAAAAGTGTCTAGTAACTGAGAGGTTTCTGATGAATTTATTAATATCAAGTATTGTTGTGAACAAATCAACAGATGGCACAAAATTAAGACTTAAGGTCAAAACTTCCTTTTGATCTTTAGTAAGAAAATTTTGGGAAAGATTCAATACATCCAGCACAGTCTCTCTTGAGGACTTATTTCTTCTGCAGACGTGTGGACATTATGTGCAGTCTTTTTGTGGTTGCGCATCTGACTCATTTTTTGCAACCGTCCCGGAACTGGATTTATTTAAATTTTTCTTGTAATATGACATTTTTGGGGTTGGATTTGTTTGTTCCAAATGCCCCCTCGTTCAATCGTGAACGCAATCCTGTGAAACATGAGTGACATCCAATGTACAGTTGCAAGAAAAAATATGTAAACCCTATGGAATGATATGGATTTCTGCACAAATTGGTCATAAAATGTGATCTGATCTTCATCTACGTCACAACAATAGACAATCACAGTCTGCTTAAACTAATAACACACAAAAAATTTAATGTTACCATGATTTTATTCAACACACCATGTAAACATTCACAGTGCAGGTGGAAAAAGTATGTGAACCCCTAGACTAATGACATCTCCAAGAGCTAATTGTATAAAAAAAAAGCACCCACCAGTTCTGGGTTTGCTTTTCACAAGAAGCCTTGCCTGATGTGAATGATGCCGCGCACAAAAGAGCTCTCAGAAGACTTATGATTAAGAATTGTCGACTTGCATAAAGCTGGAAAGGGTTATAAAAGTATCTCCAAAAGCCTTGCTGTTCATCAGTCCACAGTAAGATAAATTGTCTATAAATGGAGAAAGTTCAGCACTGCTGCTACTCTCCCTAGGAGTAGCCATCCTGTAAAAATGACTGCAAGAGCACAGTGCAGACTGCTCAATGAGGTGAAGAAGAATCCTAGAGTGTCAGCTAAAGACTTACAAAAGTCTCTGGCATATGCTAACATCCCTGTTAGCGAAACTATGATACGTAAAACACTAAAGAAGAATGGATTTCATGGGAGGATACCACTGAGGAAGCCACTGCTGTCCAAAAAAAACATTGCTGCACGTTTACAGTTTGCATAAGAGCATCTGGATGTTCCACAGCAGTACTGGCAAAATCGACAGATGAAACCAGTTGTTTGGAAGTTGAGTTGTTTGGAAGTGGCATGACCTCAAGAAAGCGATTCACACCAGAGATCCCAAGAATATTGCTGAACTGAAACAGTTCTGTAAAGAGGAATGGTCAAGAATAACTCCAGACCGTTGTGCACGGCTGATCTGCAACTACAGGAAACGTTTGGTTGAAGTTATTGCTGCCAAAAGAGGTTCAACCAGTTATCAAATCCAAGGGTTCACATACTTTATCCACCTGCACTGTGAATGTTTACATGGTGTGTTCAATAAAAACATGGTAACATTTAATTCTTTGTGTGTTATTAGTTTAAGCAGACTGTGATTGTCTATTGTTGTGACTTAGATGAAGATCAGATCACATTTTATGACCAATTTGTGCAGAAATCCATATCATTCCAAAGGGTTCACATACTTTTCTTGCAACTGTATCAAGTTCAGATGAGAAATTCACTCTTTGTGGTCTTGATTGTGTCTCAGAATTTTTCTTAGGTTTTTTATTACGCTTTAATATTGATTTTGGGGTGGAGTGGAGATTATCTCTCATTTATATAATCATGGAGGTCCCTCTGAAATTTAGTATGTTTGGTATCAACAATGCTCTCCTCCAGTTGTCTTATTGTTGTGGTAATTTTCTGTTCCATAGCAGCATAATCTGGGGCAGTCTCATATGCATGTTTGTATGTCAGCTTGTATTGAGGAAAGTTTCTCACTTTCATATTGAACAATGAGAGACATTAGTTGCAAGGAACAATTGGATAGAATATCATTACATTTTGTTAGGTCTTAATTTTGCGCCATCTGTTGATTTTGATTTGTTCACAACAATACTTGATATTAATAAATTCATCAGAAACCTCACAGTTACTAGACACTTTTACAATGACATTAGCGAAACTGAACATCCGGTGAGTACAGATGAGAAAATAGGTAATAATTATAGGAGCATGTCGTTCAAGGAACAAATGTCTCTTGTCTGTCTCACGGATCTCCAGTTAGAAAGTTGTGAAACTACTGCAGGAATTAGGTGTCAAGATTTTAAAACCCTGAATCTGCAATTTTATCCCACTACGTCACGCTCTCAGGGAATGGATATTTTTCAAGAGGTTGTAGAAAAGAAAATTACTTTTATTTTTAAAGAAAAATCGCCCAATAATAAATAGAATAACCTTACAAACAAACAAACTAAAGCCCTGAATGAATTAAAGTATATGAATGAAATAATTATAAAGGCGGACAAGGGGGGATCAGTGGTTGTTCTGGACAGGGATAGGTATTGTCAGCAGATGCTTGATATTCTATCGGATGTTTTCACCTACAAGAAGCTAAATAAAAACTCTTTGATTTAATACAAACAATAGTATTTCCAACTGCTGCATAAAGTCAGGGAATTGGGGTTCATTAATCAGAAACAAATTAGCTTCTTGAATGTGGAATCACCGGTAACTCTGATAATACATGCTTCACCTAAGGTCCATAAGGGGTTAAATCCTCCACCACTACGCCCTATTGTGTCAGGCATCGGTTCCTTGATGGATAGACTGGGAGAGTAGTTGGATTCTTTGCTACAACCGCTAGTCAAAAGAGTACCAGGGTATATCAAGGATACGTCGGATGTGCCAGGGTATATCAAGGATACATCGGATGTGCTCAGATCCATGTATAATATGAAGTGGAAGGCAGGATAAGTGTGGTTGACTATTGATGTTATATCATTGTACCGTATCCTTCCATTCCACACAATGTGGTTTTGTTAGCACTTGAATTTCATCTACATAGATATAGTAATTATGCTTCTGACCTAATTGATTATATCATGGAGCTAACGCTCTTCCTTTTGATGCATAACAATTTTTCGTTTGATTCTTAATTTTTTGTGCAAACCAGAAGAGTATCAATGGGGGAGAAATTATGGGGAGAGATACATCTACACTGACAGTAATCCCTTTTCTCAACAGATCGAGTGGCATGGCAGATACATCAATGACCTGCTCCTTATATGGAGCGGCGATGGATCTGCCTTACCCAATCTGGAACAGTATCTACACACCAATCCGTACAATTTGCGATACTCTCAGCTTTTTAGATCTTAGACTTACTGGTCTCTCTGAAAAGTTGATTTTAATAGAAACTTATCGCAAAAAAATCACAGGTAACACTATTTTTTGAGCAAACAGCCATCATCCTGTTCATATCAAGTCTATCCATATGGGTGAGTGCATGCGTGCGCGAAGGAATTGCAGTACACACGCTGCGTTTTGAGGGAGTGTCAAATTATTCACTCACGGCTTTTGAATAGGGGTTACCCTTTTTGGATGCTATCCAAAGCCCAAGCCATTGCAACTAATTAGTCCAGTTAGGAGTTATTATTTAAAAATAAAATAATGATAAAATAAGATCCACCTCCAATTGTGATGGTTCTAAATTGCCGACACTAGTGTTGACATACAGTCGACAATTTAGCCAGATACAAGAGATTGTTAAAAAATGCTTACCCATTCTTTACGAATATCAGACCTTGTACAATATTTTACGACATGGCTATAGGATAGTGTCTAGGCGACCACCTACTTTGGCAAATGTTCTTTTACCTTCATTTTTTACACGGCAGTGCAGATTAGCAGGTGATACATGGATCAAATATAAAGGCTTTACCAAATGTGGGGGCCATCCATGTAAAACCTGCAATTATGCTCTGAATACTAAGATTTTTCATAATGATGACCACTCCACTACCTTCCCTATTAAACATTACATCAATTGCAATACTGTTGGCATTGTGCATATCATTCAATGTATTGCTTGCGATTTAATGTATGTTGGCAGTTCGTCGAGAAAGTTTAAAACTAGGATATTGGAGCATCTTAATTACCGTATGTCTCCAATCCTTTCTCTACCAATATTTAGAACGCAGCAAGACATTTTATTCAAGCACATGGTCGTAGTACTAAGTATTTTCAAGCATTTGCAATTGAGAAGGTGCCACTTTCCCCAAGAGGAGGAGAAAACCATTCTCTTTAGGAAAGCTTATTGGATTTGTAGGCTCAACACTAGATTTTGAGGAAAGAACTTATGCATTTCTATCAATGAAATAACACATTATTATTATTGGACTGTCAATGGAGGAATATTTTGCCATTATGTGCTTCTATATAAATGTCATGCCCTTTTCCCTTTTGTGTAATGATCCTATTTTGTATTATTATATGTTTTGTATATTTAAATATGTATATTTTACATGTATTTGTGAATGTACTTATTGTAATTATTCAGTTGTTAGGTTTGGTTTTTGGAATATACATGTGATGCATACAACAGATTAATGCGTGTTTGGTCTGAAAATTGGTGGGTTGGACTTGATCCCCCCCCCCCCCCCCACTGCTGTTTGATGGGAGGAGGGGAGGAACCTATCTATAAATTTCTCAGTCCTCACACGCATTATTGTTACGACTAAGAACAGTATGTTCGAAACTCGTTAACGATTGCTATTGGTGGATGGATTTGTCCTTATGTCTTACTTGCTGCTATAAATAAAGACAAAGAAACGACACAACTACAAAGTGATTGCTGGAACCTCCTTTTATTCATACAATTCATTGAGGTCTCACCTGTTTAGTTCCATGCATGCTGGTGGTGAACTGAGAGTGAGCTAGAAGCAATACAATATGGACTGTGCTTATGGAACTCTCTGCCTGAGGAGGTGGTGATGGTGAATTATTTTAAAGAGTTCAAGAGTGGCCTATATGTATTTCAGGAGTGTATTCATTTTACAGGCAAGGACGGGTTCGCATTTGCGTTATAAATTCCGTTATAGGGAGTTATAATGGAATATAACAGAATTTTAGGACGGAATGCAAAATTGAAACCTTTAAGAGGCTCTGTCCTATTACATGTCTATGGGCACATCTAACAGTGTTATAACGGAACCCTATAACGTAATTTATAATGCAAATGTGAACCCGCCCTTATAGTTACTAGATTTTCTGAAGAAGGGTCATTGATCCAGGGAGTTATTCTGACTGCCTGATTGGAGTTGGGAAGGATTTTTTATTCCCCTAAAATGTGGAAAATTGGCCTTTAGCTTACATGTTATTTTTTCTTTTCCTTCCTCTGGATCAACTTGCAGGATAACAGGCTGAACTGGATGGAGGGATGTCTTTTTTCTGCCTAACAAACTATGTTACTATTATTAGGGAGTACTAAGGTCATCATCCAGACCACAACCTGTGTACCTAAAAACTGCCACCAGCCTTCTGAAACCACTCAGGGTACTATGAAACTAAGGCTAGCCCTAGGTTCTAGAGCTTACAATGAGGCTGAACAGATTTTGCTGCTAGGGACCCACATTACATCTGTGGAGCTTATAACAGAAAGCTGGGGCAGGCACACTAGTGGCAGACCTTCCAGAAGGATCAGGGAAGTACCAAGGGGAGTAAGCAAGCAGGGTCAAACCAAGGAGAGACAGACATGATAAATACAGTACATAAGAGGTTAATCCAGATACATGTCAAAATCAATTACCATAAGAGTCGATATAGGCAAGAACAGCAGCCACAGGGCAAATTCACAAACAAGCCAGAAGTCAGTCCACAGAAAGGTCAGTAATTAGTCACACAGTATAGAACCCTGAATCCAAAATGCAATCACAGCCAATGATTATAGGAATCAGCGGTGTTAAATCCCCTGCCTAGCTCTGGGATGTGACACCTAGTCAGAAAACTGATTATCTTGGTTTCCAGTCACAGGTCCAGCAACCAGTCTTGACTGGGGGTCATGTCAAACCCCCCCCCCTCCAACACAGCCCTGTACAGTGGTTTGGCATGAGTGAATTCTTAACAATAATTGAACTTGAAGCGTAGCTTAATTTGTACTTCAGATTGTTGCTTTAATGGACCATTAATAATGGATGCATTGAGTAAAGAAAAGTCTTCTTAAATTATTTATTTATGGTTTTATGGTCCTATCGTTGCAAACTATGTTACTATGTTACTATTATTAGGCAGTACTAAGGTCATCATCCAGACTACAGCCAGTGTATCTCAAAACTGATTGACCACACATCTCATCTTTTCTTCTTCTTATCCCCTGGCGTGTCTGCCCTGAACTTTACTGTCACTATTTCCCTGCTGGGTTTATTGAGTATTAGTTTACATTGACTATTTCATTCCTGTATCTGGTCCTCCTTTGATTATGTCAAATGTAGCTCCCTCCCCTCTTGTTCATGCCTGATTGAACTCTAAGTGGAATAAATTTAAGTTACTAGATCTTTCAGACCTTGGTGTTTTAAATGCAACATCTTTTAAGTGTGATTCTTTAAGTGCACATATTGAATTTTGCCAGAATTGAACCAGAAGGGAGCCAAAGGTAACTACAGAAATAGTAAATGCAATGTTTCGAATTGTCTTATTATTTTCCCACTTTTCCAAAACCTACTGAAATCCCCCCACATCCCTTCACCCAGCAAGGAAATATTTATCTCTCCCTACATCTTACCTACGCATCTGACTTCTTGCACAGATCTGTTTGTAAACATAAAAAAACTTTTCAAACACATAGCCACCTCATGCCCTCTCCTACTCTCACCCCTACTAAGGGTCCATTCATACGTCCATAGAATGGGTCCGGATCCGTTCTGCATCATTGCAGAACAAATCCGGACCCATTCATTCTCTATGGGGCAGGAAGAGATGCGGACAGCACACGTGTGCTGTCCACATCTGCATATCCGGAGCGCGGCCCCGATCTTCCGGTCCGTGGCTCCCCAAAAAAGTAGAACAAGTTCTATTCTTGTCGGCAATAGCGGACAAGAATAGGCAGTTCTATGGGGGTGCTGGCTGGGTGTATTGCGGATCTGCAATAAACTACGGATGTGTGAATGGACCCTAACACTTTCTCTGCTTATCCTTATTGCTGGCGATGTATCCCCAAATTCAGGTTCCCCTCAGCAAATCCAACTATTATATCTACCTCTCACACCGATCTCCTTCTCCAAATTTCTACAAACCCTTAAACCTGACAGCCATTCCGCTGACCCCTGCTCCCTTTGTTCCTCTTGCAGGAGCATTATTGAATGCTCGCTCTGTTGGCAACAAACTTTCATACATTCATGACCTCTTCATCTCTTGCAAACTTTTCTTTCTGGTTTTACCAGAAATATGGTTGACATCCTCTGAAACTGCCTTCCCTTCTGCACTCTCTTATAGTGGATTTCATTTCACTCACCCCGCCCCGATAGCAAACATGGTGGAGGAGTTGGTCTTCTCCTATCAGACAACTGCTCCTACAGCCCTACTCCGCATCTATTCTCCCACCAACCTTCAAGTAGCTGTCATATACCACCCCTTTCCCCCCCCAGACACAGCCACCATCTTTCTTGACCACTTCAACACTTTCCTCCTACACTGTCTTTCTGCTGACATCCCCACTATCATCAAGAGTGAAGTCAACATCTTCATTGACACTTGCCACAGCTGCCTTTTAGCTTCTAGCACTCTCTTCCACCTCTCTGCTCCCATCACACACCACAAAACTTGAGAAATCGATAGACAACAACAGCCTGCCAAAGAACTGAGACAAGCTTCCAGGCCTGCAGAGCGGCAATGGAAGAAATCTTCCCAGTCTCACAGCCCTAAACAAGTTTTTAACACCTTTAACTCTCCATCCACCAGTGCCCCCACCCTCACCTCTCATCACAGTTTAGCACTTTGCCACATACTTTACACAAAATATTGACAACATCAGAGAACCATTCAGTGCACAGTACCCACAGCCACTCTGCACAGCTACTCAATCCTCCTCTTCCAAAACCTGCTTCTCCACCATTACAGAGGACAAACTTTCCACTCTACTATCCAGATGACCAGATCACATCTCACCACCTGTCTCATCCCATCCCACCTCATCCCCAACCTGACCACAGTGCTTATCTCAGCCCTAACCCATCTCTTCAACCTATCAATAACATCTGGTGTCCTCCCCTCTGTCTTTAAATATTCCACCATTACACCCATCCTCAAAAAGCCTTCCCTTGACTCATCTTCTTTGTCTAGTTATCACCCCATATCACTTCTCCCATATGCCTCAGAGCTACTTGTACAACATGTGCACTTTTTACTGTCCTCTCGCCTCTCTTCTTGCTCCCTCTGACTGGCTACAATCTGGCTTCTGACCCCACCACTGAACTGAAACTTCCCTTACCAAAGTCACCAATGACTTGCTAATAGAGTTGAGCGAACACCTGGATGTTCTGGTTCGAGAAGTTCGGCCGAACATCCCGGAAATGTTCGGGTTCGGGATCCGAACCCGATCCGAACTTCGTCCCGAACCCGAACCCCATTGAAGTCAATGGGGACCCGAACTTTTCGGCACTAAAAAGACTGTAAAACAGCCCAGGAAAGAGCTAGAGGGCTGCAAAAGGCAGCAACATGTAGGTAAATCCCCTGCAAACAAATGTGGATAGGGAAATGAATTAAAATAAAAATTAAATAAATAAAAATTAACCAAAATCAATTGGAGAGAGGTTCCATAGCAGAGAATCTGGCTTCCCGTCACCCACCACTGGAACAATTCTAGTAAGAAGCAGGGCGGCAATACCAGAGGGTTAGACGGATCGTTAGTGATAGGTAGAGTTGAGCGAACACCTGGATGTTCGGGTTCGAGAAGTTCGGCCGAACATCCCGGAAATGTTCGGGTTCGGGATCCGAACCCGATCCGAACTTCGTCCCGAACCCGAACCCCATTGAAGTCAATGGGGACCCGAACTTTTCGGCACTAAAAAGGCTGTAAAACAGCCCAGGAAAGAGCTAGAGGGCTGCAAAAGGCAGCAACATGTAGGTAAATCCCCTGCAAACAAATGTGGATAGGGAAATTAATTAAAATAAAAATTAAATAAATAAAAATTAACCAAAATCAATTGGAGAGAGGTTCCATAGCAGAGAATCTGGCTTCCCGTCACCCACCACTGGAACAGTCCATTCTCAGATATTTAGGCCCCGGCACCCAGGCAGAGGAGAGAGGTCCCGTAACAGAGAATCTGTCTTCATGTCAGCAGAGAATTAGTCTGCATGTCATAGCAGAGAATGAGGCTTCACGTCAGCCACCACTGCAACAGTCCATTGGCATATATTTAGGCCCAGCACCCAGGCAGAGGAGGGAGGTCCCGTAACAGAGAATCTGTCTTCATGTCAGCAGAGAATTAGTCTGCATGTCATAGCAGAGAATGAGGCTTCACGTCAGCCACCACTGCAACAGTCCATTGGCATATATTTAGGCCCAGCACACACACAGGCAGAGGAGAGAGGTCCCGTAACAGAGAATCTGGCTTCATGTCAGCAGAGAATCAGTCTGCATGTCATAGCAGAGAATGAGGCTTCACGTCAGCCACCACTGCAACAGTCCATTGGCATATATTTAGGCCCAGCACACACACAGGCAGAGGAGAGAGGTCCCGTAACAGAGAATCTGGCTTCATGTCAGCAGAGAATCAGTCTGCATGTCATAGCAGAGAATGAGGCTTCACGTCAGCCACCACTGCAACAGTCCATTGGCATATATTTAGGCCCAGCACCCAGGCAGAGGAGGGAGGTCCCGTAACAGAGAATCTGTCTTCATGTCAGCAGAGAATTAGTCTGCATGTCATAGCAGAGAATGAGGCTTCACGTCAGCCACCACTGCAACAGTCCATTGGCATATATTTAGGCCCAGCACACACACAGGCAGAGGAGAGAGGTCCCGTAACAGAGAATCTGGCTTCATGTCAGCAGAGAATCAGTCTGCATGTCATAGCAGAGAATGAGGCTTCACGTCACCCACCACTGCAACAGTCCATTGGCATATATTTAGGCCTAGCACACAGGCAGAGCAGAGAGGTCCCGTAACAGACAATCTGGCTTCATGTCAGCAGAGAATCAGTCTGCATGTCATAGCAGAGAATCAGGCTTCACGTCACCCACCACTGCAACAGTCCATTGGCATATATTTAGGCCTAGCACACAGGCAGAGCAGAGAGGTCCCGTAACAGACAATCTGGCTTCATGACAGCAGAGAATTAGTCTGCATGTCATAGCAGAGAATGAGGCTTCACGTCAGCCACCACTGCAACAGTCCATTGGCATATATTTAGGCCCAGCACCCAGGCAGAGGAGAGAGGTCCCGTAACAGACAATCTGGCTTCATGTCAGCAGAGAATTAGTCTGCATGTCATAGCAGAGAATCAGGCTTCACGTCAGCCACCACTGCAACAGTCCATTGTCATAAATTTAGGCCCAGCACCCAGGCAGAGGAGAGAGGTCCCGTAACAGACAATCTGGCTTCATGTCAGCAGAGAATTAGTCTGCATGTCATAGCAGAGAATGAGGCTTCACGTCAGCCACCACTGCAACAGTCCATTGGCATATATTTAGGCCTAGCACACAGGCAGAGCAGAGAGGTCCCGTAACAGACAATCTGGCTTCATGACAGCAGAGAATCAGTCTGCATGTCATAGCAGAGAATCAGGCTTCACGTCAGCCACCACTGCAACAGTCCATTGTCATAAATTTAGGCCCAGCACCCAGGCAGAGGAGAGAGGTCCCGTAACAGAGAATCTGGCTTCATGTCAGCAGAGAATCAGTCTTCATATCATAGCAGAGAATCAGGCTTCACGTCACCCACCACTGTAAGAGTCAATTTTCATAAATTTAGGCCCAGAACCCAGGCAGAGGAGAAAGGTCCCGTAACAGACAATCTGGCTTCATGTCAGCAGAGAATCAGTCTTCATATCATAGCCTAGAATCAGGCTTCACGTCACCCACCACTGTAAGAGTCAATTTTCATAAATTTAGGCCCAGAACCCAGGCAGAGGAGAAAGGTCCCGTAACAGACAATCTGGCTTCATGTCAGCAGAGAATCAGTCTTCATATCATAGCAGAGAATCAGGCTTCACGTCACCCACCACTGCAACAGTCAATTGTCATAAATTTAGGCCCAGCACCCAGGCAGAGGAGAGAGGTCCCGTAACAGAGGATCTGGCTTCATGTCAGCAGAGAATCAGTCTGCATGTCATAGCAGAGAATGAGGCTTCACGTCACCCACCACTGCAACAGTCCATTGGCATATATTTAGGCCTAGCACACAGGCAGAGCAGAGAGGTCCCGTAACAGACAATCTGGCTTCATGTCAGCAGAGAATCAGTCTGCATGTCATAGCAGAGAATGAGGCTTCACGTCACCCACCACTGCAACAGTCCATTGGCATATATTTAGGCCTAGCACACAGGCAGAGCAGAGAGGTCCCGTAACAGACAATCTGGCTTCATGACAGCAGAGAATCAGTCTGCATGTCATAGCAGAGAATGAGGCTTCACGTCACCCACCACTGCAACAGTCCATTGGCATATATTTAGGCCTAGCACACAGGCAGAGCAGAGAGGTCCCGTAACAGACAATCTGGCTTCATGTCAGCAGAGAATCAGTCTGCATGTCATAGCAGAGAATGAGGCTTCACGTCACCCACCACTGCAACAGTCCATTGGCATATATTTAGGCCTAGCACACAGGCAGAGCAGAGAGGTCCCGTAACAGACAATCTGGCTTCATGACAGCAGAGAATCAGTCTGCATGTCATAGCAGAGAATGAGGCTTCACGTCACCCACCACTGCAACAGTCCATTGGCATATATTTAGGCCTAGCACACAGGCAGAGCAGAGAGGTCCCGTAACAGACAATCTGGCTTCATGTCAGCAGAGAATCAGTCTGCATGTCATAGCAGAGAATGAGGCTTCACGTCACCCACCACTGCAACAGTCCATTGGCATATATTTAGGCCTAGCACACAGGCAGAGCAGAGAGGTCCCGTAACAGACAATCTGGCTTCATGACAGCAGAGAATCAGTCTGCATGTCATAGCAGAGAATGAGGCTTCACGTCACCCACCACTGCAACAGTCCATTGGCATATATTTAGGCCTAGCACACAGGCAGAGCAGAGAGGTCCCGTAACAGACAATCTGGCTTCATGACAGCAGAGAATCAGTCTGCATGTCATAGCAGAGAATGAGGCTTCACGTCACCCACCACTGCAACAGTCCATTGGCATATATTTAGGCCTAGCACACAGGCAGAGCAGAGAGGTCCCGTAACAGACAATCTGGCTTCATGTCAGCAGAGAATCAGTCTGCATGTCATAGCAGAGAATGAGGCTTCACGTCACCCACCACTGCAACAGTCCATTGGCATATATTTAGGCCTAGCACACAGGCAGAGCAGAGAGGTCCCGTAACAGACGATCTGGCTTCATGTCAGCAGAGAATCAGTCTGCATGTCATAGCAGAGAATCAGGCTTCACGTCAGCCACCACTGCAACAGTCCATGGTCATAAATTTAGGCCCAGCACCCAGGCAGAGGAGAGAGGTCCCGTAACAGACAATCTGGCTTCATGTCAGCAGAGAATTAGTCTGCATGTCATAGCAGAGAATCAGGCTTCATGTCAGCCACCACTGCAACAGTCCATTGGCATATATTTAGGCCTAGCACACAGGCAGAGGAGAGGTTCATTCAACTTTGGGTAGCATCGCAATATAATGGTAAAATGAAAATAAAAATAGGATTGAATGAGGAAGTGCCCTGGAGTCCAATAATATATGGTTATGGGGAGGTAGTTAATGTCTAATCTGGACAAGGGACGGACAGGTCCTGTGGGATCCATGCCTGGTTCATTTTTATGAACGTCAGCTTGTCCACATTGGCTGTAGACAGGCGGCTGCGTTTGTCTGTAATGACGCCCCCTGCCGTGCTGAATACACGTTCAGACAAAACGCTGGCTGCCGGGCAGGCCAGCACCTCCAAGGCATAAAAGGCTAGCTCTGGCCACGTGGACAATTTAGAGACCCAGAAGTTGAATGGGGCCGAACCATCAGTCAGTACGTGGAGGGGTGTGCACACGTACTGTTCCACCATGTTAGTGAAATGTTGCCTCCTGCTAACACGTTGCGTATCAGGTGGTGGTGCAGTTAGCTGTGGCGTGTTGACAAAAGTTTTCCACATCTCTGCCATGCTAACCCTGCCCTCAGAGGAGCTGGCCGTGACACAGCTGCCTTGGCGACCTCTTGCTCCTCCTCTGCCTTGGCCTTGGGCTTCCACTTGTTCCCCTGTGACATTTGGGAATGCTCTCAGTAGCGCGTCTACCAACGTGCGCTTGTACTCGCGCATCTTCCTATCACGCTCCAGTGCAGGAAGTAAGGTGGGCACATTGTCTTTGTAGCGTGGATCCAGCAGGGTGGCAACCCAGTAGTCCGCACAGGTTAAAATGTGGGCAACTCTGCTGTCGTTGCGCAGGCACTGCAGCATGTAGTCGCTCATGTGTGCCAGGCTGCCCAGGGGTAAGGACAAGCTGTCCTCTGTGGGAGGCGTATCGTCATCGTCCTGCCTTTCCCCCCAGCCACGCACCAGTGATGGACCCGAGCTGCGTTGGGTGCCACCCCGCTGTGACCATGCTTCATCCTCATCCTCCTCCACCTCCTCCTCATCCTCGTCCTCCTCGTCCTCCAGTAGTGGGCCCTGGCTGGCCACATTTGTACCTGGCCTCTGCTGTTGCAAAAAACCTCCCTCTGAGTCACTTCGAAGAGACTGGCCTGAAAGTGCTAAAAATGACCCCTCTTCCTCATCCTCCTCCTCCTCCTCCTGGGCCACCTCCTGTTCCATCATCGCCCTAAGTGTTTTCTCAAGGAGACATAGAAGTGGTATTGTAACGCTGATAACGGTGTCATCGCCACTGGCCATGTTGGTGGAGTACTCGAAACAGCGCAACAGGGCACACAGGTCTCGCATGGAGGCCCAGTCATTGGTGGTGAAGTGGTGCTGTTCTGTAGTGCGACTGACCCGTGCGTGCTGCAGCTGAAACTCCACTATGGCCTGCTGCTGCTCGCACAGTCTGTCCAGCATGTGCAAGGTGGAGTTCCACCTGGTGGGCACGTCGCATATGAGGCGGTGAGCGGGAAGGCCGAAGTTACGCTGTAGCGCAGACAGGCGAGCAGCAGCAGGATGTGAACGCCGGAAGCGCGAACAGACGGCCCGCACTTTATGCAGCAGCTCTGACATGTCGGGGTAGTTGTGAATGAACTTCTGCACCACCAAATTCAGCACATGCGCCAAGCAAGGGATGTGCGTCAAATTGGCTAGTCCCAGAGCTGCAACGAGATTTCGCCCATTATCACACACCACCAGGCCGGGCTTGAGGCTCACCGGCAGCAACCACTCGTCGGTCTGTTGTTCAATACCCCGCCACAACTCCTGTGCGGTGTGGGGCCTGTCCCCCAAACATATGAGTTTCAGAATGGCCTGCTGACGTTTACCCCGGGCTGTGCTGAAGTTGGTGGTGAAGGTGTGTGGCTGACTGGATGAGCAGGTGGAAGAAGAGGAGGAGGAAGCCGAGAAGGAGGAGGTGGCAACAGGAGGCAAAGAATGTTGCCCTGCGATCCTTGGCGGCGGAAGGACGTGCGCCAAACAGCTCTCCGCCTGGGGCCCAGCTGCCACTACATTTACCCAGTGTGCAGTTAGGGAGATATAGCGTCCCTGGCCGTGCTTACTGGTCCACGTATCTGTGGTTAGGTGGACCTTGCTACAGATGGCGTTGCGCAGTGCACACTTGATTTTATCGGATACTTGGTTGTGCAGGGAAGGCACGGCTCTCTTGGAGAAGTAGTGCCGGCTGGGAACAACATACTGTGGGACAGCAAGCGACATGAGCTGTTTGAAGCTGTCTGTGTCCACCAGCCTAAATGACAGCATTTCATAGGCCAGTAGTTTAGAAATGCTGGCATTCAGGGCCAGGGATCGAGGGTGGCTAGGTGGGAATTTACGCTTTCTATCAAATGTTTGTGAGATGGAGAGCTGAACGCTGGCGTGTGACATGGTTGAGACGCTTGGTGACGGAGGTGGTGGTGGTGGTGTTGGTGGTACATCCCCTGTTTGCTGGGCGGCAGGTGCCAACGTTCCTCCAGAGGCGGAGGAAGAGGCCGAGGCGGCAGCAGCAGAATAGGCCGAGGCGGCAGCAGCAGAAGAGGTAGCAGGGGGAGCCTGAGTGACTTCCTTGGTTTTAAGGTGTTTACTCCACTGCAGTTCATGCTTTGCATGCAGGTGCCTGGTCATGCAGGTTGTGCTCAGGTTCAGAACGTTAATGCCTCGCTTCAGGCTCTGATGGCACAGCGTGCAAACCACTCGGGTCTTGTCGTCAGCACATTGTTTGAAGAAGTGCCATGCCAGGGAACTCCTTGAAGCTGCCTTTGGGGTGCTCGGTCCCAGATGGCGGCGGTCAGTAGCAGGCGGAGTCTCTTGGCGGCGGGTGTTCTGCTTTTGCCCACTGCTCCCTCTTTTGCTACGCTGTTGGCTCGGTCTCACCACTGCCTCTTCCTCCGAACTGTGAAAGTCAGTGGCACGACCTTCATTCCATGTGGGGTCTAGGACCTCATCGTCCCCTGCATCGTCTTCCACCCAGTCTTGATCCCTGACCTCCTGTTCAGTCTGCACACTGCAGAAAGACGCAGCAGTTGGCACCTGTGTTTCGTCATCATCAGAGACATGCTGAGGTGGTATTCCCATGTCCTCATCATCAGGAAACATAAGTGGTTGTGCGTCAGTGCATTCTATGTCTTTCACCGCTGGGGAAGGGCTAGGTGGATGCCCTTGGGAAACCCTGCCAGCGGAGTCTTCAAACAGCATAAGAGACTGCTGCATAACTTGAGGCTGAGACAGTTTCCCTGGTATGCATGGGGGTGATGTGACAGACTGATGGGGTTGGTTTTCAGGCGCCATCTGTGCGCTTTCTGCAGAAGACTGGGTGGGAGATAATGTGAACGTGCTGGATCCACTGTCGGCCACCCAATTGACTAATGCCTGTACCTGCTCAGGCCTTACCATCCTTAGAACGGCATTGGGCCCCACCATATATCGGTGTAAATTCTGGCGGCTACTGGGACCTGAGGTAGTTGGTACACTAGGACGTGTGGATGTGGCAGAACGGCCACGTCCTCTCCCAGCACCAGAGGGTCCACTAACACCACCACGACCATGTCCACGTCCGCGTCCCTTACTAGATGTTTTTCTCATTGTTATGGTTCACCACAACAACAAATATATTATTTGGCCCAATGTATTGTATTCAAATTCAGCGGGATATAAATTTGAGGCCTAGTATTTAGGCGCTGGGTGACCGGTATGGATTTAGTGACAGAATTAGACTTGGAAATGCACAGAAGCGTGTGTGTGTGAAGTTATTCTGAATGACCCAATGTGCACCTTGAATATTATATACCCTTTTAGGGATAGATTTCAAATAGCTCTGATATAGCAGAAACCACTAAATTATGAAATTGCTAAATTGGGAATTGTATTTCAACCCAGAACAAGAAATGTGCTTGAACGGACACTAAATAACTCGCCCAGCTACAGCACTAACGAGAGATTTAGCAGGATATAAATTTGAGGCCTAGTATTTAGGCGCTGGGTGACAGGTATGGGTTTAGTGACAGAATTAGACTTGGAAATACACAGTAGCGGGTGTGTGTGAAGTTATTCTGAATGACCCAATGTGCACCTTGAATATTATATACCCTTTTAGGGATAGATTTCAAATAGCTCTGATATAGCAGAAACCACTAAATTATGAAATTGCTAAATTGGGAATTGTATTTCAACCCAGAACAAGAAATGTGCTTGAACGGACACTAAATAACTCGCCCAGCTACAGCACTAACGAGAGATTTAGCAGGATATAAATTTGAGGCCTAGTATTTAGGCGCTGGGTGACAGGTATGGGTTTAGTGACAGAATTAGACTTGGAAATACACAGTAGCGGGTGTGTGTGAAGTTATTCTGAATGACCCAATGTGCACCTTGAATATTATATACCCTTTTAGGGATAGATTTCAAATAGCTCTGATATAGCAGAAACCACTAAATTATGAAATTGCTAAATTGGGAATTGTATTTCAAACCAGAACAAGAAATGTGCTTGAACGGACACTAAATAACTCGCCCAGCTACAGCACTAACGAGAGATTTAGCAGGATATAAATTTGAGGCCTAGTATTTAGGCGCTGGGTGACAGGTATGGGTTTAGTGACAGAATTAGACTTGGAAATACACAGTAGCGGGTGTGTGTGAAGTTATTCTGAATGACCCAATGTGCACCTTGAATATTATATACCCTTTTAGGGATAGATTTCAAATAGCTCTGATATAGCAGAAACCACTAAATTATGAAATTGCTAAATTGGGAATTGTATTTCAACCCAGAACAAGAAATGTGCTTGAACGGACACTAAATAACTCGCCCAGCTACAGCACTAACGAGAGATTTAGCAGGATATAAATTTGAGGCCTAGTATTTAGGCGCTGGGTGACAGGTATGGGTTTAGTGACAGAATTAGACTTGGAAATACACAGTAGCGGGTGTGTGTGAAGTTATTCTGAATGACCCAATGTGCACCTTGAATATTATATACCCTTTTAGGGATAGATTTCAAATAGCTCTGATATAGCAGAAACCACTAAATTATGAAATTGCTAAATTGGGAATTGTATTTCAACCCAGAACAAGAAATGTGCTTGAACGGACACTAAATAACTCGCCCAGCTACAGCACTAACGAGAGATTTAGCAGGATATAAATTTGAGGCCTAGTATTTAGGCGCTGGGTGACAGGTATGGGTTTAGTGACAGAATTAGACTTGGAAATACACAGTAGCGGGTGTGTGTGAAGTTATTCTGAATGACCCAATGTGCACCTTGAATATTATATACCCTTTTAGGGATAGATTTCAAATAGCTCTGATATAGCAGAAACCACTAAATTATGAAATTGCTAAATTGGGAATTGTATTTCAACCCAGAACAAGAAATGTGCTTGAACGGACACTAAATAACTCGCCCAGCTACAGCACTAACGAGAGATTTAGCAGGATATAAATTTGAGGCCTAGTATTTAGGCGCTGGGTGACAGGTATGGGTTTAGTGACAGAATTAGACTTGGAAATACACAGTAGCGGGTGTGTGTGAAGTTATTCTGAATGACCCAATGTGCACCTTGAATATTATATACCCTTTTAGGGATAGATTTCAAATAGCTCTGATATAGCAGAAACCACTAAATTATGAAATTGCTAAATTGGGAATTGTATTTCAACCCAGAACAAGAAATGTGCTTGAACGGACACTAAATAACTCGCCCAGCTACAGCACTAACGAGAGATTTAGCAGGATATAAATTTGAGGCCTAGTATTTAGGCGCTGGGTGACAGGTATGGGTTTAGTGACAGAATTAGACTTGGAAATACACAGTAGCGGGTGTGTGTGAAGTTATTCTGAATGACCCAATGTGCACCTTGAATATTATATACCCTTTTAGGGATAGATTTCAAATAGCTCTGATATAGCAGAAACCACTAAATTATGAAATTGCTAAATTGGGAATTGTATTTCAACCCAGAACAAGAAATGTGCTTGAACGGACACTAAATAACTCGCCCAGCTACAGCACTAACGAGAGATTTAGCAGGATATAAATTTGAGGCCTAGTATTTAGGCGCTGGGTGACAGGTATGGGTTTAGTGACAGAATTAGACTTGGAAATGCACAGTAGCAGGTGTGTGAAGTTATTCTGAATGTCCCTATGTGCACCTTCAATATGATCTACCCTTTTAGGGATAGATTTCAAATAGCTCTGATATAGCAGAAACCACTAAATTATGAAATTGCTAAATTGGGAATTGTATTTCAACCCAGAACAAGAAATGTGCTTGAACGGACACTAAATAACTCGCCCAGCTACAGCACTAAGGACAGATTTAGCTGGATATAAATTTGAGGCCTAGTATTTAGGCGCTGGGTGACAGGTATGGGTTTAGTGACAGAATTAGACTTGGAAATGCACAGTAGCGGGTGTTTGAAGTTATTCTGAATGACCCTATGTGCACCTTGAATATTATATACCCTTTTAGGGATAGATTTCAAATAGCTCTGATACAGCAGAAACCACTAAATTTTTAAATTGCTAAATTGGGAATTGTATTTCAACCCAGAACAAAAAATGTGCTTTGACGGACACTAAATAACTTTCCCAGCCACAACAGGACAGCGGTAACGAGAGATTTAGCGGGATATAAATTTGAGGCCTAGTATTTAGGCGCTGGGTGACCGGTATGGATTTAGTGACAGAATTAGACTGGGATATGGCCAAAAAATAACCACACTATTGCTGGTTAAATGCACTTGGTGATGGGCGCAGCTTGCCCCTGATGTAGTATATGGCCAAAAAATGAACAGACTATTGCTGGTTAAATGCACTTGGTGTCACAGCTTGACCAACCACACTACTGAGGGTTAAATGCACTTGGTGACGGGCGCAGCTTGCCCCTGATTTAGTATATGGCCAAAAAATGAACAGACTATTGCTGGTTAAATGCACTTGGTGTGATAGCTTGACCAACCACACTACTGAGGGTTAAATGCACTTGGTGTGACAGCTTCACCCTGATGTAGGCTTTAGCCAAAAAACAACCACACCATTGAGGGTTAAATGCACTTGGTCGCAGCTTGTGCTGGCGCACCACAAGACACAAAATGGCCGCCGATCACCCCAGAAAAATGTGACTGACAAACGGTCTGGGCAGCCTAAAAACAGTGAGCAATTGAGGATCAGCAGCTCAATGATCCACAGCTGCAGATCGATCAGTTAATCAAGTCCTTTGGAGGAGTTAATCTGCCTAATCTCGCCCTACTGTCGCAGCCGCAACCTCTCCCTACGCTAATCAGAGCAGAGTGACGGGCGGCGCTATGTGACTCCAGCTTAAATAGAGGCTGGGTCACATGGTGCTCTGGCCAATCACAGCCATGCCAATAGTAGGCATGGCTGTGATGGCCTCTTGGGGCAAGTAGTATGACGCTTGTTGATTGGCTGCTTAGCAGCCTTTCAAAAAGCGCCAAGAAAGCGTCACAAAAGCGCGAAGAAAGCGACGAACACCGAACCCGAACCCGGACTTTTACGAAAATGTCCGGGTTCGGGTCCGTGTCACGGACACCCCAAAATTCGGTACGAACCCGAACTATACAGTTCGAGTTCGCTCATCCCTACTTGCTAACTGCCAAAACCAAACAACATTACTCTGTTCTCCTCCTCCTTGACCTGTCCTTTGCCTTTGACACTGTCAACCACTCTCTTCTCCACTCTCTTACAAACAATCTCATCTCTTGGCATCACAGACTTGGCCCTCTCCTGTTTCACATAATACCTCACAGACTGGACATTTAGTGTCTCCTACTCTGACACCACCTACTTGCCTCATCCTTTCTCTGTTGGTGTCCCTCAAGGCTCTGTCCTAGGATATATGACATAAAAAAAAAAAACTTAACATGACATAAAAAAGGACACCGTGGGGAAAGAGCATCTTGGACAGTTTGATTTTTCACATGTTCCAATTTTTCTCAATATTAAAGGGGAATAATAGAGGCGGTGAACTATATTAAATTGGATTAATCTATAATTAGCGTTCCTTAATACCTGTGAGATATTCCGTAATATATCATCCCAAAATGACACATCCTAAAACCTTTTATCTCCTTAGGCCTCATGCACACAACCGTTTTTTTTTTGCGGTCCGCAAAAATGTGGTCCGTAGGTCCGTGATCCATGTCCGCTTTTCCTTCCGTGGGTCTTCCTTGATTTTTGGAGGATCCACGGACATGAAGGAAAAAGTCGTTTTGGTGTCCGCCTGGCCGTGCGGAGCCAAACGGATCCGTCCTGACTTACAATGCAAGTCAATGGGGACTGATCCGTTTGACGTTGACTCAATATGGTGCAATTGCAAACGGATCCGTCCCCCATTGATTTTCAATGTAAAGTCAGGAGTCCCTATTATACCATCGGATCGGAGTTTACTCCAATCCGATGGTATATTTTAACTTGAAGCGTCACCATCACCATGGGAACGCCTCTATGTTAGAATATACCATCGGATTTGAGTTACATCGTGAAAACTCATATCCGACAGTATATTCTAACACAGAGGCGTTCCCATGGTGATGGGAACGCTTCAAGTTAGAATATACTAAGTGTGTACATGACTGCCCCCTGCTGCCTGGCAGCACCCGATCTCTTACAGGGGGCTGTGATCATCACAATTAACCCCTCAGGTGCTGCACCTGAAGGGGTTAATTGTGCGTATCATAGCCCCCTGTAAGAGATCAGGAGCTGCCAGGCAGCAGGGGGCAGTCATGTACACACTTTGTATATTCTAACTTCCTCCCTCCCCAGTTTGAATATCATTGGTGGCCAGTGTGCGCCCCCCCGGCACCCCCTCCCTCCCTCTATTGTATTATCATTGGTGGCCAGTGTGCACCCCCCCCCCTGGCCCCCCCTCCCTCCCTCTATTGTATTATCATTGGTGGCCAGTGTGCGGCCCCCACGGCCACCCCCCCCTATTGTATTATCATTGGTGGCCAGTGTGCGGCCCCCCCTGGCCCCCCCTCCCTCCCTCTATTGTATTATCATTGGTGGCCAGTGTGTGGCCCCCCCGCCCCCCCCTCTATTGTATTATCATTGGTGGCCAGTGTGCGCCCCCCGGCCCCCCTCCCTCCCTCTATTGTATTATCATTGGTTTCAGTGTGCGCCCCCCCGGCCCCTCTCCTTCCCTCTATTGTATTATCATTGGTGGCCAGTGTGCGCCCCCACTGGCCCCCCCTTTATTGTATTAATATCATTGGTGGCCAGTGTGCGGCCCCCTCGGCCCCCCTCCCTCTATTGTATTATCATTGGTGGCCAGTGTGCGCCCCCGGTCCCCCTCTATTGTATTAATATCATTGGTGGCACAGTGTGCGGCCTCCCCTCTCCCCCCGATCATTGGTGGCAGGGGAGAGTTCTGATCGGAGTCCCAGTTTAATCGCTGGGGCTCTGATCGGTAACCATGGCAACCAGGACGCTACTGCAGTCATGGTTGCCATGGTTACTTAGCAATATTAGAAGCATCATACTTACCTGCTGCGCTGTCTGTGACTGGCTGGGAGCTCCTCCTACTGGTAAGTGACAGGTCTGTGCGACGCATTGCTTAATGATCTGTCACTTACCAGTAGGAGGAGCTCCCGGCCGGTCACAGACAGCGCAGCAGGTATGTATGATGCTTCTAATATTGCTAAGTAACCATGGCAACCAGGACTGCAGTAGCATCCTGGTTGCCATGGTTACCGATCGGAGCCCCAGCGATTAAACTGGGACTCCGATCAGAACTCTCTGCTGCCACCAATGATCGGGGGGGGGGGAAGAGGGGAGGCCGGACACTGTGCCACCAATGATATTAATACAATAGAGGGAGGGAGGGAGGCCGGGGGGGGCCACACACTGGCCACCAATGATATTAATACAATAGAGGGAGGGGGGGCCGGGGGGAGGCCGCACACTGGCCACCAATGAGTTAATACAATAGATGGAGGGAGGGGGGGCCGCACTGGCCACCAATGAAATTAAAACTGGTGAGGGAGGGGGGTCTGCCCCCTGCTGCCTGGCAGCCCCTGATCTCTTACAGGGGGCTATGATACACACAATTAACCCCTTCAGGTGCGGCACCTGAGGGGTTAATTGTGCTGATCACAGCCCCCTGTAAGAGATCGGGTGCTGCCAGGCAGCAGGGGGTAGTCATGTACACAGTTCGTAGTATATTCTAACTAGAAGCGTCCCCATCACTGTGGGAACACCTCTGTGTTAGAATATACTGTCGTATCTGAGTTTTCACAAAGCGAAAACTCAGCTCTGAAAAAGCTTTTATGCAGACGGATCTTCGGATCCGTCTGTATGAAAGTAGCCTACGGACACGGATCACGGACACGAATGCCAATCTTGTGTGCATCCGTGTTCTTTCACGGACCCATTGACTTGAATGGGTCTGTGAACCATTGTCCGTCAAAGAAATAGGACAGGTCATAATTTTTTTGACGGACAGGATACACGGATCACGGAGGCGGATGACAAACGGTGCATGAAAGTCAATGGGTCCGCAGAAAATCACGGAAAACGGAACAACGGCCACGGATGCACACAACGGTCGTGTGCATGAGGCCTTAGACTGTTTATTCAAACTCTGAAAACGCAGTTTATCAGAATGCTTGGAGATAATGATTTCATTGCATTTTGAGATGGCCTTTTTCCTGGTTTTCAATTAATTCAGTTTTGTCACCACCTCAAAAACCTCGCAAGGCCAAAACCACTCTTTGTCATCAGTGGTCATGTAAGCATGATAAAACTAAAAATTAGTAGGCAAGTTATACTCTCACTTAAGATCCTCAAAGCTCTTAATTACTTAATCTTGAAAGAGTTGTGAAATACTGACAATATCATATCTCCATCTATTATACTGGCCAGTCTTAAGAAATTCTTTCATATAGTTGTTACCCAATAAAGGTTTATATATTATGGCTAGAGATGAGCGAATTTTTAAAAAATTTGATTCGGTTGGTTTGCCGATTTTTTCACAAAAAAATTAGCTTTGATACAAATTTATTTGCGGTGATTCACGTGAAAAAAACGGCTATTTCCAGGCTGCAGAGAGCCTTTATAGGGGTGTAGAACACTGTGCCTTGCCGTAACACACATAGGGAGTCTGTTGTGGTAGTGAAACAATATTGTGAGTCAGTATGACAAGCACATGACAGGCGTCGCTCTTAGAATCACTGCACACATCACTTGTTTGGGCAGTCACGGGGCCAACACTGACCAAATAACTCAAGTATAAACTCAGCTTTACAAGTCGATGTTTGCGTCAAGAAGAAGTGCACTCCTTTTACACCATTGCCAGTTGATTACACATAGAAGTCTACAGAACCTGTTCTGTTACACGCTTATACAAGTAGAGCCCCCACGGACAGACTGGAGAGGGTGTCAGCAGTAAGTTTGTGTTGACGTCACTGATTAATTTGCCCTTCATCTGATCCGTCAGAACAATAACCCACAAAAAACGGATTCAGTCTGTGGAGCATACACCTTCAATCGGTCACTATTTGCTCAGTATTGCTAATGCCAAAAAAAAGAAAAGAAATGGATGTAAAACAGAGATGTCACATGAATGGAATATTTGCATGTCTTCTGTGTTTTGTACCCACTCCTGCTTTTGGCTACCAAATCATAAGTCAATTCTGATGAGACCATACAGGCCTTACAGCTGCTACACAGACAGGATCTGTTGTGCATCTCATTTTACTTCCTTTTGACAGATAAGAAGAAAGCTCAAATAAATAATAATGTTAGCCAGGCCGAAAAGCAAATTAGTGGCCCAGTCATGAAATGGGGAGGGTGAGAACTGCATGAGAAGTCCACATAGTGGCCCTATGACATAGTGGTGAGGTGGAAGCAGCATGAAGAGGCCACAGAATGGCACAATGACAGAGTCTGAAGGTGGCAGCAGCATTAGAAGGCCACAGAGTGGCACAATGACCAAATCTGGAGGTGGCGACAGTAACAGCATCAGGAGGAGACCACAGAGTGGCAATGTGACATAGTGTGGAGTTGGCAGCAGCACGAGGAGACCACAGAGTGGCAAGGTGACATAATGTAAAAATGGCAGTAGCAGCAGGATACCACAGAGTGGCAAGATTACATAACATGGAGTTGGAAGCATCAGGAGGATACTACAGAGTGGCAAGGTGACATAGTATGGAGATGGCAGTAGCAGCAGCAGCATGAGGAGACCACAGAGTGGCAAAATGACATACAGTAGATTGGAAGTGGCAGCAGCATCAGGAGGACACAGAGTGGCAAGGTGACATAGTGTGGAGATGGCAGTAGCAGCAGCAGCATCAGGAGACCACAGATCAGCAAGGTGACATAGTTTGGAGCTGGCAGTAGCAGCTGCATCAAAACACCACAAAGTGACCCGGTAACATAGTGGGGTGGTGGGTGGCAATACCAGTACCCGCTGACGAAGGTGATTGAAATAAGGAGCACTTGGAATCACATGTGGGTTGCAGCATGAGAGTAGTAGCTGAGGCAGGTAGCCAGAAGAAACCGGTCTCTTTTATCAAAGTGTTGGTGTGGCAACATGGATGATCTAGTCTGATGCATCAGGAATTGGTGGTTGGTTGATCCAATACCGCAACAGTGCAGTGCGTATATATTTTTCACATTTTAATGAAAAACGCCCTATACGATTTAACCAGAAATAACTGCAACAATGCAGTGCGTACTATATTTTTCTTTTTTACTGTAATACGCCCCTATACGCTTTCACCAGAAAATAACTGCAACAGTGCAGTGCGTATATATTTTTCACATTTTAATGAAAAACGCCCTATACGATTTAACCAGAAATAACTGCAACAATGCAGTGCGTACTATATTTTTCTTTTTTACTGTAATACGCCCCTATACGCTTTCACCAGAAAATAACTGCAACAGTGCAATGCGTATACATTTTTCTTATTTTACTAAAATACTATCACGGTGGGGAGTGGGGGAAACTCCCCACCATATGATAGTGGGTATGCGGGGAAGCAGCTAGGCCAGGATGCCGGGATAAGGGAGCAGGTCACCTTCTAAAGCGTCCTTAATCCTCGCCCTAACTCCTAACCGCATGAGCGGACCCGGATGGTAGGATGGCTCATACCCAGGATACCTGGGACCCGGAGTCGCCCTGATAATCCCTCACATAAGAGCAGGGGAGAGACAACCTGTTCTTCCAAGACACGGATGAACAGGAGTCGAATCCGGCCTAGTTGCAGAGAAAGGCCAAGTGGAACGGCAGGAGAGTATCCAGTTGCGGGTATAACCACTGAACCAAGAACCCAGGAAGGCATGGTAACTTATCGACCGCAGCTGATGAACGTCACAACAGAAGACCACACAAAGGTGAACTGGAACCCATACAAACGTACTGCAATCCAAAAACCAAAACTGATGCAGTACGTAGTGACACACAGGAACCAGCACTCCAGCAACAGCTCACAGACTTGACTTTTGGTTCACCCCTCTGGGAAATCATGGAGCCCCCTTCCGCAGGAACAACAAACAGGGTACGACTTGCATACATGCCGGACATAAAACACCAACTGACCAGACATATAACAACAACAAGACGAGACACCAAACCCTGAGCATAAACCCACACCAAACAACCACACAGATAAGGTAGGGGAACATGGAGAATAGAATGGGAAGACATCGCTGGAGACATCGATGTCCCACTAGGTGGCCCTCACACTGGAAGATGGAACAACCAGACAAGGAGCATAACTCCAGCACACACCAAGGCTGGAGTACAACTGACTCCTGGCCTTAAGCCACAGGTATAAGAAGCACATAGTAACCACACCCAGCAAGGTAGTTAACCCCTCCAGCACCAGACAGAGGAGGAACCAGGAGAAGGGGAGCAAAGCACACACATGCAGACCACCACGCGTTGCCCCTGGCAACCGGAATGTACGGCAAATGTGTCACAGCGCACAACACTGAGGCCATGACAAATACGCCCCTATATGTTTTCACCAGAAATAATTGCAACAGTGCAGTGCATATATATTTTTCTTGTTGTACTGAAATACGCCCCTATACGCTGTCAAAATAAATAACTGCAGAAGTGAACTGAGAATATATTTTTCTTGTTGTACAGAACTATGCCCCTATACGCTTTCAATAGTAATAACTGCAACAGTGCAGTGAGTATATATTTTTCTTGTTGTACTAAAATACGCCCCTATACGCTTTCAACAGAAATAACTGCAGAAGTGAAATGCGTATATATTTTTCTTGTCGTACTGAATAAGATACTAAGATGTAAGCCACTAAAGGCTTTTCATCATAACACTTGCAGCCCAATAACAAAAAGCTGGAATGACAGAGCTGTCTGAAGACCTGCACTTTCCTATCAATGTCCCTAGCACCTTCTTACGTCTTTCCCTGCACTAAGATGCTGGGAATTGATTCCCCTAACCTTTCCCTGCACTTATAAATCCTTTTTTCAGTTTTTTTTAAACATAGAGGTTTTTCCAATTGCTGCCCCTAGTGCCTTCAAACGTCTGTCCCTGCACTCTGAACGCTGGAAAATGTCAGAATCTAAAATGGCTACCGTATTTATAGGGCTGTGACATCACAGGGCTGGCTGGCTGCTGATTGGCTGCATGCAGGCATGTCAATCTGGGTGATCCCGCTTTCCCAGAGTTCCTTGCCCCATGTCCTCAGTCCTCACACATATAGGCGCCAATTTTAAGGAAAATTACGATTTGTTACCACGAAGCTCAATGAAATTCACATTTGTTGCGAATCTAATTTTTCCTAAAATTAGGATCTAATTTCACTTTGTCAGCTTCGATTCGCTCATCTCTAATTATAGTTTTACATAATCCAAAAAAGGAACAGCAACTCCAGAGATAATTGATTTAAAAGCAGGTGCAAGCTACCATAGCAACTTTGTAAAAAAAAAAAAAAAAAAAGTAGCAGCATTACAACACTCTTGCTCAAGAGCATCCCGTTAATTATACTTTTGATAAAGTTCCTCTTTTATTTTTTGCTTTATGACCATATTATATCATTGTCCCTTATAATGCTATTGGTTTATTATATATATTTTAGGCTTTGCAATTCTCTTTATAATATATAATTAATACTCTCCGTTCAGACACCCTTTCTTTTGAATAAAGGTTTATTTACCCTACCTACCACGTGATCTGACGGAGAAGGATTTATATTATTCTTTTTTACTATTTTAATTTAGGTCTTATGTTTTTTCATATTTCTGTCACATTTTGTGTTGATAAGACTCATCTGCATACTGTATATGAACAAAACATATATATGCAATTCCATTTGCTTATCCTCTGCTTTATCTATCTATTTACCATGTAAATTTATGCTTGTAACTATTAAGTTGTTACCTTTATAAGATGCTGCAATTCTCACTGGAATATAATCTTTCGCGGATATGGACTAATAATTTTTGTTTGCATAATTTGGTTTGTTATGAAAACTTTAATAAATAATATTACAAGAATGACCATTTTAACCAAAGTTACTCTGAGCCTTAGATGTGGGGAGCTTTATCCATTTTATGAAAGAGAGGTATTTTATTAAGAGATACATATTCCGTTGACCTCCTATTAATACGTATTCCCAAATATTCTAGTTCTGTCACCAACCAAACCCTAGTAATATTGTCACCATCCTCATCCAGAGAGAGAGAGAGAGAATGCTAGTTTTAGCCCAATTAATACACAGTCCTAAAAAACTGCCAAATTTCTCAACAGTCTGGACTACCTTAGGGAGGGTATCATCAGACTTATTCTGAAAAAATACAATATCATCTGCATAAAGTGCTATTTTATCATAAATACCTTGACACCTAAATCCTTCAATAAAATAATCTGATATGACTTTAATAGACAGGGTTTCTATAAATAAAGCAAATAATAATGGGGAAAGAGGACAGCCCTGTCTAGTGCCTCTTGATAAAAAAAAAGAAATCTATAAGTTCATCATTAATCTGCAACCTAGCCCTAGGCATCCTAAATAGTAAATTTCTTCTAACCCAAAATGATACATTATTTCCACTAAATATTTCCATTTAACTCTAACGCTTTTGTGATGTCCACAGTCTCCCTCAGTCTCCACACAGGCGGCAGAAGTCAGTGGTCAGGATTTACCTGGCACACGTTTATCAGCGCTGCACATGAGCCTGGATCGCACGGGAGGCCAAGCTCCAGGAAGACAAAGGGAGGAAGAAAGGTTTGGAGTGAGAGCCACGGCAAGTCACATCCAGCTGCTCACATGATGCTGCTGCCAGATAACCTTTTTAATTTACATCAGTATCTAAATATGTACTGTATACCTGATGGGTCAAAAGACTACCATGCTCTTTTTACATCAGTCCTTTAGACTTTTTAATAGAGAGGATGTGTGTATTCCTAACCTTTGCTCCATTTAAACATCTCCTGGCTGCAGTTGTGCAGTTGGGAGAAATACTACCGAGACAAAGAAAATAACTATATATTGTTTTTAATAATAAATAGTTAATATTTGACAGACTGTGCAAGTGTGTAAATGTAACTTTAGTTTACTTAAAGAAAAGTTACATGTAACAAGATTCTTTATTGCTAACTCAGCCACCACCCTCCCTCCTCAGATGTATCCTCCTCCACTTCAGTACCCTGATCTGGATCCCAGGTCCTGCCCAACACACAATCATCATTGGAGTACTCACCCTCTGTGAAACCTTTATCATACAGTGATATCTTATGGTGGGCTCCTTGGACCACCCTTCCAATTACCTGCTTTGCATTTACCCCCACTGCCACCGTAGCTACCGCTGACTGCTCTCACACAAGTCACCAACAGGGAGACTCTCTTGACTATCTGCCAGAGTTAGTGGTGGGGTTTTGATAGAAAAAAAGAAGGCGTCACACTAGGAGGAGTCAGTGAAAACTGAGAGGACACCACAGACAGGCTTCTCTGGGGATCGAAGTAGGAAGAGCCAGAGGAATGCTGTTATCCCTGGCTCCAAGGCACTGTGTCAGACTCAGAAGTAACCTACAGTACACAACATCCCTCTGTGAAATAGAGGAGGAGTGAGTCATCCAATCCACATCTCATTCTCTTTGTCCTCAGTAATAATGTTGCGCCTATAGGAAGCAGGCTCTGGCCCTGAGTCTTTCGTTTGGAACCCTTCCGTATTCCAGACTTTTGACTTAATTTACACAGTTACACAAAGTATGGATCGGTTTGCAAGTCTGCTTTTTGGAGAAAGAGATACAATTAAATGTCCTTTTCTAAACACAATGAAAACACCTATTTTAGGTGTTTTCAGCTCAAAAATGGTACACTCTGGATTTTAAAATACACATTGTAGACTTGTATTATGATTTTTGCACCTTACACCACACTTGAACTGTCTGGAGTCCCAGATTTTGGACTACATCTTCAAGTGTTTTCTCTCAGTGATTTAAAATGGTACCCTCTGGATTGTAAAATATGTTTTGTACGCTTGTATTGATATTTTTCCACCCCACACCAACTCTTGAAATGTCTGGAGATGCCCTGTCCTAGATTTCAGACTATCTCAGGTGTTGTGTTTCACTCAGAGATTTTAAATGGTAACCTCTGGATTGTAAAACACGTGTCGATAACTTGTATTGCAATTAATCCCCACCCCCACCCCCCACACCAACACTCGAACTGTGCAGGGAGGGTAGTTTGATTTCTGTGTACAGTGTAATTTATGTTCAATAATTCTATAAAAATGTTATTTCCTTTTGCTACAATGCGACCTGTTTAAAAAATATGTGTTTAGCATGGACAGATATGATGCACTGAAAAAAAATGTATACTGATTGCTCAGCAGTCGGCACTGCAGCATTCTGTTAATGTACTGAAAATAACCTGGCAACAACAGAAACCTCAGGAGTGGGGAAAAAAACTGTCTTGCTGTTAAAAAAAAAAAAAAAAAAAAAAAGGTTCTTTTAAGTGGCTGCTATTGAGGTTCTGCAGCAGCTACGACTATATTATAAGGTAGTAGCTGCAGCTGGAAGGCACTGCCTGTGTCAGGCAAAACCAGCCTCAGCCCCTCACTTCAAGGCTGAAAGATTTCCCTGCCCACCCTATTCTACACAATTAGTCTTCTTTCTAGTAGTGTCCTTCACTGTCCGTGACACTAGAATAGAAGCTTGATTGTGACTATACACTCTCCCGAAGATCGTTTTCTGCCAGCTATGAGCGTCCTCATTCACAGCTCAATACAGAATTCTGGAAAGGCACCTCCCTGTCTGCTGCTCCACTGATTGGCTCAGGTCTTGCCCTAATTGATCTCTGAGCCAATCACGGCAAGACCCCCCCCCCCCCCACTTCCTCTTAGATCAGGTGAACATTCTTCTTGTTCCTCCCTCATAGTTTTTCCTACCGACATATGCAGTAAAACGATGCTATGTGCTGTTTTACTGGATTCATCTGTAGCAAACCTGAAAAGCTTCAGGTTCATTTTGCTAAATTTTTGGAACATTAGCAACAAACCCAGTTTGTTTGTTACGAACTGGTTTGCTCATCTCTACATTAGACAAAACATCTCAATGATGCATTTTAACTCCTGAATCCTGATGTTACTGTTTAAAGTATACAGAACATGCAAGTTGTAAGGGGAACACCCAAATGGCAGCGAAAATGCCCTCAACCCTGGCAAAGCTGTAGGCTCTCTGGACCCCCATTTGTCTGGGCAGTATCATTGCATATACATTGCCGATATTTATCTCTTTCTATTTTTTTCACTTATAACCTCTTTTGCTATTCTTGTAAATCTCTTAGAGCTGTATTACATTAAAAGATTTAGCAGACGATTGTTGGGTAGGAAGCATTCCTTCCCGACAATCTTCTGCTCATTAGTGGGGAAGACCTCTGCTATTATATGCAGCGATGTCCTCCACAGTATGGGGAGAAATGATCACTAATGCCATCGCTTGTCCCCATACTGACTCTTGTTTGCCGGCAGCAGATCATGATTAGACAGCACGATCTGCTGCTGACAATGATTTTTAAGCATACTTAAAAATCGCAATTGCCTGACGAATAAGCATTTGCTTGTTCATGGGGTAATTGCTGGCACTTTTAGGGATGTATTACACAACCAGACAATGGTTAATGAGCGTTTCTACGAACGCTCGTTAGTGATGATCTGTCTGACTATTGGCAGGTCTAATATACTCAATAAACTCTTCACTTAAAACTTTGCTGCCTGTGAGTTAAGAGACTTTTGTTTACAAAAGTGGCGATTTCCTTATCCCTAGTGATTGCAAACAGTAAAGTGCCACCACCAATCCAATGTTTGTCACTAATGAATTCAAAGCTGATAAATGTTTTAGGTTGTAATACTGCTTTAATCACATGCAGCACATGCTTCCAGTCAGTGCCTCACTTGTAATTTGGATTATTTGCCTGGAGACTCTCTTTACGTGTTTAATAGGCCTCTTGCATATTATTTTCAAGGATTTAGACAGATGGTGCACATTATACATTTTCTATTTTATACTGAACTACCTTCATCCCTTTTTTTTTTTTTTTTTTACTCTTAATCACATATTGAATGGAATATTTCAAGTGTTATTGGCATGGGTTTAAGAATGCATCACATGTTGGGCTATGGCATTTTTCCTGCTGTTTATTTATGTACCTTTTTATGTAAATCCTTTTTTTTATATATTTTAAGAGCAATGAAGGCTCAATAGAGTGAGGTAATACATGATTTACATGTTATATGTGCACTTTATGAGCACTATATGAGTACTGTAACGTGCAGGATCTCATAGCCAAGTATTAGTATTCACAAGCAAGTGTGACAAACTATCCAAATAAACAGAAAGGTAAGCTAATTTTATCTGAATGGACATCATCCCAAAATTAGTAATGGAAGCACTTCAAGTTATTTAAGTCTATATTAAAATGCATCATGGCATGCTGTTATGTGTGTCTATATAAGTGTAAGGCCGATTCATTGGCCTGTATTTGTGGGAGGGGCTTGGCCACCTACTTCAACGGCCGGCGCCCTCCCACGAACGTACGTAGTGCAGAGTCCTTGGAAGCGTGCGCTCGTACCTGGCAGTCGTCTGGTGGATTTGGTAAGTGCAGGCAGTGCGATGGTCGGCCCTTTGGTATGTAGGGGCCGCCATACGCTGCGTCTCGTTCACCCCTCCTGCAGCGTTCCACATGCGGCACTTTGTCAGCCGCCGGGAGGAGGGGGGGGAATGCAGCCGCACTTACGGCACCCCCCTCCTTCGCCGCCCAGGCTCACGCTCGGCACCGCTCTCCGGCGGGGGGCGGAGCCTGTGGTCACATGAGGGCCAATTCCCCGCCCGCTCCCGCCCCCTCTTCACGGCCGGTACACAGCCTGCGCTGCCTCGCTCCCTCACCTAGTGGGCAGCGCAGCCAGCTGTGGAGCGCCGACAAACACATTTGCCAGGGGGCGCATTTTTCTCCCCACGCGGTGGGGATGCCCAGCCGGCGGGGGGCGGCCCCTCATGGAGCAGGGGGGCTCCCCTGCACTGGGCACCCCATCAGGGAGTGGTGCGCCCCCCACGTGGCACGTCTCACACAGAAGGGGGGAGGCACGCCTGATTAGGCCTCCCCCCTATGCCAGGGGGCAACTCCGTTTCCCCACGCGGTGGAGGTGCCCAGCCGGCGGGAGGCGGCCCCCCATGGAGTAAGGGGGGCACCCCCGCACTGGGCGCCCCATCAGGGACCGGTGAGGCCCCCCACGTGGCACGTCTCACACAGAAGGGGGGAGGCACGCCTGATTAGGCCTCCCCCCTATGCCAGGGGGCAACTCCGTTTCCCCACGCGGTGGAGGTGCCCAGCCGGCGGGAGGCGGCCCCCCATGGAGTAAGGGGGGCACCCCCGCACTGGGCGCCCCATCAGGGACCGGTGAGGCCCCCCACGTGGCACGCTTAGCCTCGGCAAGATGGGGCCCCCGTCGCCAGGGGCCCCCCTGGGCCGACCTCATGCCTGAGGGCTGCGCTGCTCCCCACGCGGCAGGAGTGCTCAGCCGGCGGACGGCGCCACCCAGGGACAGAGAGGGCCCCGCACTGAGCACCCTGTCAGGGACATGCGTCAGCTCTCCACGTGGCACTCGTTTCATGTTTGCGGGGGTTACCAGCCGTTGCCAATATCCATCCCCACGTGGTTCATGGTACCAGGGAACTCTGCGTTCCCCACGCGGTTGCCATGGAACACAGCGGTGCAGGCAACGGCTCGCTCCTCGCTCACGTAAAGTCTGGCACGGGCCGCCGTGCCGCTTAGATAGGTAGGGGGTTCTTTCCAAAAAAAAAAAAAAAAAAAAAACACACACCTTCTCCCATCAGTCACCCTACCTCCCCTCACGTACACGTCCTGGCATCGAGCCTCACGCATTGACTGGTTTCTTTTGCATTTGTTCCGTTGTTGTTTTCCAGGTTCTGTACAGTGGTTAGTCTGAGAGAAGTTGGTGGGATCTCAATTGATTTTTCCTTGGCTACCAAGGTAGTGAGGTACACGTCGGGGGATGGGAAGTGCTTGGCCGCAGGCCGGGGTCTCATGTGTTTTTTTTTTTTGTCAACGTACAGGTTTTTTTTTTTTTTTCTTTTCTTCATTTCATTTCACTTCCGTCAAGTCAGTACATAGGGATTCTCAGTTGGTAAGTACGTCGGGTCTTCTTGCATGGACTCCCGGGTGGCGGTTCCTGGCCATTCCTTCACGGCTCTTCTGGTTCAGTGTGCATACCTCACGGCAATTGTTCACTTTTCGGTACATGGTTAGACAGCTGCACGGGTGCCGGCGACCATCAGGCTAGTCGGTCATGTTACATTACTCTTTTACAGCCGTTATGTCACGTGCTTCGGACATTGTAGACGCGTCGGTGGACAAGGTCGTGGCACAGGCATCCGAGAGGGGCAGTACACCGTCCCTACGCGATTGGACAATTCCTAGGCTGATGGCGGAGTTGACAAAGCGGGGCGTTCCTTTCCCGGCAACCGCTAGGAAAGCTGAACTGTATCGGCTGTGGAGAGACTCCCTGGCATCCAGCGCCAATGATCCCCCTGCAACTACGATGCAGACATCGCTAACTCAATTACACGTCATGCTAAACAACTTGACGTCGGCCGTCACATCCATGCAGGCGAGGTTGGAGTCCATCGAGGCTCGCAGCACAGTTGCACCAGTTTCCTCCCTCGAGGTTCCGGTCGCCTCCACCTCCGCCACAGCAGACATTCGTTCTGCCCAGTCTGTCCCCAACGTGACTCCCTCCCACTATGTCCCGCTCAACATCAGGAAGGACATCCTGGAGGGTAGGGATGTCAATCTTGCGTCTCTACTGATCGCATCTAGGGACCTCTCTGATAATAGGGTCATAGCTTGTGGAGAAGTGTCAGTGGTATTGAGGAGCCGCGACCACCGGCTCAACCGCAAATTGTCCATCCCGGAATTCGTTATGGCATTTAGTCTCTTCAGGGATGTCATTTGCACTGCCAGGCCGGACAGGAGGGAGGAACTAGACCATTATCTCTTCAGGGTCACAGAGTTGGGTCATAGGTACGGAGGAACCGCGTTCTACGACTACCACTGCTCATTTGCAGCTAAGGCGGCAGCGGCTCTCTCCCAGTTTCAGCACGTCACTGACTGGTCCAACCTGGACACTGAGCTTTTCTGCAGACACTTTGCAGGTCTGAAGGCTCCCTCCTGTTCCGCCTGTCAATCTATCTTCCACTCGGTTGAGTGGTGCGACAAGTCCGCCGTCAGCACGGCGTCCTACCCCTCCAGCTCGGCAGCTGGTCCTCTTGAGGTCTTCAGGCCCCCCAGCTCAGTAGACAAGCTGGGCCGGCCCATCATTCAGCTTGGTAGGGCACAGATATGCAACAACTTTAACTACGCCTCTTGTAATTTTGGGCAGTGCCGGTTGTTGCATATCTGTACCAATTGTTTCAGGGCTCACCCCCGAGTAGCTTGCTCATTAAAATCCGTAAAAAGCTACATGAGTGTGGTCAATATCAGCCGTCTACAAGAATTCTTGCGAGGCCACCACAACCCTGGGTTTGTTCAGTTCCTGGTGACAGGATTTCACGAGGGTTTCCACACGGGACTGATCACGACTCCAGAGTCCACACACGAGTGCAAAAATCTTCAGTCAGCAGAAAGAAATCCCGCCTCGGTAGACGCACTCATAGAAGCTGAGTTGAGCAAGGGGTTCTTAATCGGTCCCTTTGGTGTGCCCCCTTTTCAACGCTGGAGAGTCAGTCCCGTGGGGGTAGTCACAGGCAAGTTCAGCGGGAAGGAGAGACTCATTATCGACTTATCGGCCCCACACGGCTCCCAGGTCCCCAGTCTCAACTCCCTTATTCCTTCGGAGGAAGTGGGCATGAGATACGCCTCAATAGACCAGGCTATCGCTATCATCATGAAAACGGGCGCAGGGTCCTGGCTGTCCAAAGCCGACATATCAGATGCCTTCAAGTTGCTTCCCATATTGCCAGCTCTCTGGCAGTGGCACGGCATCAAGTGGAAAGGCCTGTACTACTTCTCCACTAAGCTCACCTTCGGGTCCAAGAGTAGCCCCTGGCTCTTCGATCAGTTGGCTCAGGCACTCCACTGGATCCTGGAACACGTAGTCCTCTGTGAATTTGTCATCCACTACCTGGATGACTTCCTGCTGATTGAGAGGCCAGGGGCACTCCCCCTAGGGCTGGGCAAGTTACTTAGGTGCTTTTCCCAATTAGATGTCCCGGTGTCCCCCAAGAAAGTAGAAGGCCCGGCCACAGTCATCACCTTTCTTGGCATCGAGTTAGATTCCCAGCGCATGCTAGCTAGATTGCCCGAGGACAAGTTAACGAGGATTAGAGGAGTCATTCACAGGTTCGCAGTCACGACCGTGGTCACTAAAGCGGACCTTCAGTCTCTTCTGGGCATGTTGAACTTCGCCATGCGCATCATCCCACAGGGCAGAGCTTTCATATCCCGCCTACTCGCGCTCTTGAGTTCCGCCCCAGAACAGGACAGCCCGGTGTGCTTGGACAGTCTAGCCCTAGCGGACCTCCACATGTGGGATCATTTCCTGAGGCAATGGAACGGGGTCTCCTTGTTTGTACCCGAGCTGTCGTGTCAGTCACCTACAGTCTTTTCAGATGCAGCTGCGGGCTCAGGGTTTGCCGCCATCTTCGGCACCCACTGGGTGGCAGACGCATGGCCTGCCGAGGTGGGACAAATCCCAGGCTTCCTCCAGACCTCGGCGCTGTTCGAGCTGTACCCCATTGTGGTAGCCGCACACATTTGGGGCAAGGTTTGGGTACGTCAGTCTGTTCTGTTCGTGACTGACAACACAGCCGTAGTGGACATTCTCAATAGTGGACTGTCAAAATCCAGCCAAGTCATGTGTTTTCTCAGACGGCTGGTGCAGCTCTCCCTGCAGCACCACTTTCATATATTTAGTGCGCACGTGCCAGGGGCGCAGAACGGGGCTGCTGACGCCTTGTTGAGGGCTAACTTCTCCCGTTTCTTCCAGATAATGCCAGAGGCGGATGCGACAGGCGCCACCATCCCTCCTCTCGAGTCCTTAAGGCTAGTGTAGCCGATCACCTTGGGACGGCCCACGCTCTAATACGCCATTCCCTCTCGCCTAACACGACCAGGGCGTACAACACCGGGTGGAAGACGTTCTGCAAGTTTCGAGGAGAATGTCCTCAGGAGGACTCCAGTTTTCCAGAGTACATCTTGGCGTTCATCGGGTATTGCCACTCTGTACGCAAGCTCTCCCACGCCACATTAAGGTCATACCTGGCGGGAGTGCAACACTTTCTCTCTCTTGGCAACCCCGAGCTAGCATCAGTGTTCACCTTACACACTGTCAAAGCCGCCCTCAAGGGCTTGAGCAAGTGCGGGCCTCAAAGCCAAACACGCAGGCAGCCGGTCACCGGCCCCCTTTTCCGCAAACTGTCTGATGCCTTGGACGGTAATCCTTTCGGGGTTTTGGCCAGCCTGGTACTTAAATCCGCCATCTACTTGGCCTTCTACGGCTTCCTAAGACCTGGGGAGTTCACCTGTTCACCAGGCAGCGACAATTTCCTCACGGTCAGCCAACTGGTCCAGAACTCCGACGGGTTCACTTTGCTCCTCAAGACGTCCAAGACCTCCCAGTGCGGACCCCCTGTCCCGATATCCTACTTTCCCACAGCACATCAATGGTGTCCCGTCACGGTGCTTCGTCGGTTGCGGTCCGCCTTGTCCGGGGCCGGGCCGAGCAGTCCTCTGTTACCCTTCGGGGTGGTGCCGCTCACCACCCAGCAGTTCATATCCCACGTCAGGTCACTAGTGGCCAGCACGGGTGGCGACCCTGCCACCATTTCGGGTCATTCGTTCCGCATAGGCGCGGCATCCGCGGCCTCCAAGAACCAAGTGCCTGCACATGTCATACAGAGGCTGGGGCGTTGGCACTCGTCTTGTTTCAACCGCTACATACCACACCCTGAAACCGAAATGTCGGCAGCCTTTCAAACTTTAGCTTTGTAACATCTTTTGCAATAAAACTCTTCTGCCTATCAGTATGTCTTTTGCCCTCTTTCAGGCGTCCCTCCACGACACGGTCACGGCACAACTCTGACCGCTTAGGGGTAGGGTAACTCAGGTAGGACAGACACGTACTTGGTTGCCACGACCACAATTAATCTATATTCACTTTGCATTCACTGTCTCTGACACCACATTTATTACACGCCAGTATATTGTGGTATTCTTTGCATGTTAAGTGGCAGAGCACTGAGCAGTGCACACTACTTCATAGGCATATCCTCAGCATTAACCTTGCTAGACCTTACTGATACTGAAAATGCAAAAACAATGTAATTCATACACATTATAAATAAAACATTTGATAAAGACAAATAATGATGGTCATATAACTAAATGTAAAATCTTCAGCTAGACACTTATCTTCTTTATGGTATGTGCTCTCTCCTTAAGTAGGACATTAGACCATAGCCAGCTAAGCCAAATCTTTTTCAATTAACATACATTCTATCTTCTGGGAACAGTTTCCATCTTTTTTTTAAATCATAAATGGCTTAACAAAAGCATAAACAATATATCATCAGACCTCACACAAAATATTAATCAGACAAATAATAGCTAAAAAAAAGTGTTGTACAGAACTGCATGCTTGGATGACTGCCAGTCCATTCTAATAATATAGCTCAGAGATCAGCAACCTTCGGCACTCCAGCTGTTGGGAAACTACAATTCCCAGCATGCTCCATTCATTTATATGGGAGTTCTGAGAAGAGAAGAGTAAGTATGCATGCTGGAAGTTGTAGTTTCACAACAGCTGGAGTGCCGGAGGTTGCCTACCCCTGCTATAGCTGTTCCTTGTAGAAGCTTGTGTTCATATGTGGCTTCGCTGAAATGGCCCTATATGCTTAGATTCCATGAAGTGTCCTGGAAAGCAGTTCAAACTAAGAATAAGCACAAGCTTATAGCTGCCAAGTTACTTGTTATTACATAAGTGTAATATAACTTGACAAAAAATGACTGAAACATTTATTAAATTAAAGGGGTTGTCAAATGCATAAAACATTTTTTCTGAAAAGCTAGGAGTGCGTTTGTATACAGGAAAAAACATATTAGTGTTTGAGCCCCATCTGCTCTAGCCCAACACCACCGCTCTGATCCTTGTTCGTCTCCATTCTTTTTCTGTTCACTTCTGAAAAGTATTTTTTTTTATTCGCCACAGCAGTCACATATTTAGATGGCAGATGACTGCTGTCTGCAATTGAAAGAAGGTTGTGGGACTTAGAGCAGTGGTGGCACTGGACCAGAGTCAGTTAAATGGGTATGCACTAGTAAGACAACCTCTTTAAAACACATATTTTTTATAACAGCAAACTACATGGTAAGTACATACATTACACACAAAAAGTTAGGGATTTTTGGCTTTCTGGTGACATTTATGGAAAATGTAAAAAGTTCACGTTACTGTGATCATCATCATGAAAGTAGGAGCATGCAATGGTGATTTCCTCATCTAAAAAAATGTATTGAAACAGAAGCCAACAACAGTGGTGCGTATACAAAAAATGTCAATGTCTCCAAAATGTATCATGTGGCCTTTAGCATCAGTGATAGCTTGACAACGATGTCTTATGCCATTCACAAGTCGACAAGTCTGTTGAGGCATGGCATTCCACTCTTCTTGAAGCGCAGCCCTCAGGTCATTGAGGTTCTGGAGTACAGAGTTACGAGCCTCTCCACAGAGTAGTGTATGTATTAGACTACTCATTTCAGAGGTTCAGTCTTATAAGGTAACCCTTAACTTTCTTTCTCCTAAGTAACTTTGAGAATCAGTTAGTACTAAGTAATAGAATCCAGGAATCACTGTCATCTGCTAAGTATACAGTATATATATATATATATATATATATATATATATATATATATATTGTAATCGATCGCCTCTTATTTGGGGATCATTCTCACAATGATCGTCATCGACCACAGGGTTAGGGGCCAAACATTGCTTTTATTTGGCACCTCAGCAAAACCAAAACAAACAATACAAATAAAACACCTGCCCGGCTGGGCTCTAACTTAACATGATGAGTCCCTACCTCACTGAAAGCCCCCTTCACACAAGGGAAGAACATGGGGCATTTACCAGCCTAACAATCCAGCACTTCCAGGCTGTAACAAAGTCCAGTACCTTTTGGGGGATTGTGGCCAAGAAGTCCTCCTGACTCTGGCCTAGCGACCGTTTCTCATTTTCTCATTTCTCATTTTCTTCCACCTGCTGTGCAGGAGCACGCTTAGGCTTCTCCAACTCATAGATGGCATCTTTTGAGCTCATGAGAGCTTCCATCTCTGCTCTGAGTTGCTTGTTAAGCCTCTCTAATTCATTTCGCTCCTCAAGCACTTCTTCAAGGGCTCTAGCCAAGGAGAGGGTCTTGGACTCTTTCTCCCGAGCATCAGCCTCCGCTCGGTCACGTTCTTTGGCATACCGAGCCGATATGTATTTCTCTGCAGCCAGGAGCTGGCCAAACTTCTGTTCCTTCTTAGTTTTTCGCACTAGCTTGTTGGAAGCGCCCCACTTTTGGGCCTCCTGTTCCAGTGGCTCTTTACTCTGTTCTGCTGCCGCATCAGCCGAAGGAGTACCACTCTTCTTCTTTAGACATATTGTGGGATTTCCACCCAGGGACTCTTCAAGCCCATTGTCGATGTCGACTACAGACTTCCGTGTCTTTCTGGAGTCTTTCCTCTTCTCCAAGACACCAGGCAATAGACCCTTCAGTTCACTCATCTTTTCCGGGGTCTCTTCTTTTGACCCTTCTGCAGCCTTCTTCAATGTCTTTATGATGACAACTAGTCCCTTCTCTATTGTATCTAGGGACCATGTGGAGAGAGAGAAATCATCTTCATGATTGCAGCTGTACTGACAGGTCAGGTCATCTACCGCTGCCTGAATATGGGTCTCAGATACTAGGCTGGCATCTCCCCACTCAACTCTAGTCACGTCAGGTGCAACTATCGTCTGGTTGCTACCCGTAGCTACGTAAATTTGGCAAGACCTCGATATGGCAGCCTCTCTCTCTGAGTTGCTATCGTCCACAGCACATGCGTCACTTATATTACTTGTGTCATCATTATTAGTTCTGACCTCTAGGGGCACCGATGCGCTAGTCCCCACATTGGAAACTTCCCCAGCAACCAAAAAACCCTGTGGGTACTGCATATCCACCTCTGGTACGTGTGGTACACCCTCTGGGCTCACAACATTAACCAGCATATATTTTTACCAGGAGGGAGCACTTCTCTCCTGATCACATCCTGAAAAGGAAAAGGCATGTCATCATCATATACTTCACATGACCTCACATTTTCATTTTTTACTTCCACTACATCACTGTTTTCATTATGCATTTCGGCAAACATGGTACCATCACTTTGCACCTTATCAGCTCCACTGTTTCTAATGGTCACTTCATTCAATGGGCTAGGTACCAGTTCTGCGGGAGTTATGTGACCGACCGCAGAAGTGTTTTTACCCTACAAATCACGGAACAACCTTCTCTCATGTACAGGCGAATTTATGGCAGCAAGTCCATCAGTCCCAGCTGTCACTATAGCTTCACACTCAGTGAGAACTACCTGACAGTCCTCATTAACCACATGTCTGTCCAGCATATTTATCACTTTATTTATCTCAGGTTTCCATATTGTGCTACCTCTTACCCGGGCCATCATAGGGTCTCTAATTTTTTCCACCCCATGCCTAGCCTTGGTCACGGGCATTTTGGGAAACACAACAACCTTCTCCCATGCAAAGTCCTGCGAGGGAGCAACCGCAACAGGTTTACCCGCCTGTTCAGACACTGCGATTTTCCCAATGTCACACACTTCCGAGACAGTTCCTCGCCTCTGTGATTTATCACTCACCATCCCAGCAGGTATCCCCTGCCGCCGGCTTACTGTCACTGGGTCTGTCACTAATTAATAACAGGAGCGATCATACCCAGCGATGTCATGGGTTGGGCAGTCCCAGAATCCAAGGATACTCCAGGATCCTCAAATACAAAATCACCTGCAGCCTCCTGACTGCAGTAGTTGCTACGAGAAACACTGTGACTCCATCCTCCTTCCAGAAGGGGAGTCAAACTCTCGGGAGACCTGTCCTTGGGATCTCCAGCCACAGAATATGAGCCATTTGCTCCGCTCCATAACTGCTGGGCAGCCTCACGCTGTTGTGGTTTGTTGCCCTTAGCAACAGCCTCACAGATCTTCGGCACATCCTCTCTAGGACTCTGTCTCCACTGGTAGGGAACACTCGACCTCCTGAGAGCCGAATCACTCTCCCCCTCTTTATCTTCCCAACGGTTGCCCTTGGCAACGACATATCTTTGCTTTTCCCCAATAATCCCGGCACACCACCAACCTCTTGGAACTTTGTACAGGGTTTATACATTTTTCAAGGCCAGCTGCAACTGTGCCTCCAAAGCCTCTCGCTCTGCATCAAATTTCGCCAATTCACTTTTAGTGGAATCGCTATGGCCATTTCTTCTGCCTGCTTTATGCGCCAGCGCCGCCGGACGTACTTTTTCCCGAGACCCATGGTAGCAGGAAAAACTTTAAGCCACAAGTCCACTTTTGCTTGGCTACTGGCCCTTTAATTCACTGCAGTTTTACTTGCACCACAGCAATAGTCCACACTCTTATGAGCAGCACATGCTCCACTGGACAAAAAAAAAGCTTCCGGTCCTTTAACTCCACACACGGCAAAAAACAGCTTTTAACAGCACCTGTAGTCTCATCGTTGCCCCTAGCAACCTACCGTTGCCCTTCTCTCATGGACAACTTGCCCGTACAAGACCTCGCAGAGTCCCCCAAAGTTCAGGCTAACACCTAGCCCTGTGGCCCCTCAGCCAGCTCGGCTGAGCCCACTTGTACAGAGCCTTCCCAGGCCTCTCCTGCACACAGACTCTCCAGAGTGAGACACACCCAAGATCCAGTAGCAGGATTAAATAGGATCCCTGGACATGAGCATGCCCTAAGTCCCGGACTGAAACCTGGGGAAACAACACCTCAATGTTCACATTGCCACAATATATATATATATATATATATATATATATATATATATATAATAAATACACCCCAAAACTGATTGTTTCAAACTGCAATTTCACCCCAGAAGCAAGAATGAATTGAAAATTTTATATATTTAAAAAAATACACCCCCAAACTGGTTGTATTAGGCTGCAAATTTATTCCAAAAGCAAAGGTATATTGAAGTACTGATACAGTCCTGATCAAAACTTTAAGGCCACTTGAAAAATGGCAAAAAATCATATTTAGCATGGCTGGATCTTAACAAGGTTCCAAGTAGAGCTTCAACATGCAACAAGAAGAAATGGGAGTGAGACAAAACATTTTTTGAGGGGCATGGCGAGTTCATAGAAGATTTTGTTTTTTGGGCACAAGTTAGTGGAAATTGATTTATTATTTTTTTTTTTCTCACAAAGTCTCCCTTTCCGCTAACTTGGGACAAAAAGTTAAATCTTTTATGGACTCAATATGCCCCTCAGCGAATACCTTGGGGTATCTTCTTCCCGAAATGGGGTCACACGTGGGGTATTTATACTGTCCTGGCATTTTAGGGGCCCTAAAGCGTGAGAAGAAGTCTGGAATATAAATGTCTAAAAATGTTTACTCATTTGGATTCCGTGAGGGGTATAGTGAGTTCATGTGAGATTTTATTTTTTGACACAAGTTAGTGGAATATGAGACTTTGTAAGGAAAAAAAAAAAAAAATCTATTTCCGCTAACTTGTACCAAAAGAATGTCTAAATGGAGCCTTACAGGGGGGTGATCAATGACAGGTGGTGATCAGGGAGTCTATATGGGGTGATCACCCCCCTGTCATTGATAACCCCCCTGTAAGGCTCCATTCAGATGTCCGTATGTGTTTTGCGGATCCGATCCATGGATCCTTAGATCCGTAAAACACATACGGACATCTGAATGGAGCCTAACAGGGGGGTGATCAATGACATGGGGGTGATCAATGACAGGGGTGTGATCAGGGAGTCTATATGGGGTGATCAGGGGTTAATAAGGGGTTAATAAGTGACAGGGGGGGTGTAGTGTAGTGTGGTGCTTGGTGCTACTTTACTGAGCTGCCTGTGTCCTCTGGTGGTCGATCCAAGCAAAAGGGACCACCAGAGGACCAGGTAGAAGGTCTATTAGATGCTGTTATCAAAACAGCGTCTAATATACCTGTAAGGGGTTAAAAAAAATCGCATCTACAGCCTGCCAGCGAACGATCGCCGCTGGCAGGCTGTAGATCCAGTCTCTTACCTTCCGATCCTGTGAACACGCGCGCCTGTGTGTGCGCGTTCACAGGAGATCTCGCGCCTTGCGAGATGACGCGTATATGCGTCACTCTGCCTGGGACAGCCGCCTCCAGACCGCGATCCTGCGTTAGGCGGTCCGGAGGCAGTTAAAGAATGCAAACAACCTAAAATCTGTAGTAATAGATATTTTAGTAACCCCAATTAGTGCAGCAAAGTGTAATAGAATAGCTTCTATTACCCAGGGTTTACACTCTCCTTTTGTGATGGATAATGCCTGCCTATCCCTTCCCTAGACTTTTAATAATCTCTCCTTGAACAACTGAATATTTTTTTTTATTTTTTTATTAAAGTCTTTACTTAAGACTGTCCATAGTGCCTGTAACATCTCTCCCTGCACAAAGTTCACAGTAAAATGTTGGAGACCAGGCATGAGGAGGCTTTTCATAGGACTGGGACATTACAGGGGCTGACTATCTGCATGGCATTGGGGGTGCTCCCTCGTTCCCGGGCTTCTAACTTTCACTTTGTAACATGTGCAGCAGGCATTTTAGAAAAAATGTGATTCGTTACCACAAAGCGCAAGGAAATTCTACTTCAGGACGAATCAATTTTTTTCTGAAATTCGGATCGAATTCTACTTCGTCAACTTTCATTCACTCATCTCTACACTACTCACCACAAAGCTCTTTATGGTGCTGCATGCCCAAAATTTAATGCATTAGCTTATGCAGCTCCATCTGCTCTATTCTGTTTAGCACAAAGATGACCACTTTAAAAACAAATTTACCTCTTGTCCTCCCCCCCCATTTCCTTATAGATTGTGAGTAGGGATGAGCAGGGTTCTGCCGAACTTCAGGTCACAGTTCGGGTTCGGGACCCGAACTTGACCCAAACACCGAACCCCATTAAAGTCAGTGGGTACCCAACTTCACTTTTTTATTTTCCATTATAACATGGTTATAATTGAGAAGTTAAAAATAATAAAAAAAACCTCACCTCATCAACTTGATCGTGCAGCCGGTATCCTCTTCTTTCTTCAGGACCTGCAAAAGAACCTGCGATGACGTCACCGCGCTCACCACGTACGTGGTCCTTTTTTTAGGATGTCCCAGTTCTTAAAAATTACCCTACGTAAGGTGTAAAAGAAAGAAACTAAAAAGTTCAAAAGTTACAATTGATGGAGAAGGGAGTAGTAGCAGATTTGTCTTTTCTTTCAGGTTTAACCCAATGGCTAAGAACTGGGACATCCTAAAGAAAGATAATTGTTTGGCAGAGCATGTAAATGATAAACCTTTAATAACCTTTAAAAGGAGCCAGACCATTATGGATAAAGTAGTGAGGAGTCGTTATGTGGGGGAACGCAGAGGCAATTGGCTGCAAGAGAGTAGGCCTAAGGGGAATTTTAAGTGTGGTAGTTGCAAATATAATGTACAAAAGAAGATCCTGAGTTTTGGAGGAATCCAGCATTGGGTAAATGACCTGATTACCTGCAGAAGCACATTTGAAGTTTACCTGCTAGTATGTCCTTGTGGCCGATTTTATAAAGGCAAAACTATCAGAGAACATATGAATTCCGTGAGTTCAGGGAAAGGTTGCCCCAGATTCATTGAACATATGAGAGAGACACATGGGGCAGTGTGGAGTCTCTAAGATTCGCAGGTATTGAGATAGTTCCAAGTCCGCCACAGGGCTTTGATAGACATCGACTCCTCCTACAGAAAGAAGCTAAATGGATCCTGCGTGCAGGTGCTTTAGGGCAACGCGGGTTTAAACGATAGAAATTATTTAAGTGCTTTCCTGTGAAAGATGCGCCTAGTACTGTTTATAAGTATTGTTTTTAACAATGTACGTTGTTTTATATTGATTAACCTCTAGGCACATTAGAGTCATGTGTTTAGAGTCTTGTGTCATGAGACATTTAAGAAACAGCACGGGAGTACGTGCTGACGTTTAGTGGGCTGAGGAAGCGCGTTCTCTGCAAACGTCGCCGCTACCATGTGTGTTTGATATACGCGCTGCCCCAGCCTGTATGTACCGGAGCATTTGTATGCTGAATAAAGGAGTATTGTCATCTACAGTGGTGAGTGCCACCCATTCTATTCTCTCCTTTTGCCTCTATGATGATCTGTAGGGCTGGAGCACCACTACACTGTGTATGGACGTGTAGGTGTGGTGGACCCTTGTCTATTGTTAGTGTGATTTACGGGAGCCTGGGCAGTGCCGCCAATCAGTATTCTTTATGTTGGGATTGATTTTTATTTTTTAACCCCTCAATGGCCATTGTTTCTTTGTATATGCACTCTCGGAATAAAGTGCTGCGGAATATGGTGGCGCTATATAAATAAAGATTATTATTATTATTGTTTCCACTAACATGAAAACATATTTTTTTTCAAGTCTAAGATGTCAATAGGCTTCCATTCAGTATATAATATATTATATGCACTCTATTATATGCACTTGCTATGAAAAAGATCAGAAGAATTAAAAACTTATGGATCTCAGAATTTACCTTACATGGTCATTACCCAAGAGCTCAGAACTAATAGAGCAATCCAGACAGGTGTGTGCAATAGTTTACATCTGTGCCAACAACCGCTGTGATACACAGTACAAGAGAGCGTTCATCTTATGTTCTCTGCATGAAATATATTTATACAGTATATAGTTATTCCTTCAAGCTTTTTCTCTGTTTGTTTTAAAATCCATGGATGTACTTGACATTGCTAAGTCAATGAAATCTGATTTCTATCTCTTTAAAAACCTAAACACTGTATCCTATCTCCCTTAATCTTCTTTGCTTTTGGCAAAACAAGTCCAAGGCGATTATCTCTTCTCATAACTTGTACCTGACAAACAACCTCTCATTTTAAATGCTGCAGACTGCATCCCTTTTTCAATTTTCTCCCAGCATTCAGGAAATCATTAGAGTGGCATATTATTGCTACTATCTTGTAGAGGAAATGCTTACAATCCCTGGATTTACAACTCCTTGGTGACCCACTGTAGACCAGCGTGTATGTATACTACATACTACATCTATCAGAAAGCAACTGAAAAAACTGTTTCTGGAACACAACTGATATATAGTACAAAATATGCTAAGTTTGTTTTTATGTGTTCTGTTCAGGCATAATTTGACAAAAAATTTTGACAGATCTCTCAATAAAAAAAAAGTACTTTTTAGATATTACCTTGTCCAGTTCAGGAGTAAATCTTGAATAAAGGTACAGGGGTGTACCCACAATGCATGACTTCAATGCATTTGCAAAATATTAGTTTGTGGCTAAACTGATTTCCACTTTCAGGTTTAATTCAAGGGGTTGCACAAAAAAATCTTGCGAAACATTTAGGTATTGCAACCATTTTTCTACAAAGCCTCCTCATTTCAGGGGCTCAACAGTGATTGGACAAATTAATATTAACATTACCATAAATAAAATGTTCATTTTCTAATACTTTGTAGAGAATTCTTTGCAGACAATGACTGCCTGAAGTTTGGAACCCATGGGCATTACCAAACTTTGGGTTTCCTCCTTGTTTGTGGGTCTGTCTGTCTTAAGTTTTGTCTTAAGCAAGTAAAATACATGCTTGTTTGGGTTGAGATCAGGTGATTGACTCGACCATTGCAGAATATTTCACTTCTTTGCCGTAAAAACTCCTGAGTTGCTGTCGCAGTATGTTTTGGATCATTGTCCATCTGTACTTTGAAGCGCTGTCCAATCAACTTTGCTGCATTTGGTTGAATCTGAGCAGAAAGCATATTCCTATTCACTTCAGAATTCATCCATCTGCTTCTGTATTCAGTCACATCATCAATAAACACTAGTTACCCAATGCCATCAGAAGCCATGCATGTGCATGCCATCACACTACCTCCACCATGTTTTTTTTACAAAGGATGTTGTGTGCTTCGGATCATGAGCCATTCCAAGCTTTTTTCATACTTTCTTCTTCATATAATTCTGATAGAGGTTGATTGTAGTTTCATCTGCCCAAAGAATGAAGTTCCAGAAATGGGCTGGCTTCTTTTACTGTTTTTGGCAAAGTCTAATCTGACCTTTCTGTTAGTGAATGTCCAGGCCTTTTTGAGTTTCTGAGCTCACCAGTATGCTCTTTTTTTTTTTTTTTTTTTACCAGAATGTACCAAACTGTTTTGTCAGATGATTTTATGTGAAATTCATAATAAATGCAATTCGTTTTAATTGGCATCATATGCTTCCTGTCGGTGGGGTATTTAAAGCTAGGCACAGTTGCCTGTGATTGGTCTTCATACCTCACTCATTTGGTTTCACTGCTGCTTTGTTTTGACTTTGCCTTTTGTTTGTTGAGTTTGCTGCTGACTTTACCTCCTAGTATTTCACCTATTTTACTTTGTCCTTCTCTACTGCTCTGTCTTTGACGTGATCTTCTGGTTGTGCCTTTTTTTTTACAATTGTCTCTGTGTTTTTCTGTTTACCTACCTAGTAGACCCTTGACTAGTTGGGATGGCCATTTAGGGTGCATTGTACAAGTAGGTAGAAACAGTGGCTTGTAAATGAGCTAAACAACATGGCTTTGTCAGTAAATTGTCATTCAACAAAAACAAAACACTGACAAGAACGTCCCGAGCTTGAGACAAGAGTCGCAATTTACTAGTGGAAATATCGCAAGTATTCTTCAAAAGTCACAAGTGTGGTCTGGACAGGGGTGGCTGAAATGGCACATTTCCATTTTAAAAAGTCTAATTTTCGTGCTATTATCGCAAATCAAGAAAAATAGGTGATATTTAAAAAAGTCACATTTTACAAGTGGTGTGGGCCTTTTAATATATGAGGTGAAACAAATCACCACTTTTTATTTGTAACGTTAGTATTTTATGGTGCAAATTATGCCACATTGTTAAATGTCCCCCATGTCCCTATGTCACCCGAAATGAAATATGGAGGGATCCTCATGGGATTATAATCATCCCAGAGGTCTTACATTACATCCCGCCAAGAAAATTAGGTACTGTGCTAAAAATAGAAAGGTTAACGGGCAGGGTAGAAGAGGTCATTGATTGGGTCAGGGAGGGACCTATGGAATTGGTTGCCGGGCAGAATGGAGTAGGGATGCCCAGCAACAGGTTTGGGATTGGGTGGGAGTTCTGGGCTGAGACCAGGTTGGAATTATAAGAAGAGGAGTTTGACAGCTGTGTGCTGTCAGAACGTGTGCCTGAGGGAAGTTTCGCTGCCCGTTTTGCCTGCTGCTCTCCTGTGAAGAATTGCTGTCTGTTCCTGCCTGCTGCCCCATACATGATGGAGGACACTCGTTGCGGAACTTAGGAGGCGTGCTGGAGATGGCGACACTGCGTCCTGGCTGGAGTCCTGCCTGGCTGAGATGTCTTCCTCTTCAGCGGTCCCTGCGGTGGTCGGCGCTTCCAGTGCGGTGGCGGAGCAGTCTGCTGTGGTGGCTGAAGATCTAGGTGTTCCCTCCATGTTGCCTGCGCTGCGCTCTTCTGTAAGAGAGAAGACGCAGCACACCCGTTTTTCTCCTTCCCCACGCAGGTCTGGTCAAGAGAGGAAGAGGCTTGAGAGACACAGTTCCTCTGCTAATGAGTGCGCCGGAAGCAGCAGCAGTTTGATGACGTCAGCGCTGCACCCGGAATTGATGTCCCTGGAAATCTTGGATCAAAATTTTGGTTCCTTCTGTGATTTTCAGCGTTTGGGTCCTGTTCCTGAGATTTTACAGGGAGAGCTTCCACTGATGCCACCAACGTTCCAGTCCAGTCAAGAAGAGATGAAGGCGCAGAGATGGAAGGCGGCCTGTGCAGAATTCTTCCCAGCAGCTCCACTTAGGTGTTGAGCGCGGGGGGAGTGTGTGCCTGGAAGATGGACCACAGCTACAGGACTTCCCTAGATCTTCTGCAGGTGTGGTCTGAGTTCTGCCATTGCCTCTTTGTGTTCTGTGCTTTCCCCTTTAAAGAACTTTGCTCCCCCCCTCCTCATGAGCCGGCTGGTGTGGCGGGTGATTTTTGGGATGCTTGGTGGTTTACCGGTCAGGAGGTGGGTAGGGATTTGGATAGTGAGGAATCTCTCCCCAGGCCAGTTGCGAAACAGAAAGGTGTTTCCGAAATGTGTTATAAAGAAACGTTGCCATGCTAATTATCTCCTTTAGGTTTTCATCTCTCCATGTCGGTGAAGGAGAAGATATGGAGGAATGAATTTGTAGATATGTTATGTCTTCTTCCCGCTTCTAAGGATTTTGTTACAAAGCTTGAGAAGCGGGAAGATAAGTCTGGGGAAGATAGAAGACGTCCTATTCCCCGGACTTTTAATAATTGGCTCCAAGCATGCTGTATTTTTTGTAGCGTAATGGGAGAAAAATTTCCTATGAAGTGTTCCGGCCTTTTTCAGCATTTAGATAATGTGTTAGAGGCGTATAAAAATTTTGGGGGAATTGGATTGTTTATATATGATGAAGGTTTCAGACAAAGGCTGTCGGTGTACCCAGCATGCGTTGGGGCGCAAAGGATGTTGGTCTGTGGCTGAACTTATTGTTGCCGCAGAGTTCATCCTTTGCGGCTGCAAGACAACAATCAACTCCGTCAGCTTCGCATTCGCAGTTATTTAGGAAAGGCATTTGCTTTGCATTTAATGAATCGCAGTGTAAATGGCCTGCATCTTGCAAGTACGGTCATGAGTGTGCTTTTTGTGGAGGTAGTCATCTGCTGGTTCGGTGTTATAACAGAGCTAACATGCCGACCCAGCCTTCCACAAAAGAGTATGAGTCTAAGAGCTTGGAGGCCAGTAAATCTGGAGATCATGCGTCTTTGGCTCGAGCGTTACCCAAATTTCATGATGGCGGAGTTGCTTCTGGATAGCTTTGCATTTGGTTTTCGGTTACCGTCATTTTCTGGTTCTGTTTGTGAATGGGTTAATAATTTGTCTTCTGTCGATCAGTTCCCTTCGGTGGTTCAATCCAAATTAGAAAAGGAATTGGCTTTAGGTAGGATTGCAGGTCCTTTTTCCTCTCCTCCTTTTGCTAATTTTCACCTTTCTCCATTAAGGGTGGTCCCTAAAAAGGAGCCTAATGCTTATCATTTGATTCACCACTTGTCCTTTCCTCATGGGGCATTGTTGAATGATGAAATTGATAAAGCATTATGCTCTGTTAAATATGCCACCTTTTGATTCTGCTGTAGATTTTGTGCGGGGCTGTGGCAAAGGCGCTCTAATGGCGAAAGCGGACATACAGTCCGCTTTTCGTTTATTGCCGGTTCATCCTTCATGTTTTAATTCTTTAGGTGTTCATTTTAATGGTTTGTTTTACTTTGATAAATGTTGGAGTCCTTCTTTGCAGTATGTTCTGAGTTTGGTGTTCTGCTCGCGGAGGATAAGACTGTTTACCCTGTTAATCGTTTGGAGTATTTGGGAATAGTCATTGATTCCAAAAAGGGTGTGTGTTGTCTCCCATTAGAAAAGGTTTCCAAGATATGCATAGTTTTGTCTGATTTATTGAAAAGGTATAAAGCTACAGTGAGAGAGATTCAGTCGATTTTAGGTATGTTAGCCTTTGCTAGTAGAGTAATGGGACCAGTATTTTGCAGGAGGTTGTCTTCAAAGATTTCAGGCATTAGGAATCCAGCTTTTCATGTTCAGTTGTGCAGGGAGGTTAAAGAGGATTTTGTGGTTTGGTTGGAATTTTTTCAGCAGTATAATGGTAGGTCATTTTGGCAGGAGGATTTTGTTGCGGCTTCATCTTTGGATTTATTTACTGATGCTGCCAGTTCGTGTGGTTTCGGTGCATATTGGAACGGGCATTGGTGTGCTGCAGAGTGGCATCCGGCATGGGTATCGAATGGGGTCACTAGGAATATTGTCCTGTTGGAGCTTTTCCCTGTTGTGGTAGCTTTAGTTTTATGGGGTAGTTGTTTCTCTAATAAAAGGATTATTCTGCATTCTGATAATAAGGGTGTTTTATTTGCAGTTAATTGTTTGTTGTCTAAGTGTCCGTGGGTAGTTAAGTTGTTGCGTCATTTAGTTATTTTGTGTTTAAAGTTAAATATTTGGCTGAAGGCTCGTCATGTTCCTGGAATAGATAACTCCATTGCTGATTATTTGTCACGTTTTCAGTTTCGGAGATTTCATCGGCTGGCGAAAGGGGCCGACCCAGAAGGGGAGCTATACCCAGAGCATCTGTGGAATCTGATTTGGTCCTAGGCCTGTCGTACTTGCAGTCATCGGTGGCTCCTGCAACGTGGTTGGATTATGGTCGGTCTTGGGGTCATTGGTGTCGGTTTGCTGCTGGTAGAGGTTGGTCCCCTTATGTCTGTGGCGAGGTTTCGGCTTTAGCTTTTTGCTTAACATTATTTCAGGATGGTTTGGCTTATGCTACAGTTTTGAGAGTATTGTCTGGGATTTCCTTTTTTCTTTGAATTTTAGGTTCTCTTTCCGTTTTAGATTATTTCCTGATCAGGCAGGTTTTGAAAGGATACAGGCGAAGTAAATGTTTTCCTGACAATAGATGTCCTATTTCACCAGTGTTGTTGGAAGCTTTGTGTCATGCTACTTCTAGGGTTTGCGTGGATGATTTTGAAGCATTGCTTTTTTCCACCGCGTTTTGTTGTATGTTTTTTGGTGCGTTTAAAATTGGTGAGTTGTTTCCTAAGAATGGAAGGTCAAGTTTGGGCTTAGAGGCTCAACACATTCATATTCATGTTAATTATGTTTTCATTTTTCTTCCATCATCCAAAGTGGATCAATCAGGTAAGGGTACCTGGATTCGTATGGACAAGATCAGGTCGGGTTCTATTTGTCCGGTGAGTATGTTATCTCGGTATGGGCATGTCAGACCGGTGGGTGGTAGCAGTTTTTTTTTATTCATGTGAATGCTTCTCCATTGACGCAGTATCAGTTCAGGTCTGTTCTTTCAAGATGTTTAAGGGATTTGGGACTTGAGGGTTTTCGCGTCACGTCGCATTCCTTTCGGATCGGTGCTGTAACGTCAGCAGCGGAGTCTGGTCTGAGTACGTCCGCAATAAAGAGTATTGGTAGATGGTCATCTAATTGTTTCAAATTATATGTGCGTCCTGATTTTACCATTGTTTAATTCTTTTTTGTTTATAACTTTTACAGGGCTCACCGTATGGATCGTCTGCCATTCTTTCGTGCATTGGGCCCATAGAAGAGCTTTGGAAAGGTCGTACGGTGAAAACCTGTCCTGGTCTACAGACATCGTTAGAGTGTATTGGAATGGGGTCAGGGGTTTGCGTTGGGAAGGTTTGTTGGATATAGTTTTAGAGATGTGTTCTTTATACCCTGATCCTGATGTTATTATTTTTCACGCAGGAGCCAATGAAGTGGGTAAGCTCAGTACCATTGAGTTGGCCTTTTGGATGAAGAGTACTATGGTCAGAACAAGAAGGTTGTTTCCTGACGCCCCTCTTGTTTTTTCTGTAATGATTCCTCGTTTGTTATGGTTGTCTTATCCAAACTTTAAGTACTTGGATAAGATCAGGATTCGAATTAATAGCATTATGGCTCATTTTATGCTGCTAGTCTGGGGTTTGCCCGACCTCTATTTTTCGGATAAAATCCATTTGTCGGCAATTGGTTTGGTTATTTTCAACTTAAATTTGCAGGCGATGATTGAATTAGCAGTTGGTGGGGTGGGGCCAATGCCGCCTGTTTAGTCGGCATGTTCCGGTGGGTAAAAGTCGCTCACTGATAAGGTGAGCGGACAAGTTGAGTCAGTAGTTTAGGCCGAGCTTATGGCTGGTCTAATGATTGGTTTGTTAATAAGATATTGATGATGAGTTAATTCATTGATAATTAATTTTATGATGATTTATTGTTATTTAACTTTAAGCTAATCTTTAACAAAGATGGCCGTGGCCTTATTTATTCCACCCATTCAAGGTGTCCACGTGTATTTTTATTGATTAAGATATTGGTTAGTTGGTTATAGAGTTTGGGTATGATTTATAATCCCATGTTTTTCCACAGTCGTTTCATAATGACATTTTTTCTGGCTAGTCTTTTGTATAGACATATTGCTCAGTTAAGTTTTCTCCCCATACAGCCTAATTAAAGACATCTTAACTGTGCGTGATGTCTGGCTGACATACACCTTTCCACATAGACACTTCAACAAATAAATTACTTTTTACTCTCACAGGTAAAAAAAACAACAAGTTGGATGTTAATCTGAAATCCCTGAGTGGGATAACAGATATAATATTCTTATCTGATAATCCCACTACAATTTACAGAGGACAGATATGGAAACGTGCCCTATTTTGATGTCTTTAAACATTGCTCTCGTGGCATGTGGCAAGGTGCAATGTCAGCTCTAATCAACTGATTCGCCAATTACTTCCCTTTATGGTACACAAAACGTGTTTTATCATTAACAAGCTATCAAAACTTGGGGTCTTGTTGGAGCAACCCCCAATGTTTAATTTTTCTTAATTAAATCAGAATGGGCATCATAGGTCGATATAAATACGGTAGTAGATTTTCATCACTTCTGTTCCTTTGGAGGCAATCAAATTCTCTCTATCCATATGGGATACCTCCATCTCAACTTTTTTCATTACCACTTTTTGGCTACAAACTTGTCAACCATCTTCTCCATGTTCCTCAGATAGTGACTCTTCTTACTACATATCCTTCTAGTGCGAATCATCTGACTTTTGGAAATACCTTTAAAAGTCTGAGGGACAAAATGTCTCTTTTGTTATTTCTATGTATGGGCTTGGAGAGTATTGTGGTCAACTACTTCTGGCCATTCCTTAATATTTCTACATCTAAAAAATGAATTTGATTTCTATCCTTGGTTAAAGAAATTTACAATATTGTTGCCTATTTAGATACTGTACACATGTAATAAGCGCAAACTCTTCACAATAGGAAGATATCATCCACATAATCACAAAGCAATGTGGGAAGCATGCAGATCACAAAGGAGGACTCAAATGCAGAAATGAAAATATTAGCAAAACTTGGGGTGGTGGAAGACCCCATCAAAGTCTCCTGCAGCTGCAAGTAGAACCCAGACCCAAACTGGAAATAATCTTTGGTCAATAATAAATCTAGCAAAGTCATAAGCAAGCCAATACATTAACTGGATAAACGTCAATTCACACATGATTGTTCACGGACTGCAGTCGTCCCTTCCCTGTGAGAAATATTAGTGTATAAGCAATTGATGTCTAAAGGACATAAAAAGGTGACATCTGTCATGTCGTGTACAATCCTACATAAGAAATCATCCATATATTTAAGGCAATTGGGCAATCTTTTGACAATCTCCTGAAGATAACTATTAACAGAAATTGCTACTGGCTTGAATAGAGAATTAACTCCTGAAAAGATAGGATGTCCCAGGATGGGAAAGTCTATATTTTAGTGTACTTTAAATAATAGAGACAGGAACACTTGGCGATTGGCTTACCATGGCTTTACTCTGAGACTTGCTTATAATCACCTCAGTATGTCCATATAGAAGTAACTGATCTAGCTCTTTCTTATAAGGTATTGTGGGGTCTCCTGAAGTTTACAATATACTTTTTCGTCTGACAATTGGGCGACAGTTTCCGTTAAATACTGATCTTTGTTCATACTAACAGTAGCCCCACCTTTGTCGGCTTTTTTAAGTAGGATAGACTAATTTTTTTCGGAGGCCATCAATAGCTCTCTTCTCTCCAGCAGACCAGATTATGTTGCCCAATGTCAGAATATTTATCCCATTTTTCTAGTACAGAACCTCACATGTCACCACTTATTGAAATGAAATGTAGCACAAAAGAATTAACCTTGTGGGACAGTCTCCCACTACTACCAAAATGCATCTTCACATGTGAATTCCTACAGAATTTATAGAAATCTAGAACAAATAGAAATCTAGAACAAAATCAAATTTATAATTATTAAATGAAGGCACAAAACCTAATCCCTTTTTTATCGCTGAAAGTTTGTCTTTTGTCAAAGCCTTTGAAGAACTATTAATAGCAAGATTACTTACTGTCCATTCGGGTGTTTCTTTATTTTCCTCACTCCTTTCGTTGTGGTCCGTGACGTATTGCTTCCTCTGCTTGACGTATCTGTGTCTTCTGTGGATGCGGTGCTTCATAAAAAAAAAGTATAATTTATTTTTTACGGATGAAGAGTGGAGGGTCAATCAGGGGACACTCTTTCACTATCCTTCTCTCCAACAGAAGAAGCTGACGTGAAAGCCAGTGGTCATCCTGCTTCCTGGGATTTCCTCCTTTCTAAAACCCAGGTATATACTCTGTTGTGAAGATATATATTTTTTAATTTCTCTTGTAAAATACTCAGCTTCAATTTATCTATATTAACTTTCAACTGGGACTGAATAAACGTCACATTTTCAATCGTAGAATTGGCTTTAAATGCTTCTTCACAACTTTTGATCTCTTGTTTGCTGTTTAGCACAATTTGTAAACGTTGAACGGTAATACATTAAATGGTCAATACATTAAATACAATGAACGTCTGTTGCATAATGCACACCATTTATCATGATAGCTTACATTTTAAAAAGTAGTCCTGAAACATTGGGGGTTGCTCCAACAAGACCCCAAGCTTGAAGAGGCTTTTTAAAGGTAAACCACGTTTTGTGCACTATAAAGGGAAGTCATTGGTGCATCAATTGGCTAGAGCCCACATTGTACCTTGCCACGACAGCAATGTTTGAAGACACAAAAAAGGGGCACCTTTCCATGTCTGTTCTGTGTAAACTGGACAGATGTATTCTGCCTTGTATTCTCATGAGTCAGAGAACGTAGGCCCAGGCATGGAATTCAGCCAGTTCCCTCTGGTTCTCCATGCCTTGTTTAATGCATGACAATATCCTGGTAGTCTTAGAAGCAGCTGATTGACATTGTATGATGTTATTTAATCTACCATCTACAAGAACACCCAAATCCTTCTCTATAAGTGACTCTGCCAGTGCTACATCACCTAGGACATATGATGCACGAAGGTTATTTCTACCCAGATGCATAGCTTTACATTTATTAACATTGAACCTCATTTGCCAAGTTGATGCCCACACTGAAAGTGTCTAAGTCAGCTTGTAGTTTATGGACATCTTCCATAGACTGCACAGTACATAGCTTAGTGTAATCTACAAAAACAGAAACAGTGCTATTAACCCCATCCTTTATATCATTAATAAGTAAATTAAACAATAGGGGACCCAGCACTGAGCCTTGGGGTAGATCACTTATAACCCTGGACCATTCTGAATAGGAATCAATGACCACAACTCACTGGACATGGTCTTTCAGCCAGTTTTCAATCCAATTACAAACAATATTTTACCAGCCTATAGAACTTATTTTACCTATTAAATGTCTATGAGGGACAGTATCAAAAGCCTTTGTCAAATCCAGAAACACTACATCCACAGCCACCTCTCGGTCCAGGCTTTTACCCACCTCCTCATAAAAATAAATCAGGTTAGTCTGACAACTTCTGTCCTTGGTAAACCCATGTTGGTTATCACTTATGATTAGGGATAAGCGAACCCGGACCTGAACCCGGACTTTTTCACTGAAATCTGGGTTTGGTGCTCTGGTGATTTTATTATTTTCCATAATAACATGGTTATATCCGAAAATAATATCTTTCTTAAAACAGAATAGAAAATAATGGCCATATAGGGGTTAAAAAAACAACAACTCAACTCATCCACTTGATAGCGCTGCAACAGTCTCTTTTATCTTCATTCAGCAGGACCTGCCAAAGGACCTGTGATGTGCGCAGGGCCGGCGCTACCATAGAGGCAAGGGGGTAATTTCCCCCGGGCCCCTGACTCCTCAGGAGTGCCCAGCCGCAACTACTACTATATCTATAATATCTATAATTCTAATGTGTGCCTGTGGTGCCGGGTGGCCCGCGGTAATGTAATTGGACTGGAGTCTGGAGTGGAGGGGCCCCCCGTCGGGCGCCGGTGGCCGCTGTGCCTGCGCATGCACTGCACAGGCAGGCACGTCTAGCGTCTGGCTGACGTTGCCAAAGACCAGAGAACTTGGATTGAAGAAGGAGCAAGCAAAGCAAGCGCCATTGGCAGCCAGCCAGCCACAGCCCAGTCTGACTCTGCCAGCGCGAAGTTCCAACTTAAAGGAATCCAAGTCCAGTCTACAGAAGTCAGTCATCACAGACCAGTTACTGTCTGGTAGGTGGGTTATATTGTTGTTAATTAAACTGGATTGGATCCATGATCCATACATTCCCAGTTTCCCACTCACTTAGTCCCAGGCACCATCTCACCCGTCCGGGCTTTCCCAGTGTACTACTGGTTCTGTTTGTGTTTGGAGTCAGTTGGACTGGATAAATGTGCATTTTTTTTTGGGGGGGGGGCGGTTACTGGTACTACCAGTAAGGCAGTAACTGCCCCCCCCCCCCCCCAATGCACATTTCTCCAGTCCAACTGTCCAAACAGAACCAGAGCAGGCTAGTATACTGGCACTGGGACCGGTGAGATGGTGCCTGGGATGGATCCGATCCAGTTTAATCAACCAACCTACCAGTAACTGGTTGGTTGATTAAACTGGATCGGGATCTATCCCAGTCTGGTAGGTTGCTTGATTAAACTGGATCGGATCCATCCCAGGCACCATCTCACCCATGCCAGTGTACTAGCCCGTCCTGCCAGTTACTGGTAGGTTGGTTGATTAAACTGGATTGGATACATCCCAGGCACCATCTCATCCATCCCAGTGCCAGCAGTGTACTAGCCTGCCCTGGTTCTGTTTGGACTGGAGAAATGTGCATTTGGGGGAGGGAAGGAGAGATGTGCTACTGCCAAGTGACATTAAAGTCAGCAAGTGTCATGTGTGGGGGGGGGGGGGGCTTATTGTTTTCTGCCCCAGGGCCCCATTTCCCATTAGAACCGACCCTGGATGTGCCCAATGACTTCACCGTGCTCTACAACGCACTGACAGATGTGTAACTCACATGAAGCAGTGTGACAATTACTGGATATCCATACTTTTAGAACCTTGCTATCAAAGCAAAATGGGGGAATGTTTTCCTCCAGCTGAAAGGAAATAAAAATTACATTATTACCAGGAGACACTGTGTATGCAGCTTGCCATGGCTTTCGGTGAGCAGATGCCTGCTGCCAGTGTGTCTGCAAGGGAGGCCATCCCAGGGCCGACGTCAGCACCAACACACCCGGGCAAGTGCCGAGGCCCACTGCCCCTGGGAGGACCCACTGTGCCCGATCACTCCTGCAGCTGTGTCCAGGTCTTCATTAAACTGCCTGTTCTGAATTCTATTGCAGCTTACCTCAGCAATGCAGACAATTGTTGTGGAGTGCACTGCTGGGTGACACCAGGACTCAGAACAGAGTAGATGGAGTTTTCTACTGGGCTAAAGGACCTTCCTGATTTAATTCGCCCATGTGACCCGTGGGAGAGGAGCCGGAGGAGCAGAGAGCTGTGTTCCTGTAGGGAGAGGAGCCAGGCTGGAGTGTGGTGAGGCTTAGCTGTTTGTGTGTGTCTGTCTGTCCCTGTGTGTCTGTCTGTCCCTGTGTGTGTGTATGTTTGTCCCTCTGTGTGTGTGTGCTTAAGAGGCATTGCATAGACTCCATACCACAGTCTCGCCAGTGCCTAATGGGTTACAGTTTAGACCACCTTCTGGTACGTGTTGATAATTTCCTTTTAAACCCCAGTCCATGTCCCCTCAGTACTGGGAATCAGTGGGAGTCATATTAGAAAGTCACAAAAAGTTGGAGTATAATTGAAGATGGAATTCCCTTTTAATGTCCCCTAAAGGTGGCCCCACACATTATATAGAATTTGGTTGACAATCTCACCATTGCACAGGTGTCTGTCCATATGTATGTGTCTGTTCCTGTGTGTGTCTGTCCCTCTCCCTGTGTGTATGTGTGTCCCGGTGTGAGTGTCCGTCCCTGTGTGTATGTATGTCCCTGTGTTGTATTTGTCCCTATGTGTAGTTGACCGTCCCAGTGTGTGTGTCTGTCCCTGTGTGTGACTGTTCCTGTGTGTGTGTGTCTGTCCCTGTGTGTGTCTGTCTCTGTGTGTGTCTGTCTGTCCCTGTGTGTGACTGTCTCTGTGTGTGTGTGTGTCTGTCTGTCCCTGTGTGTATCTGTCTGTGTGTGTGTCTGTCTCTGTGTGTGTGTGTCTGTCTCTGTGTGTGTCTGTCCCTGTGTGCGTGTGTGTATCTGTCCCTGTGTCTGCTGTGTCTGTGTTTCTGTCCCTGTGTGTGTGTTTCTGTCCCTGTGTGTGTGTCTGTCACTGTGTGTATTTGACCGTCCCTTTGTGTATTTGACCGACACTGTGTGTGTCTGTCCTTGTGTGTGTGTGTCTGTCCCTGTGTGTATTTTACCGTCCCAGTGTGTGCCCCCGTGTGTATGTGTCTGCCCCTGTGTGTGTGTCTATCCCTGTGTGTGTGTCTCTCCCTGTGTGTGTGTCTTTCCCTGTGTGTCTGTCCCTGTGTTGTGTGTGTGTCTCTCCCTGTGTGTGTGTCTCTCCCTGTGTGTCTGTCCCTGTGTTGTGTGTGTGTGTCTCTCCCTGTGTGTCTGTCCCTGTGTGTGTGTGTGTGTGTGTCTATCCATGTATGTCTGTCTTTGTGTGTGTGGTTGTCTATCCATGTATGTCTGTCCTTGTGTGTGTGTGTTTCTGTCCCTGTGTGTGTGTCACCATTACCATGCCCACAGTGTTCCTATGTCTTGACGCAGCTGCATCAGGACATTCTGTGTGGGGCAAAAAGAAGAAGATGGAAGAGGAGGCAGCGCCGCCAGCATGGATTCCGTGGGAGAGGCACAGGGAGGCACACTAAGGACGTAGGTAACACTACCACATTATAAACACTAGTGTTATCTGTGGTTTTACAGAGGACTGCAGGTAACACTACCAGATTTTATGTACTCAAATAGCCATCACTGTGTTATCTGTGCTGTTACATAGGACTGCAGGGGACATCTACTTTATTATCTGAACTCAGAGAGTTATCACTGTGTAAGGGGGCCCACTGAGACTTTGTCGCCCAAGGGCCCACTTGAATCTGGAGCCGGCCCTGGGCCCCTTACCTCACTTACCTCCTATCGCAGCAGCAGCTAGTTCAATCTCCTCAATATGATGGAACAGACTATGGCAAATCAGCAAACGGAGACCTACCACCTCAATGCCCAGACTCAGTGGCAGCTGGCAAACCTGAAAGCAACCAAATCTCAAATGGTTCTCTCTTCTCTAATTAGTATTTATACACATTTTTAACAGGATTTTTAAAATATTTTTCTTATAACAAAATACGAATTATTACATACTACTGATTTTTAACCAACTAGAACCCTTAGTTACCCCTACCAACCCAAAGCCTCCTTACCCAAGAAGAGGAGAGAGTGAGATATTTTTTTTTTATTGTATATGTCTCCACATGGTATCTTACAAAAGGCTTACACGGGAAGCATTTTGTCATTTACACAAAGATTCATATTAGCATTGGAACTATAAAGAATTGTATATATTCATTCATATTTGATACATTTAGTATTGAGCTCTCAATTTGAATTGCTAAACGTTGTAGGTTTAAGTTCAAAAATGCCCTAAGGATTGTGCTCCATCTACAATCATAATAGACATTTTCTATATATATTGGAGCATTTTAGACAGAAGAAAATTGTGCTGCAATCCTGTTCACACACAGTGGGGGGTCTCAATGACATGTATGATTGATGAAACGGACACCTGCTGTGCTACTGATGTGATACTTCCTGATGTCAAACCTTTTCTGCTCATCAGAAAAAGCGTACAGGTATGTCTACCCTTACCTTAGCTCAAATTAATGACTTCAATCTTATGAAAACAAAATCATTAAAAAAAATATATCAAATTTTGTACCATGGTAGCAAAACCAACGATAGACTACAGATGCAAGTAATAGTGCTCTTTCAGACAGAAATACAGCAACATAAAGTATCTGCTTGGCTGGTCTGAGCACTTCTAGAGAAATTCAGTGTTTAAAGGTTGCCAATGCAATGTGTTAGGTTCTTTAAGGAGAATTCAGTATAATTTTAATAAAGAACAGGGTCAGATTGGGGTGAATTCAATACTGACCCAAACCAATCTTTCCCCTCTTCTGTTTGCTTAGGTCCCCACTCTGCATCCCTTCCTAATCCTAGGAAATCACTGGCTGCAGCAGGTCACCGCTGCAGCCAGCAGTGATTGGCTGAGAGGTATACGGGAAGGAGTAATTTGTACCGACATTATTATTTTACCCAACTCTGAACACATTGTTTATTAAAATCGTGCAGTTGAATATCCATTTAATGCTTCTCAGTTTTTTACAATGTGTTTTTAAACATTAATTGCTCTTGCTATGCACCTGAAGGTTGCATGAATAGTAAACTGTTAAGACAATTGACAAGTATTGCTTTAATACTACTAAATTATTATTCACTACTACTAAGGCTACTTTCACACTCGCATTTGGTCATGGATATGCACAGACGGATCGGTTCAGATAATACAAACATCTGCATCCGTTCAAAATGGATCCATTTGTATTATCTGTAACATAGCCAAGACGTCATGAACACCATTGAAAGTCAATGAAGGACGGATCCGTTTTCTATTGTGTCATAGAAAACTGCTCCGTCCCTATTGACTTACATTGTGTGCCAGGACGGATCAGGTTGGCTCAGTTTGGTCAGACGGACAACAAAACGCTGCAAGCAGGTGTCTGCCTCCAGAGCGAAATGGAGACTGATCAGAGGCAAACTGATGCATTCTGAGCGGATCCTTTTCCATTCAGAATGCATTAGGGCAAAACTTATCCGTTTTGGACCGATTGCAAGAGCCCTGAACAGATCTCACAAACGGAAAGCCAAAACGCCAGTGTGAAAGTAGCCTAAGATATGATGCTTTAAAGGGGTTATCCCATGACTAATGTAAAAAATAATAATCAGAGATTATATTGACATACATGACACTCTCTTTCTAACAAAGCTAGAACCAACCCTGTACCTCACATGGATCCATAGATCTCCCCATTCATTGCTCTGCTAGATTTATATAAAGCTGACAGCTCAAGGGAAGTGTCATTTCTGCTGCTCAGGGTACAGTCCTCTTCTGACCAGCATTATCAGCGCATGGCACAGTGACGCTACTGCATTGCACAATCCTGCTTCAAGTTTCTAGCTCCTCTCAGGCAGCAGACCCGATAGGTCTCCAGCCTACAGAGTTTATGATGAAGAATGGAGCTGATGAATTACTCTCTGCCATAGTATTCAACTGTATTCACATCCTGAGGATGCAGATACAGTTGAGGTGCCAGGGAAACCTGGTGTAGGTGCATCATTGCCCTGTAGTTAAAATTTGAGTTTTTGGAGACTAAGGAGATTTCTGAACATTTACAAAGACCCTACTTGCTGAGAAAAGAGAACTACAGGCCACTAAAAGGTGAGAAAAATTACACTTTCTGTTTGATAAGATATACAAGGATAAGTCAAAAATTATCCGTGCTCTGGCTGTAGAATTTATATGAATCAACTTTTAAGAAAAGAGAAATACATAATTTTTTGGACATAATCTCCCTGCTTTTCAATACACATTGTCCATCTATCATAAAACTTTCATGTTCCCTCAAAAAACATGTTTTAGGCTGAGCTATGAGCCATGAATGCACCTCCTGGTAGAGCTTACCATAATCCACTGTCACTCGTCTACCGAACAGAATCAGTTCATGTGCACACTCAGTCTTGTCAGTAGCCATGGAGGTGGACATGGGTCTTTGCAACAAAACACTTTCTCCATGCTGTGCACAAAGTCTTCAATAAATAACAGCACCAGACACACCCTCAGGCCACAAAAAACAAATTACTGCATGCTGGTCTTCTTCCGTGCAAATCAGAAGTGGGGCAGCCATTTATTCTCACACCACAGCCACAAATAAACTGACATAACATGTTCAAAACCTGCACAGCAGTGACCAAGGAGAATATGTAAAAAAGTATACATTTGTAAATTTCTCTTTGCAGGCCTGCCCAAGGAGAAAATTGGCAGCCAAAATCTGCTCCAAAGGTGCACAACCTCTTTAAAGTACTTAGGAGAGTGAAAACTAATAAATATGAAATAATCTGATTCGTTTTTTCAATATGCTCTTATCTTAAGTAATACAAGCAAAATATTGTGTCACTGTCTGCAATATCCAAACAAATGCATTAAAATCCAGCAGACAAGCTCACAAAATGTTGCTAACCATATTATGTGCATATGAAAGGTCTGCCTATGTGTCACACTACAGAATGTTTTTCTCTAATTATGTTATGAATTATGAATTATGAAACAAGACACTTCAAATACTTTTCAGTTATACACAAAATCAATAGAATCTAAAACTTTGGCTCCTTCATGTGTCATACTTATTTACTGATAAATGTAAAGGTCCTTTTACATAGACCGATAATCAGCCCGATTATAGGGGATGAGGAATTGTAGAAACTCTCTTTCCTATTAATTGGCCTGTCTAAAAATCATTGTCTCTGATTCTTATATTGGTCCGTGTAAAAAGACATTTCGTATACTTGAATATTTTCAGATATGGCAGGTTTTTCCATTCATCTAATGGCAGACTGTTCCATTCATCTAAATTTGAACTGCCAAAATCCATCCATATGCTACAAAAACAACCCTATTTTTTTATTTTTATGAATTTCTTTTTTATTACATGATTACATATAAATTACAAACATGATTAAAGGAACATAGATGCAGGAACAGAAGGCGCCATCGTTTGGAGGAGCACACCGTGGATAACACATCAGATAATCCATATACAGTCCCTGACAAAAGTATTGTCGCTTGTGTACAAATTGACCTGAAGTGCCGCTAAAATATATTTCTAATCAAGATTTTGTTACAAGAAATGGGTCATTTTAATCCTAACAGCTTTTGTAATAATGTTTCAGTGCAAAACGAAACTGACAAAAAGTATTCTAATATTCACAACTTGGTAAAGCCCATTGAGTCAATTTTTGCCAAGACATAAGTGTTGTCGCCTTGTCATTAGAGCTTCACCTGTGACTAGTAACGGATCAATTAGGTCTCAGGTGTGTATAAAAAGAACCCCAGTACTCTAGACCTTCACATCAACTGCAACTAGACTTCTGCAAACATGCCTAAGATTCACCCGGAGACTAAAGTGTTGATTTTCAAGAGGCTAAAGACCGGATCCACTGCTGATGTGGCAGACACTTTCAATGTGTCTCAGCGTCACGTTAAGATGATAAAAAAAAGATTTGAAGAGACTGGAGACGTTTTGGACAAGGCCAGGTCAGGCTGACCCCGCAAGACAACTGCTCGAGAGGACAGTTTGTTGGCTCGAAAATCCAAGGCCAGCCCATTTTCCACTGCAGCAGATCTCCACGAGAACTGGTCACCTGAAGTCCCTGTGTCAACCAGAACAGTTTGTCGGATTCTGTCTCGAAATGGCTTCCATGATCGAATCAGTGCCCATAAGCCAGCACTAAACAAAAGACAATTTAAAAACCGTGTGGCATTTGCCAAGGCCCACAGCCTGCTAAAAGGATGGACGCTCGAAAAGTGTCAGAAGGTGGATTTTTCAGATGAATCTTCTGTTTAATTACACCACAGTCGCCGCAAATATTGCAGAAGACCTACTGGAACCCGCATGGAGCCGAGATTTACCCAGAAAACAGTGAATTTTGGTAGAGGCAAAATCATGGTCTGGGATTGCATCCAGTATGGGGGTATGCGAGGGATCTGCAGGGTGGAAGGCAACATCAATAGTCTAAAATACCAAGAAATCTTAGCTACCTCTTATATTCCCAACCATAAAATAGGCCAAATTCTGCAGCAGGATGGTGCTCCATCGCATACTTCCATCTCCACATCAAAGTTCCTTAAGGCGAAGAAGATCAAGATGCTCCAGGATTTGCCAGCCCAGTCTCCAGACATGAACATAATTGAGCATATGTGGTGCAGGATGAAAGAGGAAGCATAGAAGACGAAACCAAAGAATATCGATGAACTCTGGGAGGCATGCAAGACTGTTTTCTTTGATACTCCTGATGACTTCATCAATAAATTGTATGAATCCTTGCCAAACTGCATGGATGCTGTCCTTCAAGCTCATGGAAGTCATACAAGATATTAAATTTGGATCTCACAGCACCACTACTTAATTTGCTGACATATTTTGGGATTTGCAGTAAAGTTGTTCAATTTCTGTATAGGCTACAAAACTTTTGTCTTGCCAAAATTTGACCTTTCTGTTTTGATTAAATGATAAATCTTTTTTCAGTTAAACTAATTTATTTCAGTGCATTAAACGTCATTTGGGAGGGCTTTAACTTTTCATATGAGCTATTTCTAACACCAATTGATTAATTAAAAGTCAGGTTAATAGCAGGAGTTTCTACAAAATAGAGAAGCGACAAGACTTTTGTCATGGACTGTATGTACACATAATTGACTTAAAGTGCAAGTGCAACAGTTAGTTTCAAGACATGCAACATGTATGAGAGATCGTATACTTATAGCCTATGTTTCTTATATCCTAAAGATCATCTATGAGTTACCGTTCGATATACAGTTCCTTAGTTTCCGAGGTTTGAACCGACTAACTCTATCCCTACCCAACCTTTCCCTGCTCCACTGATGTCCCCCAATCAAGGCACTCTAATTCCAATTTCACCAGGTTTTGATCCAATTCTTCTTTCTATTAAAAAATATAATCTCATATATTTTGATTTTATCCATATATTCTTTCCATTCTAAAAATGATTTTATTTGGGATTCCAAATATTTTATTACAGCTTTAGCTAAAGCCATTCCTTTTAAACCACAGTGATTGTTCATCTTTATATCTCGTGGTTTCCAGAAAAATGCCTAACACAGCATGTTCAATTCTAAGGGGGTGATCAAGAGATGTACAGCTCCGAATCTCCTCAAATATCTTAAACCAATACTCCTGGATAACCGGACATTCCCATAATAAGTGCAGATAGTCTGCCATATCTGCTTGACATTTATAGCATTTATCTTCCCTAGCTTTATAAATCTTAGACAGAAATAATGGAGTGTAATATAAACGATGTATGATCTTCATTAATTTCAATCTGTGTATTTGCGAAACAGAGGATTTTTTTTATATTACCATATATAGTGTTCCAAGGTAAATTAGTGCTACTGTGTAGTTCCCTTTCCCATTTAATTTCACTCCCAAATTTATTACTTCTCGCGAGTTCTTTTTTCAATTTCTAATATATCATAGAAATAGAGTCGTTCTTTTGTGACGAATAGTATAAAAAGTCAAGAAAGGTGTTTTTAGTAACTTTTAAATATTCCTCATTTTAGAGCATGACTCAGTTGTACATATCGAAACCTATCGACGGAGCAAAGTGTCGTGTCTGGCAATATTTCTTCCAGTGGTTTTAGCAACCCATGTGAAATAATTTGTGATATATATGAAATTCCCCTCGGTTCCCAATATTTAGTGTCAGGAATTTTAATAAATGGTGGTAAAGATGTATTTCTCCATGTAGGAGTAAAGGTAACAGCATGTGACACCCCTGCAATATGCCTGGTATGTTTCCAGTTTTTAGTTTTTTTTGCATCTTACTGAGTATACATCCTTCTGTTTCTTCCTGTTTAGTATCTCGTTCTAAGATATAAAAGATATCTTCACGTGGGCCATCATAGCTCTTAAATAAATACTTAATGTAGCAACTATTCCTGTTATTTATGCACCACCTTAATTGTGCTGCAATATAATAACCTTTAAGATATGGTAGAGAGAGTCCCCCCTCCTCCTCAGCTAGAACCAGAGATCAACAATTTCTTAATCGCTTCTGATCTTACAATCCAACGGCTCCATAAGGATCGCAAAAAGTAATGGGGAAAGGGGGCATCCCTGATGAGTCCTCCGCGTCAGTTGAAAAAGTGGTGAATATTCCCATTAATGCAAATTTTCGATATTGGATTCTGATACATAATCTGGGCCCATTTGATAAAAAAAAATGCCCAATTTAATTTGTTCCATTACTGCCCATAGGAAAGACCACTCCACCCTGTCAAACACCTTTGCAGAGTCCAGCTACAGGATAGAGCGGTCCTCCCCAACCTGTATATTTAGGAACGTTCTACGTATATTATCTTAAATATTTCTTTTGGGAATGAATCCCAATTCGTTTAGTTGTGAGGAATAAGCTTATGAATCAAAGTTTTAAGTCTATTGGCAAATAATTTGGCGATGATTTTATAGTATGATGTTATATGGTTAGGATTTTTATCTTTTTTCGGTATTAGAGTTATTGTAGCTTTTTCTTTTCATCTTCATATTCTGATGCCCTAAACTTTTATTTTTTGTTACGGAATGTCTATGGAGTGATGTCAGGGTTCATTTTTTTGTGGCGCAATCTGTAGTTTTTACTGGATTTGAATTTTGGTGCAGGGGAACTACCCATACCTCCTTGTATAGTCCCAGTAACCAATTAGAATAGTCCCAATAACCTATCAATCAGGCACCATCCCCAAGAAAAAATGCCTTAAGTACACCAGGGCTACCATCCATTGGCTGCAGAAGATCATCCTGACCCTCTGGGCCATGAGTGCAGACAAGTGCAGGACATGAATACAGGACTACAGATGCCAAACCCACTATGGGATAGCAAAAGAGGTCCAGTACAGAACAGGAGTAACTAGGTACAAAGTAGCACCAGTGCCCACCAAGAGAAGAGGGATGGCAGCGGCACTGGCCACTAACATAACAGTTACTTATTTATATAACAGTTTTATTATGCTGTGTTGACTGCTACAGAAGGACAGTATTTTATATTTAAAGTGAAACAGCGCTTCCTCAACCCAGGTATACTGCCACCAGTTTCTTGTTTGATATAAACCTGGTTATATAGGGTAAGAAACCAACCCGCGGTAGCATCTAACTAGGCTGAAACACGAATGTAGGGATTCATGATCAAGAACAGCACAAGATTAAATTATACAGTCAGGTCCATAAATATTGGGACATCAACACAATTCTAACATTTTTGGCTCTATACACCACCACAATGGATTCGAAAATGAAACGAACAAGATGTACTTTAACTGCAGACTGTCAGCTTTAATTTAAGGGTTTTTACATCCAAATCAAGTGAACGGTATAGGAATTACAACAGTTTGCATATGTGCCTCCCACTTGTTAAGGGACCAAAAGTTATGGGACAATTGGCTTCTCAGCTATTCCATGGCCAGGTGTGTGCTATTCCCTCATTATCCCAATTACAATGAGCAGATAAAAGGTCCAGAGTTCATTTCATGCGTGCTATTTGCATTTGCAATCTGTTGTCAACTTTCAAGATGAGATCCAAAGAGCTGTCACTATCAGTAAAGCAAGCCATCATTAGGCTGAAAAAAAACAAAACAAACCCATCAGAGAGATAGCAAAAACATTAGGAGTGGCCAAAACAACGGTTTGAAACATTTTTAAAAAGAAGGAATGCATCGGTGAGCTCAGCAACACCAAAAGACTCGGAAGACCACGAAAAACAACTGCGGTGGATCACCAAATAATTCTTCCCCTGGTGAAGAAAACACCCTTCACAACAGTTGGCCAGATCAAGAACACTCTCCAGGAGGTAGGTGAATGTGTGTAAAAGTCAACAATCAAAAAAAGACTTCACCAGAGTGAATATAGAGGGATGTAAACCATTGGTGAGCCTCAAAAACAGGAAGGCCAGATTAGAGTTTGCCCTACGACATCTAAAAAAGCCTTCACAGTTCTGGAACAACATACTATGGACAGATGAGACCAAGATCAACTTGTACCAGAGTGATGGGAAGAGAAGAGTATGGAGAAGGAAAGGAACTGCTCATGATTCTATGCATACCACCTCATCAGTGAAGCACGGTGGTGGTAGTGTCATGGCGTAGGCATGTATGGCTGCCAATGGAACTGGTTCTCTTGTATTTATTGATGATGTGACTGCTGAAAAAAGCAGTAGGATGAATTCTGAAGTGTTTCGGGCAATACTATCTGCTCATATTCAGCCAAATGCTTCAGAACTCATTGGACGGTGCTTCACAGTGCAGATGGACAATGACCCAAAGCATACTGCAAAAGCAACCAAAAATAGTTTTTTAAGGGAAAGAAGTGTAATGTTATGCAATGGCCAAGTCAATCACCTGACCTGAATCCGATTGAGCATGCATTTCACTTGCTGAAGACAAAACTGAAGGGAAAATGCCCCAAGAACAAGCAGAAATTTAAGACAGTTGCAGTAGAGGCCTGGCAGAGCATCACCAGGGATGAAACCCAGCGTCTGGCTTCAGACTTCGGCTGTAATTGACTGCAAAGGATTTGCAACCAAGTATTAAAAAGTGAAAGTTTGATTTATGATTATTATTATGTCCCATTACTTTTGGTCCCTTAACAAGTGGGAGGCACATATGCAAACTGTTGTAATTCCTACACCGTTCCCCTGATTTGGATGTATTACCCTTAAATTAAAGCTGGCAGTGTGCAGTTAAGGCACATCTTGTTTGTTTCATTTCAAATCCATTGTGGTGATGTATAGAGCGAAAAATGTTAGACTTGCGTCTATGTCACAAATATACCTGACTGTATATTTAATTGCCTTAAGGGCTCATTAGACATAACACAATATACACAGAAAATATATACAGTGGTCTGGGTGGTAAATACAGATGGCATGGTACAAACAGGGTTAAGCAGACCAAAAATGTTAGTTTACCAGGTATATGAGTCCTTTGAGTTGTGATTAGTTCTTAGCTGTAGTCACATGGGAAGCATTGATGTCAGCAGGTTGCAGGTCCCTCTAAACACATGGCACGATGTGACCTCCCTTCAGAGAAAAAACACGCCCGCTTGCGGGAACAAGCCTTTTAACCTGTAGCTGGCACCTTAAACCGCAAATGAGCCACAAAACCGATTAGGGCTCATGGCTTCAGACCAGAATGTCGCAGGGAGGTTGTTCTGGGACCAATGGATCCGCCTGGGTTCTGGCTACCAGTAGAGTTAAAGCATGGTATCGTTATTTGGTTTCTGTGAGGAGATATATCTCCCCTCCCTGGCATCCCACCACCAAACTATGACCACGGGCCTGTTCATCGTGGCCACAGGGACACAAATATGTATCGGGTTTATGTCTGTGATAGACAGGCGATTCATAATCCCTTATGAATTGCTGGTGCCATTATGTCTGATAATGTTCCTTGAACTGCGGAAAGGCCTAGACCCCTGCAGAGAGGTTTTTCCTGTTCCATTTGCTGGGTTTCTGGCTGGCTGAATGGAGACGAGAGACTGTAAACAAAGGTGACCTGCCAGAAGTTCTTTGAAGCAGGGCCCACCTGTGCAGTTCACTACCTCTGCTATCTGACAGCAGATGGCTGGTGTTGGAACATGGCTGACAGTAAATAATAATCCATATCCCTCACAGGTCGGTGTGGGAACATGTCTGACAGTAAATAATAATCTATATTCCTCACAGTTTTCGTAAATGCCTGAAGTTACATTAAATTACTTAAAAAAATTGACTGGATAGATTTTGTAGACACTAAATAAACTGCTGGAGTTACTGATAATGATAACCTGCCATACACAATAAAAAAACGTTTGTGTTACATTTGTTTACACCTTTTCAAAAGCTGAAAGTGAACTGAATAGAAATGCAACCTAATTAAGTCTAATAAAAATAATACCTTCTGACCATCAAAGCCTCCTTTTAACAAAGATGACAAAAAGTGGTGCAATAATGATATCGGAATTTGGAAAACTTGTGACATATTACGGCAGAGGGTTAAGAAATTTGACTAAAAGTTGTGTCATGATCCCTAAAAATGTTCAGCACCATTTTGTTAGGGAGGTGTGTCTTTAAAAAGTTGAACCTTGCACTGAAACTGTTTTGGTGCTTACTAAAGTGAGGTGCAGAGTTGAATGGATTCTTACATTCTTCATTAGGGACCCCTACAAGGTGCTTTTTGGACAGTCGAATTTCATGCCTTAGAATTGTCACCAGTTGGCATCAGTAATATGGAAAACAAGGATAGTCAGATGGCTGGTGTGGGACAGAACCAGGAGGTCAGCGAGAAATGGAAAATGGTGAAGGCAGAGCAGAAGTCCAATGCATGGTGAAAATTCAAGGGCCTAGACATGAGACAGAGACCATATACAAATCACTGTTTCAAAACATAGGCAGGCTGAAGAATAGAAAACAGCCTAGAGGCAGCATACATGGATGGCATTGGATACTCACACTAGGGTCAAGAGGTCCTTGCCTACTTAAATAGGCTGCCAGAACTAGTTTGTGTCAAGCAGGTGACATCATCACTAAGTACTTGGGTGCCATGGTAACATGACACACGCTATAAAAAGATGAGGAGGAGCAGTGCTGAAGTGGAGAGAGGTGTATAGCACATTCCTTGCACTGAAGATGCGTTGTCCCTGTTGTGTTTATCTTAGAAGTGTGATGTTGAGGAGGAAGATAATTTAGCACCAAGGCCAGGGCCTTCTCTCCTTCTATACCAGTTTGTTAGTCAATTAGCTTATCTGAGATAAAAAGCCACTGGTGGAACTACAGACTTAGCACCCATCTTGCTGCTGCCTGCAGCTTCTGCACAGAGAACACAGTCCTTCAATGCTATGCTGCTTCCCCTCCGCCCCCCCTTCCTATACTGCAACCGGGATGAAGTTGTAAGTGAGATACTTCAGAGCCAGGGCATAGAGAAAGAAGGACAGTGCTGGAGCTGCTTAAACTGCTTGACTGGTAAGAAATGGTACTAACAACAGCATGTATCTATGATATATACAAACAGTACTGTGCAGGTGTGGAAAAAATGATGTAAAGTAAATACGGTTTAACCCCTTAAGGACCAGGCTCATTTTCACCTTAAGGACCAGGCCATTTTTTGCAAATCTGACCAGTGTCACTTTAAGTGCTGATAACTTTAAAACGCTTTTACTTATACAGGCCATTCTGAGATTGTTTTTTCGTCACATATTGTACTTCATGACACTGGTAAAATAAAGTCAAAAAAATAAATTTTTTTGCATAATAAAATACCTAATTTACCAAAAATTTGGAAAAATTAGCAAATATCAAAGTTTCAGTTTCTCTACTTCTGTAATACATAGTAATACCCCCAAAAATTGTGATGACTTTACATTCCCCATATGTCTACTTCATGTTTATAGCATTTTGGGAATGATATTTAATTTTTTGGGGATGTTACAAGGGTTAGAAGTTTAGAAGCAAATTTTGAAATTTTTCAGAAATCTTCAAAATCCCACTTTTTATGGACCAGTTCAGGTTTGAAGTCACTTTGTGAGGCTTAGATAATAGAAACCTCCCAAAAATGACCCCATTCTAGAAACTACACCCCTCAAGGTATTCAAAACTGTTTTTACAAACTTTTTTAACCCTTTAGGTCTTCCACAAGACTTCATGGCAAAAAGACATACATTTTAAGAATTTTGATTTTTGGGAAAATTTTCCAATATAATCAATTTTTTCCTGGAAAAAAACAAGTGTTAACTGCCAAACAAAACTCAAAATGGGTTGCCCTGCTTCTGTAGTTTGCAGAAATACCCCATATGTGGTCGTAAACTACTGTTTGGCCAAACGGGAGGACATAGAAGGAGGGGAACACCATATGGGTTTTGCAAGGCAGATTTTGCAGGACTGGTTTTGTTTATACCATGTTCCATTTCAAGCCCCCCCTTGTACCCCTAGAATAGAAATTGCAAAAAAGTGACTCCATCTAAGAAAGTACACCCCTCAAGGTATTCAAAACTGGGTTTACAAACTTTGTTAACCCTGTAGGTGTTCCACAAGAGTTAATGGCAGATGGAGAAACAATTTAGAAATTTCTATTTTTTGGAAAATTTTCAATTTTAACCCATTTTTTACAGCAATAAAGTAAGGGTTAACAGCCAAACAAAACTCAATATGGGTTGCCCTGATTCTGTAGTTTGCAGAAACACCCCACATGTGGCCGTAAACTACTGTACGGACACACGGTAGGGCGTAGAAGGAAAGGTGTGCCGTGTGGTTTTTGGAAAGCAGATTTTGCTGGACTAATTTATTTACACCATGTCCCATTTGAAGCCCCCCTGATGCACCCCTAGAGTAGAAACTCCATAAAAGTGACCCCATCTAAGAAACTACACCCCTCAAGGCATTCAAAACTGGTTTTACAAACTTTGTTAACCCTTTAGGTGTTCCACAAGAGTTATTGGCAAATGGAGATGAAATTCGAGAATTTAAATTTTTTGCCAAATTTTTTATTTACTCCATTTTTTCCAGTAACAAAGCAAGGGTTAACAGCGAAACAAAAGTCTATATTTATTGCCCAGATTCTGTCGTTTGCAGAAACACCCCATATGTGGCCGTAAACTACTGTACGGGCACACAGTAGGGCGTAGAGGGAAAGGTGCGGCGTGTGGCTTTTAGAAGGCAGATTTTGCTGGACTGGTTTATTTACACTATGTCCCATTTGAAGCCCCCCTGATGCACCCCTAGAGTAGAAACTCCAAAAAAGTGACCCCATTTTAGAAACTACGGGATAGGGTGGCAGTTTTGTTGGTACTATTTTAGGGTACATATGATTTTTGGTTGCTCTATATTACACTTTTTTGTGAGGCAAAGTAACAAAAAATTGCTGTGTTGGCACCATTTTTATTTTTTGTTATTTACAACATTCATCTGACAGGTTAGATCATGTGGTACTTTTATAGAGCAGGTTGTCACGGACGCGACAATACCAAATATGACAACTTTTTTTGGTTGTTTTTCAGTTTTACATAACAAAGCATTTGAAAAAAAAAATTATTCTTTAGTGTCTCCACATTCTGAAAGCCATAGTTTTATTTATTTTTTGGGCGACTGTCTTGTGTAGGGGCTCATTTTTTTCGGGATGAGATGACTGTTTGATTGGCACTATTTTGGGGTGCGTATGACTTTTTGATCGCTTGCTCTTACACTTTTTGTGATCTAAGGTGACAAAAAAATGGCTTTTTTTACACCGTTTTTATTTTTTATATTTTACGGTATTCACCTGAGGGGTTAGATCATGTGATATTTTTATAGAGCAGGTTATTACGGACGCAGTGATACCTAATATATATACTTTTTTTTTATTTATGTCAGTTTTACACAATGATTTCATTTTTGAAACAAAAAAAATCATGTTTTAGTGTCTCCATAGACTAAGGTGCCATTGTTTTTTCAGTTTTTGGGCGATTATCTTAGGTAGGGTCTCATTTTTTGCGGGATAAGATTACGGTTTGATTGGCACTATTTTGGGGTGCGTATGACTTTTTGATCGCTTGCTATTACACTTTTTGTGATCTAAGGTGACAAAAAATTGCTTTTTTACACCGTTTTTATTTTTTATTTTTTACGGTATTCACCTGAGGGGTTAGATCATGTGATATTTTTATAGAGCAGGTTATTACGGACGCAGTGATACCTAATATATATACTTTTTTTTTATTTATGTCAGTTTTACACAATGATTTCATTTTTGAAACAAAAAAAATCATGTTTTAGTGTCTCCATAGTCTGAGAGCCATAGTTTTTTCAGTTTTTGGGCGATTATCTTGGGTAGGGTATGATTTTTGCGGGATGAGATGGCGGTTTGATTGGCACTATTTTGGGGTGCGTATGACTTTTTGATCGCTTGCTACTACACTTTTTGTGATGTAAGATGACAAAAAATGGCTTTTTTTACACCGTTTTTTATTTTTTATTTTTACGGTATTCACCTGAGGGATTAGGTAATGTGATATTTTTATAGAGAAGGTTAATACGGACGCGTCAATACCCAATATATAAATATTTTTTTTATTTATTTAAGTTTTACACAATGATTTCATTTTTGAAAAAAAAAATAATGTTTTAGTGTCTTCATAGTCTGAGAGCCATAGTTTTTTCAGTTTTTGGGCGATTGTACTATGTAGGGGCTCATTTTTTGTGGGATGAGGTGACGGTTAGATTGGTACTATTTTGGGGGGCATACGCCGTTTTGATCGCTTGGTGTTGCACTTTTAGTGATGTAAGTTGACAAAAATTGCTTTTTTATACACAGTTTTTATTTTTTATTTTTTATGGTGCCTATCGGATGGGGTGGATCATGTAATATATTTATAGAGCCGTTCGTTACGGACGCAGCGATACCTAATATGTGTGTTTTTTCTTTTTTTTCAATTTTTTATTAGAAAATCAGGGGAATGGGGCTTTTTTTTTTTTTTTTTTTTTTACTTGAAACTTTATTTTTTTATTCCAAACACTTTTTTTTTTTTAACTTTTTTTTAAAACTTTATTTCTATCCCACTCTGATCCCCTCTGCAATGCATTACAATACATCTGTATTGTAATGCATTGCCTGTTAGTGTATGACACTGAGTCATACACTAACTGGTTGCCTAGGAGACCCAGCCTGAGGCTGGATCTCCTCGGCTCCCGTAGAAGGCAGTTCCCGATGCCGTGCAGGGCATTGGGCAGCCTCTGCACGGCATCGGGCTGCCTTGTCACGCATCGGGTCCCCGCCACAGCAGCGCGGGGACTCGATGCGATCACTCACCTGCCGCAAACAACTTCTATGTCGCGGTCCGCGCGGACCGCGGCATAGAAAGGGTTAATCCGCCGGCATCGCTGTAAACAGCGATGCCGGCGGATACAGCAGGGGCCCGGCTACCAGGGACTGCCGGACCCCTGCAGTGATCGGGTGCGCACCGCTCCGGTGCCCGCCCGATCATCCTGCTGTACATGTAAGGCGGAATGCATTCTGGCAATGCATCCCCCGCCGTACATGTACGGCGTTCTGCGCTAAGGGGTTAAAAGAAGTGTTAATAGTTTATATTTATCAATTAATAAAATGAAAAGTTAATGAACAAAAGACAAATCTAAATCGAATCAATAATTAGTGTGAGTACTCCTTGTCTTCAAAACTGCAAACATGTTGGAGAACTAACCACTGATCGTCTGTGGATGTAGGCTTTAATCCTTCTCTCTCTTCATGTAATCCCAGACAGACTCATAGTAACATAGTAACATAGTGACACAGTTATTAAGACTGCCTTTTAGACACCGGTCTTAATAAAGGCCTAAGCTGATGGTGGATCTGCTGAAGCTATGAAAAGGCACGGGCCTCTCCATAACTTCAGGACAACCAGCGCCAGTTCTGAATGTAAGACAGATGCCAAGCTGTTTTACATTTAGACCATTTTCTACACCTGAAAAAGGCATAGAAAATTGTGAATAAGATGGGTTTACTGGCCTGTCCCCTTCCCAGCCCACGCCATGCCAACTTTTTTAGACATGGTGTAAGCGGGGCGGTCTCAAATAGTGGCACAACGAAACATTGAGCCGCTATCTGCACCTGAAATACACCTAATTTAGGCATATTTCTGCATAGTAAATGACCCCCATAGTTTGTAAGGATGAAAATAGATATCCAGTTCAACGTATTATCCTGCAAAGTTGATCCAGAGGAAGGCAAAAAATCCCATGAGGTATAAGCCAATTTTCCTAATTTTAAGGGAAAAATTCCTTCCCAATCCCTGGATCAACATCCCTTTACCAAAATTATAATAACTACATTATAACCTGTAATATGATTACTAGGTTTGAGCGAATCAAAGTATCTGTAGCCTTTCATCTGAATTTCATGGAAAATTAGAATTGTCGCAAAGCCGAATTTCCTCATGCTTTTTGGTACCAATTTTTTTCCCCATAAAATGGCGTAAAAAAAATGGCCATCTTGATTGAAGATCCCACGCAAAATCTTGTGCGCGGTGATGTATGATGTCACCATGTCGGCCAGCATGATGTGTGAAATTCGGTGAAGCAGCCGAATAGAAGTTTTCATAACTTCACTCAACACTAGTTATTACACTCCTGAATGACATCGATGCCCCTCTTGAACTCTTTCAGTGAGCTTAACATCAAAATCTCCTCTGGCAGAGCGTTCCATAGTCTCACTGCTCTTACAGTAAAGAATCCCCTTCTATGTTGATGGAGCAGCTTTCTTTCCACTAGACATAGAGGATTTCCAGTTGTCACAGTTACAGTCCTTGGTATAAATAGATCTGCTGCAGAACTGCTGCAGCGAGGCACACTGTTAGGCTTTTGATGTGGCTGTTAATTTTATGGGTGATCTGTAGCCATTTTCTGGGGTGCAATACACCTCTTACATCTGTCAAACAGAAATAGAATAGTTAATCAGTCTGTTAGTTCTGTCGGTGACATAAACCCATTTTTTGGGGGCACAAAACACCTCCTTTGCATCCATCACAATGTAATAGAATAGTTAATTAGTCTGTTAATTCTGTCAGTGACATAAACCAAGTTTTTGGAGCGCAAAACACCACTTTTGCATCTGTCACACTGTAATAGAATAATAGAATAATTAGTCTGTTAATTTTGTGTCGGTGACACAAACCCATTTCTTTGGTTGAAAAACACCTCCTTTGCATCCGTCACACTGTAATAGAATAGTTAATCAGTCTGTTAATTTAGTGTCGGTGACATAAACCCATTTTTTTGGGCACAAAACACCTCCTTTGCATCTGTCACACTGTAATAGAATATTTAATCAGTCTGTTATTTCTTTTTTCTATAAATTATTTAAGTTTTGCATTTTTATGAATAAGAAAACAAATTAAGTGTGCGACGCAGCCCAACAAGTGTCAACGGCACAAATCAAATAAAACATAAGGAGAATAGTCCTTAAAAGATTATCTCTAAAACTTTAAAGAGAAAATGATACAAAATGTTGGATAGCACATTCCTGGTTAGGTAGGTCTATGTTGTTGGTGCAAGGTAATGGAGTCGCAACATAGATCCCAACATGTGAATCAGGACAGGTGGATTGGTATGGAATGGAGATGAAGGGAGGGAGAGGGGAAAAAAAAAGTGAGGGGGGTTATAGTATAATAGTCATTAATATAATAACAACCACATTAGTTTCTTTAGATTTTGAGAGTTAGTTACTGTCTCCCTCTCATTGCGATGATAGTAATAGTCTGCATGCTTGGGAGTTATGGAAGTTAATCAAATTTTTCCAGGTTTTAATGAACTTTTTTTCTGTGTTTCTTAGTGACGCGGTTAGATCCTCCATCCTCATGGTCTCCTGTACTTTGTTAATCCACATTGCGGTTGTGGGGGCAGAAACTTGTCTCCACATACAAGGGATACATGCTCTCGTTGCGTTGACCAAATGTCGTACCACCGATTTATTAAAGGTAGTGATAAGAATCTCACACTGATTGAGTAGGAAAAAGGTTGGCGTCTTAGGTAGGACAAAGGAAGTGAATGTAGATGTTGTACGTCATACCTTCTCCCAAAAACTGGCAAGAACTGGGCATTCCCAGAAAATATATAATATTGTTTTCCTAGCTCCCCCCATCGCCACCAAAGTGGCGAAACTGTAGGGAAAATAGAGTGTAGTTCTGTAGGGACTCTGTACAATCTAGAAAGCATTTTAAACCCTGCCTCTTGTATGTAACTTAGCTATGGAGGATTTATGTGTATAAATAATCTTTTTTTCTGTTCTGGAGAAAAAGTAAGACCCAAGTCTTGTTCCTAGTTGTGTATGTATTTGGGAGTAGTGATGTCCCGAATAGTTCGCCGGGGAATAGTTCCTGGCAAACATAGCTCGTTTGCGTTCTCCGCGGCGGGCGGAGTAAACTTTGACCCTGTACCTCACAGTCAGCAGACACATTCCAGCCAATCAGCAGCAGACCCTCCCTCCCAGACCCTCCCACCTCCTGGACAGCATCCATTTTAGATTCATTCGGAAGCTGCATTCACAGTGAGAGGAGGGACAGTGCTGCTGCTGCTGATTCAATAGGGAAAGCGTTAGCTAGGGCATTGTTCTGTGTCCACAGACTCATCTGCTGTAAGGACAGCGTCCTGACGGCACCCCAAAAGCCCTTTTCAGGGCTGGTACATCAGTGTGCTTTTTTATTATATAAATATATATATACATATTGCAGTTGCCTGGCTGCCCGTGTGTGAGAGGTTGCAGGCTCAGTCACAGACAGCACGTGCACACCATTCATACAGGGTGTGACAGAAAATACCTTGCAGATAAAATAAAATTATATTTAATATTTTTCTGTGACATAATCACATTTGCAAGCCCGTCTGTGTCAGGCCCACACATACTGTATACTGCTAGTGGCTAGGCCTCCACTCATACCGTTACAGGGTGTCATTCACCCAAATACCTTGCAGATAAAAAAATATATATTTAAAATTTTTCTGTGATATAATCACATTTGCAAGCCTGTGTGTGTGTCAGGCCCACACATACTGTATTGTGGCCACTGGCTAGGCCTCCACTCATACCGTTACAGGGTGTCTTTCACTCAAATACCTTGCAAATAAATAAAAATTATATTTAAAAATGTTCTGTGATATAATCACATTTGCAAGCCAGTGTGTGTCAGGCCCACACAGACTGTATACTGGCTAGTGGCTAGGCCTCCAAACATACCTTTACAGGGTGTCATTCACTCAAATACCTTGCAGATAAAAAAAAATATATTTAACATTTTTCTGTGATATAATCACATTTGCAAGCCCGTGTGTGTGTCAGGCCCACACATACTGTATTGTGGCCACTGGCTAGGCCTCCACTCATATCGTTACAAGGTGTCATTCACTCAAATACCTTGCATATAAAAAAATATATATTTAAAATTTTTCCAGTGATATAATCACATTTGCAAGCCCGTGTGTGTGTCAGGCCCACACATACTGTATTGTGGCCACTGGCTAGGCCTCCACTCATACCGTTACAGGGTGTCATTCACTCAAATACCTTGCAAATAAAAAAATTATATTTAATATTTTTCTGTGATATAATCACATTTGCAAGCTCGTGTGTGTGTCAGGCCCACACATACTGTATTGTGGCCACTGGCTAGGCCTCCACTCATACCGTTACAGGGTGTCATTTACTCAAATACCTTGCAGATAAAAAAAATTCTATAATATTTTTTTCTGTGATATAATCACATTTGCAAATTGCAAGCCCGCGTGTGTCAGGCCCACACAGACTGTATTGTGGACACTGGCTTGTGGCTAGGCCTCCACTCATACCGTTACAGGGTGTCATTAACTCAAAAAACTTGCAGATAAAAAAAATTCTATAATTTTTTTTCTGTGATATAATCACATTTGCAAATTGCAAGCCCGTGTGTGTCAGGCCCACACAGACTGTATTGTGGCCACTGGCTAGGCCTCCACTCATACCGTTACAGGGTGTCATTCACTCAAATACCTTGCAGATAAAAAAATTCAATAAAAAAATTTCTGTGATATTAGCACTTTTGCAATTTGCAAGCCCGTGTGTGTCAGGCCCACACAGACTGTACTGTGCCCACTGCCCACAACTTATATAGGGTGGCACAGTACCTTGCATGCATAAACCACTTATCTAAAAAAAAAATGTCAGGCAGAGGCAGGCCACCCCGCAGGGGCCGTCATGGTCGTGGTGCTGTGATTTCCACTGGCCCTGGAATAATGCCCAGTGTTCAGAGGCCACGTACCCTGAACCCAAAAAATTCGGAGAAAATAGTTGACTGGCTTACACAGGACACCCAATCTTCAACAGCTTCCGCTAAGAACCTTGACGCACCATCCTCCTCCAGCTCAGCTTTGGTCACCACTCTCCCGCCCGCCGCCACCATCACCACTACCACCACAGCCACCACAGCCGCTTCACTTGATCCCTCAGAGGAGTTATTTACACATCAGTTGGATGAAATTAGTGATGCGCAACCATTATTGCCAGGGGATGTAGATAAAAGGGATATGTCTCAGTCAGGCAGCATTACACACATGGACGTACAGTGTGATGATGATGATGATGTTGTACCCGCTGCTGCTTCCTTTGCTGAGGTGTCAGATACAAGTGAAGCAGTTGATGATGACGATGTGTCCGTGGATGCCACGTGGGTGCCCGCTCGAAGAGAAAAAGAAGAGGGGGAAAGTTCAGAAGGGGAGACAGAGAGAAGGAGGAGACGAGTTGGAAGCAGGGGGAGGTCGTCGCAAGGAGCTAGTGGCACAGTCAGACAGCATGTACCGGCACCCGGGGTCAGCCAGACAGCAAGCCAATCAACGCATGCTGTTGCCATCACCAGAATGCCGTCTTTGCAAAGCTCAGCAGTGTGGCATTTTTTGTGTGTGTCTGCCTCTGACAACAGCGATGCCATTTGCAACCTGTGCCAAAAGAAACTGAGTCGTGGGAAATCCAACACCCACCTAGGTACAACTGCTTTGCGAAGGCACATGATCGCACATCATAAATGCCTATGGGATCAACACATGATGACGAGTAGAAGCAGCACACAAACTTAAAGCCACCATCCTCCTCCTGGTCCAGCATCTTCAGCCACGTCAACCACTGCTGTCCTCCTTGCCCCCTCTCAACCACCCGCCACTCCGCCTCTCACCTTCAGCAGTTCTATCTCATCTGCCCACAGAAAGCTGTCTGTAAAGGAAATGTTTGAGCGTAAGAAGCCAATGACACAGAGTCACCCCCTTGCCCGATGTCTGACAGCTGGCTTGACGGAACTCTTAGCCCACCAGCTTTTACCATACCAGCTGGTGGAGTCTGAGGCCTTCAAAAAATTTGACGCTATTGGGACAACACAGTGGAAGGTACACGGACAATTTTTTTTTTCAAATAAGGCAATCCCAAACCTCTACTCAGTGATTGAAAAGGAAGTCATGGCCTCTCTGGCATACAGTGTTGGGGCAAGGGTCCATCTGACCACTAATACCTGGTCTGCATAGCACGGTCGGGGCAGGTATATCACCTACACTGCGCATTGGGTCAACCTGCTGACGGCTGCCAAGCATGGAATGCGTGACTCTGCAGCGGAGTGGGTGACACTGCCACGACTTGCAGGCAGGCCTACTGCCACCTCCTCTACTCCTCCTACTCCATCCTCTTTCATAACCTCCTCGGCTGAGTCCTCTACTGCTGCGGCATCTGGCTGCACATCAACTGAATCCCCCCAGCTCCCCAGGGGCTATTCCACATCCCGGATACGACAGTGTCACGCTGTCTTGGGATTGACTTGCCTGAAAGCAGAGAGCCACACCGGACCAGCACTCCTGTCCGCCCTGAACGCACAGGTGGATCAGTGGCTGACCCCGCACCAACTGGAGATTGGCAAAGTGGTGTGTGACAATGGAAGAAATTTGATGGCGGCATTGAATTTGGGCAAGTTGTCACATGTGCCGTGCATGGCACATGTGTTGAATCTCATCGTACAACGCATTGTGTCTAAGTACCTAGGCTTACAGGACGTCCTCAAGCAGGCCAGGAAGGTGTGTGGCCATTTCAGGCATTCCTACACGGCCATGGCACACTTTTCAGACATTCAGCACCGAAAGAACATGCCAGTGAGGCTGTCACGGATGGTGTACAGAAAACAAGACAAAGCAACATGCATATATGACTCACTGGATACAAAGCTAAGGAACCAAAAGGGAGACCCCTGCAACAAGACCTGGCACTTTCCCTGGCTGCTCAGCCTATGCAAAGATCCCAAAGGTGGATGGTTGCATATCCACGTACCTCGACTATATAACCCCTGAACACCCTACAATAGTGAGGGGACACGACCACCGGCTCCCTACACCAGACACGGAGGGAGTCAGGGTCACCTGGGATCCAGCAAACAGAAAATAACAGATAAATGTACAGCACTTAACTTTGTAGCAGACTGGGAAACAGGATCAGCATGCACACACACTCCAGGAAGAAGTATAAGCCGCCCAGTAATGCATTATGGGGCGGAATTTAAAGGGATGCAATCAGTCCAACTACATGACAGCTGAGAGAGGCTAACGAGATGAGGAACTGAACATCACAACAAGGAAAACTCAAGGAGGAGGTTCTGAAAGGCTTCTGTCAGAGCTTCTCAGCTGTCTGGTTGTGACAGAGGCACTTGATTTGCGACTGCCCGACACGTTGAAATTCAACACTCCTAATGTTCGACCGCCTGCTCCAACAAGAAAAAGCCAGCAACGAGTATTTATATGACCGGGGTGCTAGAACATCCTCTGCGGAGCTGGAATTTTTTTGCCACGTTACTGGACGCTCATGCGCAATGCCTGTAGGCTCAAGCGTCCTTTTGAGGAGGTGACAAACCTAGTCAGTCGCACCGAAGGCACCATCAGCGACCTCATCCCATTTGTTTTCTTCCTGGAGTGTGCCCTGCGAAGAGTGCTGGATCAGGCTGTAGATGAGCGTGAAGAGGAAGAGTTGTGGTCACCATCACCACCAGAAACAGCCTTGTCATCATTGCTTGCCGGACCTGCGGCAACGCTGCAAGAGGAGTATGAGGAAGAGGAGTCAGAGGCGGAATGTGGCTTTGAGGAGGAAGACCAACCACAGCAGGCATCCCAGGGTGCTCGTTGTTGTCACCTATCTGGGACCCGTGGTGTTGTACGTGGCTGGGGGGAAGAAAAGACCGTCAATGACATCAGTGAGGAGAAGGAACGGGAAATGAGTAGCTCGGCATCCAACCTTGTGCAAATGGGGTCTTTCATGATGTCATGTCTGTTGAGGGACCCTCGTATAAAAAGAATGAAGGAGAACAACCTGTACTGGGTGGCCACGCTACTAGACCCCCTGTATAAGCAGAAAGTGTCGGAAATGCTACCAAATTACCGGAAGTCAGAAAGGATGCAGCAGTTCAAAACCAAACTAAAAAATATGCTTTGCACAGCTTATAAGGGGGAGTACACAGCACAACAGGAATCTAACAGGGGAAGAGGGGAAAGTAATCCTCCTCCTACCATGACCACAGCGGTAAGGAAAGGACGCTTTACAGATGTGTTGTTGATGGAGGACATGCAGAGCTTTTTCAGTCCTACACATCGCCACAGCCCTTCGGGATCCAGCCTTAGAGAACGACTCGACCGACAGGTAGCAGACTACCTCACCTTAACTGCAGATATCGACACTCTGAGGAGCGATGAACCCCTTGACTACTGGGTGTGCAGTCTTGACCTGTGGCCTGAACTATCCCAGTTTGCGATAGAACTTGAGGCCTGCCCCGCTTCAAGTGTCCTGTCAGAAAGGACCTTCAGTGCAGCAGGAGGCATTGTCACTGACATAAGAAGTCGCCTTGGTCAAAAAAGTGTTGATTACCTCACCTTCATTAAGATGAATGAGGCATGGATCCCGAAGGGACTGACAGTGTGGGATACTTTTGACTAACAAAAGGCCTGATGACATGCCTTGGCCTCAAAATGGTCCCCACGCTGCTGTATTTAATGTCTGCATACCGGATGACTTTCGTGAATTCTCCGCCACCAACTAGGGTTCAAGCCGCAATGTTTTAGTCACCTTTCTGACAGTAAATTGCACGACGCAGACGCAGTGACCGAGCGTGGATTCAAACAAAGGGGAGGGAGCGAAGTTTGGTCTGTCAATGTCTGTGAAGCGGGCGTAACCCTTACACTACCTGATCGATACAACATCATACCTGATCGTATACACATACTGGATGTTTTAAACCACGTTGTTCAAAAAAAAAATAGGATTGTTAGGTGATTTATGCCCTTTATGGATTAAAATCCAACTCTGCGTCAACTATGTAATTTTCCATGGGAGTTTTGCCATGGATCCCCCTCCGGCATGCCACAGTCCAGATGTTAGTCCCCTTGAAACAACTTTTCCATCACTACTGTGGCTAGAAAGAGTCCCTGTGGTTTTTAAAATTCGCCTGCCTATTGAAGTCAATGGCGGTTCGCCCGGTTCGCCCGTTCGCAAACATTTGCAGAAATGCGCGTTCGCGAACGGAAAATTTTATGTTCGCGACATCTCTAATTGGGAGATGGCTGGTCAGAAGGTGAGATCAGTTATATATCATTATACATTTGAGAAAGAACATGTCAGGATATGCCTCTTTGTTTGCAGAGTTGTTGAAAGATTGTTTTGTCCCTTTTGTAAGTAGCTGTCGAGCAAAGTGTAGCAAGAAACTGTTGTAGTTGTTGAGATTGCCAGGGTGTTAAGTTAGGAGTATTTTCTGAGTTAATGTTGTGTTGAGGGAGAAGCCAAGAGTCCGACGTGATAAAATGGTGCACCCTGTATTTATTATTTAATAGTAGACTCCGAAACGTTCCGTGTTCTAGCCCAGGGGGGAACTGAGGATTCCCTAAAATCGGGTACATTGGTGAGGGTGACGGGGAGACTTCCGAATTGTCCTTGATTGAGGAAAAGATTTTCAGGGTAGGACCTATTGTCGGGTGAAGACATGCCGTTAATGGTGTGTAAGTCCCCAGCCATGGTATTGTGGTTACAGTTTGTTATTTCTGTGGGTGGCACAAACTCATTTTGTGGAGCGCAAAACACCTTCTTTACATCTGTCACACTGTAATAGAATAGTTAATCAGTAGTGTTGATTGAGCCCCAAAGTGCTTGGGTGCTCGGGCTGAACACCTCGGGGTGATTGTGTGCTCTACCAAGCACCCGAGCACAATGGAAGTCAATGGGAGAACCCGAGCATTAAACCATGCACCCCCTGCTCTGAAGAGGGGAGGGTATCTGGTTCATAGTAAAAGGTCAGAAATTGATGGAAACACCACTGAAATAGATTTGGAAAACACCATGGGGAGGTGTCTGGATGCATCTTGGACTCCCAGGTCGCTGCTGGGAACAATGTTGTCTGAGTATTGCGCCACTTTTACTTACTGACAATAATACACACCAAACCGAAGAAAGAAAAAAAACGATTTTAGAGGAAAAATTGTTAGGAAACATTCTTTCCTATATATTTACTTGTATATAAAGTGCAAGTGCTGAAAAAAATTACAAGGAAGAGGCACTCCGATACAACCTGTATATTACATAAAGGAGGGCCTCATTCACATTGTGTTACAATTGTTCAGGTAGTGGGACTCTTACACTCATAAAACCTATGCACTAAGTAAAAGGGCTGCCAAAAATTACAAGGAACCAGTCTCCTTTATTATATATAAAAGAGGGCATCATACACCTTTAAAAAATTGTGATTGATGGCCTGCTGGTGAGATGATCCTTTAAAACATTATATGTGAGGGCCTGCAGGTGAGCTGACCCTGTAAAACATTATATGTGAGGGCCTGCAGGTGAGCTGACCCTGTAAAAGATTGTAGATTAGGGCCTGAAGGTGAGCTGACCCTCTAAAAAATTATATGCGAGGGCCTACTGGTGAGCTGACCCTGTAAAGCAATATATGCGAGGGCCTGCAGGTGAGCTGACCCTGTAAAACATTATATGCGAGGGCCTTCTGGTGACCTGACCATGTAAAACATTATAAGCGAAGGCCTGCAGGTGAGCTGACCCTGTAAAAGATTGTAGGTGAGGGCCTGTAGGTGAGCTGACCCTGTAAAAGATTGTAGGTGAGGGCCTGCAGGTGAGCTGATCCTGTAAAACATTATATGCGAGGGCCTGCAGGTGAGCTGACCCTGCAAAACATTATATGCGAGGGCATATATGCGAGGGCATTATAAGCAACGAATAAGTATGTTGATATGATGGAAGAGGAGGACGAGGATGAGAAAAGGAAGATTCAACCATATACCCTTTCTTGTGGTGGAAGGGATGCATGCAAATACAGTGTATTCAGTACATTATAAACAACACATTGTGTTCATCAGCTTTCCTGTGGTGGAGTCGAGAGGTCAGGGTCAATCTAGGCCTTGTTCATTTTTATAATAGTCAACATGTCAGCATTTTCAGTTGACAGGCGGATACACTTATCTTTTATAATGCCACCAGCAGCACTAAATACCCGCTCAGACAAAACGCTGGCAGGCCAGCACCTCCAAAGCGTAGAGCGCCAGTTCGTGCCACATGTCCAGCTTGGACACCCAGTACTTCTAAGGCACTGAGGGATCACTGAGAACACTGACACGATCTGCTATGTACTCCTTTACCATCTTCCCAAATTTTTCCCTCCTTGTGACAGTAGGCCGCGAGGGTGAGAGTGCTGACGGGTTGTCATGAAACTGTCTCAGACTTTGGAGAGTGTTGCCCTGCCTCTGTTGGAACTGCTGTGTTTTCCCCTTGTTTCCCCTTCTCTGTTGGCCAAGGTACTACGGACTCTGCTGCCAGCGTTGTCGGATGGACATTTTTGGAACAATTTTTCAACAAGGATCTTCTGGTATTGCACCATTTTGCTCTTCCTCTCCAGCAGAGTAATGAGAGATGAGAAGTTCTTTTTGTAGCGGGGGTCAAGAAGGGAAAAACAACCAGTAATCCGTGTTATCTAAAATACGTATAACACGCGTGTCACGGGAAAGGCAGCCTAACATGAAGTCAGCCATGTGTGCCAGAGTACCAACAGGCAAGACTTTGCTGTCGTCATCAGGAGGATCACTCTAAATCTCCTCCTCCTGTTCCTCCTCTTCTGCCCACCCATGGTGAACAGATGGAATTAAACTTCCATGGGTACTACCCTCAGTAGCGAAGACAACCGTCTCCTGCTTCTCCTCCTCCTCATTGTTCAATTCGCGCTGCGAAGAAGAACTGAGGGTGGTCTGGCTATCACCCTGTGTAATGTCATCCCCCATTTCTACCTCTTCCACATACAAAGCGTCGTCCTTAATTGTGGGCAGCGAGCGTTTGAGTAGACACAGAAGTGTGATGATTATGCTGCTAACAGCTTTATTGCTGCTCACCATCTATGTTGATTCCTCAAAGTTTCTTAAAACCTCACAGAAGTCAGACATCCATGCCCACTCCTCGCTTGTGAATAGCGGAAGCTTACTGGGAAGGTGACGACCATGTTGCAGCTGGTATTCCACTACTGCCCTCTGCTGCTCACAAAGCCTGGCCAACATGTGGAACGTCAAGTTCCAGCATGTGCTCATGTCGCACAACAGCCGGTAAGCTGGCAATTTGAAGCTGTCGATGACTTGCGGAACTGTGCACACACGCGGTGCACCTTCACCAGTAGCTCAGGCAAATTGGGATATGTTTTGAGAGACCGCTGAACCACTACGTTTAAGACGTGGGCTAGGCATGGGATGTGTGTGAGCTTGCGGAGCTCCAAAGCTGCCACCAAGTTACTGCCATTATCAGTCACAACCATGCCTGGTTCTAGGTTTAGTGGCGAGAGCCACAGCTCAGTTTGGTCTCTTATCCAATGCCACAGCTCTGCGGCGGTGTGCTGTTTGTCTCCTAAGCATATCAGCTTCAGCACGGCCTGTTGCCACTTCCACACTGCAATGCTACACTGCTTCCAGCTTCCGACTGATGGCTGACTGATGTGCACGCGGATAATTCAGGGGTGGAAGTGGAGGAGGAGGTAGAGGAGGAGAAGTGGGGGTTGGAGACACTAATGTAGGTGGTGGCAGAAACCCTGATCGACGTAGGGCCTGCAATCCATGGCATCGGTAGCACCTGTGCCATCACAGGGTATGACTCGCTCCCGGCCTCCACAACTTTCACCCAGTGTGCCATAAGGGAAATGTAGCATCCCTGGCCGAATGCACTTGTCCATGTGTTCGTGGCTAAGTGGACCTACCCAGTAACTGCGTTGGTCAGGGCATGTGTGATGTTACGGGACACATGGTGTAAGGCGGGCACGGCACACCTTGAAAAATAGTGGCTACTGGGGACTGCCGCCGACAACAGGCTGCAGAAGGCCTCAGTGTCCACAAGCCTAAATGGCAACATTTCCAAGGCCAGTAATTTGAAAAAATGCACATTTAGTGCTATGGACTGTGGGTGAGTGGGTGTGTATTTGAGCTTGCGTTCAAAGGCCTGGGGTAAGGACATTTGGATGCTACGCTGGGATACGGAAGTGGATGTGGTTGCTGATGGTGCATGCGAAGGTCCAGGTGCAGGGCGGGAGGCATCTGGGCCTGCGCCTTCAACAGGGGATTGGCCAGCACGTAACACAGTGGAAGAGGAGGCAGTGGTGTGACCCGCTGACACAGATTGCGGACCCAGGCATTCATCCCACTTATTATGGTGCTTGGATGCCATGTGGCTGATCATGCTGGTGGTGGTGAGGTTGCTAGTGTTCACACCCCGGCTCATTTTGGTACGGCACAGGTTGCAAACTACTATTCTTTTGTCGTCCGCACTTTCCTCAAAAAAGCGTCATACTGTGGAACACCTACTCCTTGGCAAGGGAGATTTCCCCAAGGGGGAGCTCCGTGGAACAGCTGTGGGCCTGTTTGGTGGCCTGCCTTCTCCCTTTTGCCACCCCACTGCCTCTTCCAGCCGTTGCGGTGCTGCATATCTCTCCCCCTCTGTACTGCTGTCCTCGCTCAGCTTTCCACCTTCCCAGGTAGGCTCAGTGACTTCATCGTCCACAACCTCCTCTTCCACTTCTTCACTCTGCTCATCCTTCTGACTTGTTGATCTAACCACAACCTCAGTGATTTACAACTGTGTCTCATCCTCTTCATCAACCTCTTGAGACAGTAATTGCCGTTCACTTATTGGCAACTGTGTCTCATCATCATCCACCTCATTAAACAGTAATTGCCGTTCTGCAACGTCATCTTATTGTGACTGTGGATGCTCAAGAGTTTGGGAATCAGGGTACAAGATCTGTTCCTCTTCAAGCATGCTTGGCGAGAGGGCCAAATCAAGGAATAGTGATAAAAAGAAGTCCTCGGAATATCCGAGTGTGTGATCACTAGTTTACCCAGACTCTCCATGTCCCATGGAGAAGGATCAGAGTGAGGATTTGTCACCACCAGACATCTGAGAAGCTCTGACAGACGTTCTTCAGAACCTCCTGCTTGAGGTTCCTTTTGTTTTGCTTTCGTTTTCTCATCTCGTTAGCCTCTCAGGTGTCATGTAGTTGCACTGATTGCATCCCTTTAAATCCCTTACCATACTGCTTCACTGTGCAGTTTATACAACTTCCTGGAGTGTCTGCATGCTGGATGCTACTACTGAGTCTTCTACAGATAAGTTTGTTCCTTAATTTATGTTTTCCTGTTTTCTGGATCCTAGGTGACCCTGACTCCCTCCGTATTAAGTGTAGGGAGCCGGTGGTTGTGTCCCCTCACTATTATAGGGTGTTCAGGTGTCATACAGTCGAGGAACAAGGATATGCAATCATCTACCATAGAGATTTTTGCATAGGCTGAGCAGTAAGGTAGAGAGCCAGGTCTGTTACAGGGTTTACCCTCTGGTTCCTTAGTTTTGGATCCAGTCAGTCGGATCTTCATTTTGTGTCTTCTAGTTTCTGTACACCTTCCGTGACAGGATTGTGTTGAGCAGACTCTTGGCTACTGAGACTGGACTTGGTGGAAGACAGGGTGGTGCTTAACCAACTGGAATAATATCTGCTGCAATCCAACCGAGCACCTGGTCGCACTGGTCTGACTTCAAGAGTGGTGTCCTGCATCGCCCTGCAAACTGGGACATGAAGCAAGTTATCGTGGATGATTGTTTTTCTTGTGCTTTGGCAGCATGCCCAGTTTCAACATGCCCAGGGCCATGGCCTCTGCATGCACCATTAGCATCACTGCCACTTCTCGCCCCTTACTGTTTGCTTTCTTCATATTAAATGTTATATATGCTTGAAAGTATGTCACACATACAGTAGCGTAGGATTTGGAAGTGTATGCGCAAACAAATTTAAAATGGTATTTTGGATGTGGAAACATCACACAGGAGATATCCCGCAGATAATGTCAATGCTGTCACTAGCGGCTAATAAAAAATTACATTTCTTTTGGATGAGGAAACGTTATACAGGAGAGGTACCACCGGCAATGTCACTGTCCGCAGCGTCTATGGAAAAAGTACACTGTATGTCACAGATAAAAAAAATTATACGCACACATTACACTGGAGATGTGGCGCAGCTAATGTCACTGTCCGCAGAGGACACCGTCTATGGAAAAAGTACAGTGGATGTCACAGATATTTTTGGGATGCATACACTTTACACTGGAGTTATGGCACAGCTAATGTCACTGTCCGCAGCGGACACCATCTACAAAAAACAGTACACTGGATGTCAGAGATATTTTTGGGATGTGCACACTTTACACTGAAGATGTGGCGCAGCTAATGTCACTGTCCACAGCTTGATAAAGACCAACCAAGGTCGAAACGTTGCTGTAATCTAGCTGTCTGAGTGAATAAATCTCAATTTTTCACCAACTACTGGCGAGTGCTGCGGATTATTGAAGTAACTGTCCACAGGGGACACCATCTGCGGAAAAAGTACACCGGATGTCAGATTTTTTGGGATGCGCACACTTTACACAGGAGGTATAGCGCAGATAATGCCACTTTCCGTAGCAGCCAAACTATTGCATGCTATTTAGCACAGGATGTGCTAAAAATAGATATTGGTACCACACGCAACAGTCCTTAAAAGGACTTTTGGATCTGTAAAGTTTTAGTTATTTTGTGCAGTTTGCACAAAAAATATATATTACTGCTGCCACATACAACAATAGTCCTTAAAAGGACTTTTGGGTCTCTGAAAAGTTTTTTTATAAAAATATTTCTATATCACTCCCTACACTGTCTGTCCCTTCCTCATCACAGCTCTCCCTGACTGAGACTGAGCCGAACACGCGTCATCGGGTGCTATATAGCACCCGATGACGCGTTCTGGCCAGCCAATCACTGTATTGCCAGCAACCAACATGGCTTAGGCATTTCAGTGAGCGCAGTACTTACCTGCACGTTTATTGGTTGCTTAATCAACACTATTAATCAGTCTGTTAATTCTGTGGGTGAAACCCATTTTTTGTGTTTCAAAACACCTCCTTTACATCCATCACACAGAAATAGAATAGTTAATTAGTCTGTTAATTCTGTTGGTGACATAAATAAAAAAAATTGGGTCACAGAACACCTCCTTTGCATCCGTCACACTGTAATAGAATAGTTAATCAGTCTGTTAATGCTGTGGGTGATGTAAACCAAGTTTTTGGGAGGAAAAACACCACCTTTGCATCCGTCACACAGTAATAGAATAATTAGTCTGTTAATTTTGTGTCGATGACATAAACCCATTTCTTTGGTTGCAAAACACCTGCTTCTTCCTCAGTGGAGGAAGAAGCAGTCCAGATTTGAAACGCGTCTGGCCTGTAGCATTATCCCCGCAAGAAGATCGCACGAATACTGGGTTACACCACAGAGCCTGGAGGAACAGAGATATTTTCAAACAGCGCACTAAAGAAAACTCTGACCGTACTCCGGTCACGTGGGATGCCACGTGACCTGCCGGCAGTCACGTGATCTACCACCCGGAAGTAGCGCACACTAACCACCGCACGCCGGGTGTAAAGGGGGAATATTAATCACCAATATTTATGCAAATATCGATAATTAATATTCATAAATAGGAGAATCCGTATATTGATGACTCCGCCTATTTATACCTTTATATAACAATAACAATACTTTCGCTATACTTTACACTAATCACTACGCTAGCTGCATGCGCCTAACTAACTCACTACCGCTAACAAGTACACGCTACACAAAGGGTACAAATATTACGGTATTTATTAACACCTGACGCACACGATATACAGTAAATACACAGCACTACAAATATACAATCCTAAACTACACTACACGTTCCCAAATTCCACCCATAAACTAACTATACAGTTCACACATACAAGTATCTTAACAGCCCACCCCACCTGACTATATACTATCCCTATGGGGTACGACGAGGGTTAACAGTGGTCTTACAGGGGTGTAAGCAGACCACAAACACAAAGGGTTAACAATGGGGATCAGGGCTGTACAGCAATGCAGGGGTTAATACCCTGCAAGTGTACAGTGAGGGGGGTGTGTGTGGCAGGGATGCAGGGGTTGCCACCAGGGGTTAATATGAGGGTAGGGAAAGGGTAAATCAGGGGCACAGCAATGGATCAGGGGCACAGCAATGGATCAGGGGCACAGAAGGGTTAAGGGTAATCAGAGGCAGAGCAGGGACACAACCAAGGCAGGAAACCAGGAATCAGGGTTATATGCCTGGCATGGCTGGGGTTAAGGGGTATGGTAAGGCACGGCAGGGAAAGGGTTAATCAGGGGAGGTGGTGCGTTGGTGGTATACGGGTCTGGGAGTGGTATGGGGTTAGGGATATCATTGGTGGGATAGGGGTTAATACTTAAGGTTTGTTGCTCATTCATCTAGGGGGTTGCTTCGCTTCTCCTGAGCGCTGATCGCGCTCTCCTTCCTGAGCGCCGGTTCGCTCCTTCAGAGGCGGGGGGGGGGGGGGGGTCCGCTCCCTTTGTGGAGGGGGCGGCACGGCTCTTCTCTCCAGAGCGCAGGATGCGCTCTGCTACAAGGTGGGGGGGTCCCGATCCTCTCTCTGAGTGCAGGGGCCGCCAGATATTTATCCCCGGCGGCCCGCACTCCCGCGCCGCCCACCAGGGGGCGCACGCGCCCATCATCCACGTGGGCCGGCGCAGTGATATGACGTCACTGCGCCGGCCCGCACACCGGGGACGCGCTGCAGCCAACAGGCGAGAGAAGCCTTTGATCTCCCGCCTGTGGCACTCTGCATTCCGGCCAGCGAGATGTTAATTTCGCTGCCGGAATGCGCATAATAGAAGGAGGGGAGGCTTCTCCCCTTCTTCTATCATGCGTAATTATCTCCAGCAGAGCTGGAGGTCATTACAACAAAGGGCTCAGATTCTGTTGAATCTGAGCTCTTTGTATCCATCAGGATGTCCGGTCATTCTGATGCAATTAGCCACATGCACCTGGTTTCAGGTGTAGGGGGGGGGGGAATATTGTATAATATACATGTGTATGGATGCATGGGGCACATCCATACCCATGTATACACCAATATAAGGGACATAGATATATATAAATATATATATACACATCAGGGGGCACAAGGGGCACAGTTATATATATGCATATATATCCTAAACACATATATATACATATATATATACACACATGTACACAAGGGGCCACAGCCCTATATATATTATAAAGGGGGATTATTTGGGGGCACGGCTTTCAGGGACCACATATTTCTCGCTGGGGCCACCATGAGCCCCTGTGGGCCATTAAGGGCAGATGTGCGCAGATGCTGGGCACATCTGCGCACATCCTCCCCCAAAGTGACCATTAATGCATGCATATACAGTATATCATACATGCATGCACGTGTTTGCATGCATATATGTATATATATGCATGCGTCTCAACCCTTCCTCAACACCGGGAGACATGCCACTCGAACACACCATGGACAGACGATGAAGAGTCATCTGACCAACAAGGTGAACTATATCCACAACAAACATCGATAAAACGGCTCCCCTCTCCCGGTTGGTATTTCCATATTTCTTTGAATATATTTTATCATTTATTTTTTATATCTTATTCATTTGAGTGCATTATTTTGGCATAGGAATATTTCCGAAAATACGATCTTTTCAATTCCTTTTCTCATGAACTATTACCATTTTCGTATGAACTATTACCATTTTCGTATGAACTAGAGTTGAGCGAACCCGAACTGTAAAGTTCAGGTTCGTACTGAACTTTAGGGTTTTCAGCACCCGTACCCGTACCCGAACATTTACCTAAAAGTTCGGGTTCGGTGTTCGGCGATTTTTATGACGCTTTTTGAAAGGCTGCACAGCAGCCAATCAACAAGCGTCATACTACTTGCCCCAAAAGGCCATCACAGCCATGCCTACTATTAGCATGGCTGTGATTGGCCAACTGCAGCATGTGACCCAGCCTCTATTTAAGCTGGAGTCACGTAGCGCTGCCCGTCACTCTGCTTGGATTAGTGTAGGGAGAGGCTGCAGCTGCTGTCAGGGAGAGATCTGTAAGAAATCTTATCAAGAACAGTTTTTTGTACTCAGCGATCTACAGCAAAAGTGTTTGGTGGGTGCAGTGCACAATTTTTTTAGGCCTGCCCTGAGCCAACTACTGCTGAAAACAAACTTTTTTCTCTTCAGTTAGTCAATATCAATACATGATCGGCAGCTATTTTATGCAACGATAGTGCACCCGCACAGGCTATCTGCATGTCTGAAAGTCCAGAAATACATTTCTTTGCTTACTGGGGTTAAACAAATACATCTGTTAAATATAGTGCACATCTGGGATTACACATGCATAAGGGACTGTCACATTTAGGCCAGAAATACGGCTTTTTGGTTACTGGGGTGAAAAAACCCTATAATATACTATACATATGGGATTAGACAAGCATAAGTGACTGTCACATTTAGGCCAGAAATATGGCTTTTTGGTTACTGGGGTGAAAAAAGCCTCTAATATACTGCACATCTAGGATTAGACAGGCATAAGTGACTGTCACATTTAGGCCAGAAATACGGCTTTTTGGTTACTGGGGTGAAAAAACCCTCTAATATACTGTACATTTGGGATTAGACAAGCATAAGTGACTGTCACATTTAGGCCAGAAATATGGCTTTTTGGTTACTGGGGTGAAAAAAGCCTCTGATATACTGCAAATCTAGGATTAGACAGGCATAAGTGACTGTCACATTTAGGCCAGAAATATGGCTTTTTGGTTACTGGGGTGAAAAAAGCCTCTGATATACTGCACATCTAGGATTAGACATGCATAAGTGACTGTTACATTTAGGCTACAAATACGCTTTTTGGTTACTGGGGTGAAAAAAGCCTCTAATATATTGCACATCTGGGATTACACGTGCATAAGTGACTGTCACATTTAGGCCAGAAATATGGCTTTTTGGTTACTGGGGTGAAAAAAAACTTTTTTTCATATACTGCACATCTGTGATTACATGTGCATAGGTGACTGTCACATTCAAGTGTGCACTGCGCAACGCCATCTGTGGCAAGGTCCACCTAACCACAGATAGGGCCTAAATCTCTCAAAATCCTCTGTTCTATTGCAAGGTGACATGAACCCCCTTTTGCCGTGAATGAACCCCTGCTGTGCCTGCGTGACAGGGGCCTAAATCTCTCAAAATCGTCTGCTGTATTGCTGGGTGACAAGAACCCCCTTTTGTTGTGAATGAACCCCTGCTGTGCCTGGGTGACAGGGGCCTAAATCTCTCAAAATCCTCTGTTCTATTGCTGGGTGACAAGAACCCCCTTTTGCCGTGAATGAACCCCTGCTGTGCCTGGGTGACAGGGGCCTAAATCTCTCAAAATCCTCTGTTCTATTGCTGGGTGACAAGAACCCCATTTTGCCGTGAATGAACCCCTGCTCTGCATTGCTGACAGGGAACTAAATTTAGTGAAAACATCTGTTACTGATCGGAAGATGCGCGACTACAAGCGCACGCTGCTGATGGCATTCCCACCTGACAGCGGGGGCACAGTGGAAGCACAAGGCGAAGGCAGAGGAGGAGGAAGAGGTCGCCAACGCATCTGGGGCCCCACCAGCACCTGAGAAGGCAGGGTTAGCATGGCCAAAATGTGGAAAAGCTTTGTCACCCTTGGAGGTGCTGACCTGCCCTGCAGCCAGTGTATAGTGTGAACGTGTGTTTAGTACGACCGAGAGCATTATCACAGGCCGCAGCCAATGTGGACAAGCTTACGTTTATTAAAATGAACCAGGAATGGATCCCACAGAACTTGTCCGTACCTTGTGCAGAATAGACATTTATACCAGCCTCAACCATCCATTCTTGTACTCAAGTGCACTTATTCTTTGTTTTATTTTGTTAATAACACAAATCAGTATTGGCTACCTATTCCTCCTTCACCGCCGCTTCCACCTACACCGCCACGTCAACCTACACCGCCACATCCACGCATCCACCGCCTCCTCAACCTCCTACTCCAAGATCCAGATTGTTATTTTTAATTTTTCGGTATTTTATGTTATTTTTATTTCCCTATCCACATTTGTTTGCAGAACAGTTGTCATGCTCTTAGGCCCCTTTCACACGGGCGAGTTTTCCGCACGGGTGCAATTCGTGAGTTGAACGCATTGCACCCGCACTGAATCCTGACCCATTAATTTCTATGGGGCTGTTCACATGAGCGGTGATTTTCACGCATCACTTGTGCGTTGCATGAAAATCGCAGCATATTCTATATTGTGCGTTTTCCACGCAAAGCAGGCCCCGTAGAAGTGAATGGGGCTGCGTGAAAATCGCAAGCATCCGCAAGCAAGGGCAGATGCGGTGCGATTTTTTACGCACGGTTGCTAGGAGACGATCGGGATGGAGACCCGATCATTTTATTATTTTCCCTTATAACATGGTTATAAGGGAAAATAATAGCATTCTGAATACAGAATGCATAGTACAATAGCTCTGGAGGGGTTAAAAAAAAGTATTTATTTTAAACTCACTTTAATCTACTTGCTCGCGCAGCCGGCATCTTTTATGTCTCTTTCTTTGCTGATTGCAGTCAAAGGACCTGTGGTGACGTCACTCCGATCATCACATGATCCATCACATGATCCATCACCATGGTAAAAGATCATGTGACGAACCATGTGATGACCGGAGTGACGTCACCACAGGTCCTTTGACTGCAATCAGCAAAGAAAGAGACAGAAGAGATGCCGGCTACGCGAGCAAGTGGATTAAGGTGAGTTAATTTATTTCTTTAATTTTTTTAACCCCTCCAGCGCTATTGTACTATGCATTCTGTATTCAGAATGCTATTATTTTCCCTTATAACCATGTTATAAGGGAAAATAATACAATCTACAGAACACCAATCCCAAGCCCGAACTTCTGTGAAGAAGTTCGGGCTTGGGTACCAAACATGCCGATTTTTCTCACGCGCGTGCAAAACGCATTACAATGTTTTGCACTTGCGCTGAAAAATCGTGCATGTTCCCGCAACGCACCCGCACATTTTAGATGATTAAAGAAACAGGGGGCACACCAAATAATTCAGGGAGTGCAAAGGGTGGTATAGCTGCATATAACAAATGACCTGACCCAAGAGAGAGTCAGAAAGAGCCACCCCATAAATGCACATCCGACAATAAGGGAATATTAAAAATATATATAAAGTTTATTAGACACAACAACAACAGACACGCATAAAAAAATTGTATACAATATAGAACAAAGTGCGGTATGCAATAAAATATATGTAACCGACACACACCCGCACATATTCCCGCAACGCCAGGGTGAAACCAGCCTTAAGCAAATTTTGATGCCTTTTGCAGCCCTCTAGCCCTTTCCAGGACTATTTTAGAGCCATTTTAGTGCCCAAAAGTTTGGGTCCCCATTGACTTCAAACCCAACCCAAAGTATTTTTTCAAGTTCAGCCGAACCTGCCGCTCCCGAACAACCAGGTGTCCGCTCAACTCTAGTATGAACTTAAATTTTTGCATGAACATTTTCATATGAATACTTTTTAGGACTTTATTTTATTCAATATTTTTGCATGAACTACTCTTTTTAAAAGCAATCTTAAATTTCCAGGACCCTGTTTCTTCACTGATCACCATTTTTTCACCCTCCCCATCACCATTTTTTGTGACCACCACACATCTTTTTATTCGCTATTTTTATTTACCTTTAAATTGGATTTTCTAAATAAATAAAGGAATATTTTTCTACCATATACTGTCTCAGTGTACACTATATCCGTATTACATTTATCTACATAAATATTCCTTCGCAGCTCCAGCTGATTGAGTGCCTGTTCCACCCTATACACTTATCTGATCTGTTTCCCACAAGGGACTGTGGGGCAGTCCAGGCACAAGAGCACCAAGGTCCACTAGTTATGAAGGGTGAGCCACCATTTATCATATTTACATCTCTGATGATGATGAAACATAGGTGTCAACTGCTTTCTACAGTGTGCAGACCAGCAAGGAAGGCAGGGGTGAGGAGTGGGTGGAAGATGATGTGGAGGATGATGAGGTCCTAGATCCCATATGTAATCAAGGTCATCCGAGTGACGTGTGCAGTTCAGAGGAAGAGGTGGTGGTCATGCACAAGAGGGAGCAGAGTGAAAGAGAAGAGCGGCTAGGCCCTAGCCAGTACACAGCTCAAAGGAGTTCCCTGGTGTGGCATTTCTTCAGGCAATTTGCTGAGAACAAGACACAGGTGGTTTGCACGCTGTGCATTCAGAGCCTGAAGCAAGACATAAATGTTCTAAACCGGAGCACCACCTGCATAATTAGGCATCTAAATGTAAAGCATGAGGTACAGTGGAGTAGACACCTGAAAAAACACAAAAGATCTGAGGCTCCTCCTGCTCTCTCTTTTGCTGTGGTCTCAGCCTCTTCCTCCACCTGTGGAATGACAGAGCCACCTGGCATCCTGCAAAGAGAGGATGTGATAGGACCACCATAACCACCAGCAGTGTTACCGAGCATCTCCACTCTGTTCCATGGAAGCGTTTAGCTGCCCATCCCCCCATCACTGGAGAGAAAGAGGAAAGAACCCCCCTAGCACTGTTCCTGCACTGTCCTTGCAGTCTCCCTATGCTCTCCCTATAATGTGTAAAAACTCTTCCTACAATCTCCCTGCACTGTCCCTATCCAGAATTCTACAGTTAAAAGTTACTGTCCCTAGTGCTTGACACATCTGTCCCTCTGCTCAGCTCACAGTAAAATGCCAGAGACTGAGCATGATGAGGCTTTTATAGGGCTGTGACATCACAGGGGATGGCTATCTGCTGATTGGTGGCTGCAGGGCATTATGGGTTTTATCGTGTTCCCGGGTTTCTTACTTTCAGTTTTTAACACACGTAGCCGCCATTTTAGGAAAAAACTAATTAGTTAGCACGAAGAGAAAATTCGGATCCGTGGCATATTGAGTTTTTCCTAAAATTTTGATCAAATTCAATTTGTTTCACATTGATTCGTTCAACACTTGCTATGGGTCCCATTCTTTTTTAGTGATGCTCCAGGAAAGAAATACTGAAGTTTTACCTGGAGATTTTTATACTTTTTTTTGAAAGAATAGTGGAGTGCGTCTAAGGCTACTTTCACACCTGCGTTAGGTGCAGATCCGTCTGGTATCTGCACAGACGGATCCGCACCTATAATGCAAACGATTGTATCCGTTCATCCGTTAATTTTTATTTTTGTTTATGATAATGGAAACTGATCCGTTTTGACTTACATTGAAAGTCAACGGGAGGCGGATCCGTTTTCAATTGCACCATATTCTGTCAGTGAAAACGGATCCATCCCCATTGACTTAAATTGTAAGTCAGGACGGATCCGTTTGCTCTGCATCGTCAGGCGGACATCAAAACACTGCAAGCATGTTTTAGTGTCTCCATAGTCTGAGAGCCATAGTTTTTTTCAGTTTTTGGGCAATTATCTTAGGTAGGGTCTCATTTTTTGTGGGATGAGATGACGGTTTGATTGGCACTATTTTGGGGGGCATATGACTTTTTGATCGCTTGCTATTACACTTTTTTGTGATGTAAGATGACAAAAAATGGCTTTTTTTACACAGTTTTTATTTTTATTTTTTTACGGTGTTCATCTCAGGGGTTAGGTCATGTGATATTTTTATAGAGTAACTTATTACGGACGCGGCGATACCTAATATGTATACTTTTTTTATTTATGTAAGTTTTAGACAATGATTTCATTTTTGAAACAAAAAAATAATGTTTTAGTGTTTCCATAGTTTTTTTCAGTTTTTGGGCAATTATCTTAGGTAGGGTCTCATTTTTTGTGGGATGAGATGACGGTTTGATTGGCACTATTTTGGGGGGCATATGACTTTTTGATCGCTTGCTATTACACTTTTTTGTGATGTAAGATGACAAAAAATGGCTTTTTTTACACAGTTTTTATTTTTATTTTTTTACGGTGTTCATCTGAGGGGTTAGGTCATGTGATATTTTTATAGAGTAACTTATTACGGACGCGGCGATACCTAATATGTATACTTTTTTTATTTATGTAAGTTTTAGACAATGATTTCATTTTTGAAACAAAAAAATAATGTTTTAGTGTTTCCATAGTTTTTTTTCAGTTTTTGGGCAATTATCTTAGGTAGGGTATGATTTTTGTGGGATGAGAAGATGGTTTGATTGGTACTATTTTGGGGTGCATATGACTTTTGATCGCTTGCTATTACACTTTTTGTGATGTAAGGTGACAAAAAATGGTTTATTTAGCAGTTTTTATTTTTTATTTTTAACGGTGTTGTAGGTCATGTGATATTTTCATAGAGGTGGTTGATACAGATGCGGCGATACCTAATATGTATACTTTTTTAAATTTATGTAAGTTTTACACAATAACAGCTTTTTTAAAACAAAAAAAAATGATGTTTTAGTGTCTCCATATTCTGAGACATATTTATTTATTTTTTGGGTGATTGTCTCAGGTAGGCGCTCATTTTTTGCGGGATGAGTTGAAGGTTAGATCGGTACTATTTTAGTGGGCGTACGCCTTTTTCACTATTTTAGTGGGCGTACGCTTGCTCTTGTACTTTTTGTGATGTAAGGTGACAAAAAAAGGGTTTATTTATCACAGTTTTTATGTTATATTTTTTTACGGTGTTCATCTGAGGGGTTAGGTCATGTGATATGTTTATAGAGCCGGTTGATATTTTTTTCCCCTATTTTATACCATTTTTTTTTTTACTTTATTTGGGGAAAATGACGTTTTATTTTTTCACTTTATTTTTTGTTCCACTTTAGGACTTCAACTTTTGGGAATCTAATCCTTTACAATGCATTCCAATTCTTCTGTATTGGAATGCATTGGCTGTATGGGGCTGGATCTGCATCGCGTTGCCTTCCATGCCATCGGGTCCCCCCAACAGCACCATAGGGATCCAATGGCACCGCCGCCGCCCGCACCATAAAAGCCGCAAACCGCAGGTCTGAATTGATCACCATCATGGGGGGGTTGCGGGACCCCCCCCACGCATTTAGCCGAGGTGCCTGCTCAATGATTTGAGAATGCACTGGCTTCCGATCACCGCCCGCCGTGCGGCGGTGATCGTAAATACACAGGGCGTACAGGTACGCCCTGTGTCCATCAGTACCAGGACATCAGGGCGTACCTGTATGCCCTGTGTCCTAAAGAGGTTAAAGTGCCTCTGATTAACCCTAAATAAACTTCAGCTGCTCTAGTTGGTCTTTCCTGAAATTTTCTTAGTCGCATCCCACAACAAAAGCCATGGTCCACAGAGAGCTTCCAAAGCATCAGAGGGATCTCATTGTTCAAAGGTATCAGTCAGGAGAAGGGTACATAAGAATTTCCAAGGCATTAGATATACCATGGAACACAGTGAAGACAGTCATCATGAAGTGGAGAAAATATGGCACAACAATGACATTACCAAGAACTACACATCCCTCTAAAATTGATAAAAAGATGAGAATAAAACTGGTCTGGGAGGCTACCAAGAGGCCTACAGCAACATTAAAGGAGCTGCAAGAATATCTGGCCAGTACTGGCTGTGTGATACATATGACAACAATCTCCCTTATTCTTCATATGTCTGGGCTATGGCGTAGAGTGGCAAGACGAAAGCCTTTTCCTACGAAGAAAAACATCCAAGCCAGGCTACATTTTGAAAAAATACATCGGAAGTCTCCCAAAAGCATGTGGGAAAAGGTGTTATGGTCTGATGAAACAAAAGTTGAACTATGTTTGGCGCAAAAACAACACTGCACATTACCAAAAGAACACCATACCCACAGTAAAGCATGGTGGTGGCAGCATAATGCTTTGGGGCTGTTTTTCTTCAGCTTGAACTGGGGCCTTAGTTAAGCTAGAGGGAATTATGAATAGTTCCAAATACCAGTCAATATTGGCACAAAACCTTCAGGCTTCTGATAGAAAGCTGAACATGAAGAGGAACTTCATCTTTCAGCATGACAATGACCCAAAGCATACATCCAAATCAACAAAGGAATGGCTTCACCAGAAGAAGAATAAACTTTTGGAATGGCCCAGCCAGAGCCCAGACCTTAATCCGATTGAAAATCTGTGGGGTGATCTGAAGAGGGCTGTGCACAGGAGATGCCATCACAATCTGACAGATTTGGAGTGTTTTTGCAAAGAAGAGTAGGCAAATCTTGCCAAGTCAAAATGTGCCATGCTGATAGACTCATACCCAAATAGGGTATGTGTTTCAACAAAGTAATACTTTACGGGTGTGCACACTTATGCAACCATATTATTTATTTTTATATTTTTTCTTCCCTTTACCTAAAAGATTTCAGTTTGTTTTTTAATTGAGTGGTACAGTTTATAGGTCACATTAAAGATGTAAAAAGTTCTGAAATGATTTATCTTTGTCTAATTTCTTTTATATCACAGAAACCTGACATTTTAACAGGGGTGTGTAGACTTTTTATATCCACTGTATAACACTGTTTTGGATGAGCTGCTATGGTATAGCTATGTATATTGAAAGGATGTGCATAAGTGGTATTACAGTTACAGGAACTAGTCTTGTAATTTGCTACTTATAAGAATGAGCACATTGCTTACACTGTCCAATCTACTTAAAAATGATTCTGTATGATTATAACTCATGATCAATAAAATACTGTGCCGCAACTAGTTTGTGAGGTTTTTCAAACCCATTGCTTTCCTTTTGCTCCTATTGAACCAAATATTTTTTTGCCTGGAGTCAAATTTATCTACCGTAGTTTAATGAATTCCCTCTACTTGTATCCTTTTTCAGAAAAAAAAAGAAAAAAATAAGGTAATGCCTTATCTGAGAAGTATTTTTAAATCAATATTCATTTTAGGGTTTGATAAACACAGTTTTCATGCTGACAGTAAATTGCTTATTTTTCTATTGCTATCTCTAATTTAAGTCGACCTTAGTTTCTAAAAGTCAACATTTCATACTGGACTGGATTTACAGTTAGTCAATTAAAGTTATATTGTATAAACTATAAATTCCAAAGCTTTGGCAGATACTGCATAGTTATTAATAAGAAATAGTTTTAGCGCAAAAAAAAAATATATTTTTTTAACGTAAAAGATTTAGGTCTGATATTACCCTGAGTCATGTTTGTTAGTGTAGTGCAGGGATACCCAACCTGCAGCCCTCCAGCTGTTTCAAAACTACAATGCTCAGCATGCCTGGGCAGCCTACGCCTACAGCTGTAAGGGCATGCTGGGAGTTGTAGTTTTGCAACAGCTGGAGGGCTGCAGTTTGAGCATCCTTTATCTAGTGGATAAAGGATACATATCAACCTCTAACTGATCAGTTAAAGGTTGCAGCTTTCGCAGTCTCCTGATTAGATACTACACCCGGTGTATATAACCAGGACATTTGCTGTTAAACCAGGTACAATGCCTTGAAGGGCTGGCTTAACTGAATGTAATGGGATGGTAACTTTCACGTAGCTATCTTTTGCTTCATTATGTAGAAAACTACTTTTTATCTGAGTGCACCCAGTGGGTCCAAGCCACTCTACGCACTCATGCTTCTCCTGCGCCCTCTGCCAGCCCCTCTTTTTCCTTTTTGATTTCACAGGGAGAAATTCCTGCATAGTCCTCTCACCTGACCCCATGAAACAAGATGAAAAGGGAGAGGTAGATTTTGTACACTTAACTGCTTATTTGCATTTGTATTAAAAGTACTCTTTTTTTCTAAAATGAAGAAAAGGATAGCTAAATCAAAGGTATCATTACATTGATTGTGCTCTAAGGTTGAACCAGCGTCTCGTTGCCAACCTGCTCTTTAACCCTGATGTAAACACAGCCAACCTCTAATTGCTTTATTCAGTATAAGATGTTAACTCACAGTCATAAACTGAATAATTTTTTATGAAAGGGGATTGATGAAAATGGAAATTATCTTTGTTTTTCCTTCAGTGCAGTAATTCTGGGTGCTAATTTTCTTGTTGACAGCATGATTTCTGGATAATTAACTTTGTATCTGATATATATTTAAGAAGACAAGAATCAGAAAGAAAAAAAGCTCCAATTACCAATAGAACTCCAAGCATGTTAAGCTTTTAAGAAAACTACAGTATTAAATCATCATTGTTCCCTGAGTTTCTTCCTTAGCAAGCTAAGCCATATAGAAATATTTAGGTTTTATAAGAACCTGGCATTTCTGCCTTCATTCTGCTTAACCCCTTCTTGCCCTATGCCAGCATAATCCCCCCCGAAGCCCCAGTTCTTACCCTTCCCCATCTGCAAAGTTCTGGCCACAACTTCGCAGACGGGGAAGGTTCCCATGGCAACAGGACGCCTTCTCAGGCGTCCTGCTGTCCATGGTGCTGAACAGATCTATGCTAAAGGCATAGATCTGTTCAGACAAAGTGTAAGTAAAATACAGTACAGTACAATATATATTGTACTGTACTGTATTATACAGACATCAGACCCACTGGATCTTCAAGAACCAAGTGGGTCTGTGTAAAAAAAAAGTAAAAAAAAGTGAAAAAAAAGTAAAAATCAAAAAACACATTTATCACTGATTAAAAATGAAAAAAAAAATTCCCTACACATGTTTTGTATCGCCGCATCCGTAACGACCAGATATATAAAACGGTCATGTTACTTTCCCCGCACGGTGAACGCCATAAAAATAAAAAAATAAAAACTATGAGAAAATTGAAATTTTGCCCACCTTACTTCCCAAAAAAGGTAATAAAAGTGATCAAAAAAGTTGCATGTACGCCAAAATAGTGCCAATCAAACCGTAATCTCATCCCGCAAAAAATGAGACCCTACCCAAGATAATCGCCCAAAAACAGAAAAAAATATGGCTCTTAGACTATGGAAACACTAAAACATGATTTTTTTGTTTCAAAAATGAAATCATTGTGTAAAACTCACATAAATAAAAAAAAGTATACATATTGGGTATGGCCGTGTCTGTATCGACCGGCTCTATAAAAAATATCACATGAGTTAACCCCTCAGGTGACCACCATAAAAAAATACAAATAAAAACGGTTTAAAAAAAGCCTTTTTTTGTCATCTTACGTCACAAAAAAGTGCAATAGCAAGCGAACAAAAATTTATATGCACCATAAAATAGTGCCAATAAAATAGCCATCTCATCCCGCAAAAAATGAGACCCTACTTAAGATAATCGCCCAAAAACTGAAAAAACTATGGCTCTTAGGCTATGGAGACACTAAAACTTTTTTTGTTTTAAAAATGAAATCATTGTGTAAAACTTACATAAACTTACATAAATAAAAAAAATTGTATACATATTAGGTATCGCCGCGTCCGTGACAACCTGCTCTATAACATTACCACATGATCTAACATTTCAGATGAATGTTGTAAATAACAAAAAAAACGGTGCCAAAAAAGCTATTTCTTGTTACCTTGATGCACAAAAAGTGTAATATAGAGCAACCAAAAATCATATGTACCCTAAACTAGTACCAACAAAACTGCCACCCTATCAGGGGGGCTTCAAATGGGACATGGTGTCAAAAAAACAAGTCCAGCAAAATCTGCCTTCCAAAAACCGTATGGCATTCCTTTCCTTCTGTGCCCTGCCGTGTGCCCGTACAGCAGTTTACGACCACATATGAGGTGTTTCTGTAAGCTACAGAATCAGGGCCATAATTAATGAGTTTTGTTTGGCTGTTAACCCTTGCTTTGTTACTTGAAGAAAAATATGAAAATGGAAAATCTGGCAAAAAAGGGAAATTTTGAAATTGTATCTCTATTTTCCATTAAATCTTGTGCAACACCTAAAGTGTTAACAAAGTTTGTAAAATCAGTTTTGAATACCTTGAGGGGTGTAGTTTCTTAGATGGGGTCACTTTTAGGGAGTTTCTACTCTAGGGGTGCATCAGGGGGCTTCAAATGGGACATGGTGTAAATAAACCAGTCCAGCAAAATCTGGCTTCCAAAAACCAAACGGCGCACCTTTCACTCTACGCCCCCCTAGTTTTCGGCCACATATGGGGTGTTTCTGTAAACGGCAGAGTCAGGGCAATTAAGATACAGTCTTGTTTGGATGTTAACCCTTGCTTTGTTAGTGGAAAAAATGGGTTAAAATGAAAAATTAGACAAAAAAATTAAATTCTCAAATTTCATCCCCATTTGCCAATAACTCTTGTGCAACACCTAAAGGGTTAACAATGTATGTAAAATCAGTTTTAAATACCTTGAGGGGTGTAGTTTCTTAGATGGGGTCATTTTTGGGTGGTTTCTATTATGTAAGCCTTGCAAAGTGACTTCAGACCTGAACTGGTCCCTAAAAATTGGATTTTGTAAATTTCTGAAAAATTTCAAGATTTGCTTCTAAACTTCTAAGCCTTGTAACATCCCCAAAAATAAAATATCATTCCCAAAATAATTCAAAAATGAAGTAGACATATGGGGAATGTAAAGTCATCACAATTTTTGGGGGTATTACTATGTATTACAGAAGTAGAGAAACTGAAACTTTGAAATTTGCAAATTTTTCCAAATTTTTGGTAAATTAGGTATTTTTTTATTCAAGAAAATAAAAGATTTTACTTCATTTTACCAGTGTCATGAAGTACAATATGTGACGAAAAAACAATCTCAGAATGGCTTGGATAAGTCAATACGTTTTAAAGTTATCACCACTTAAAGTGACACTGGTCAGATTTGCAAAAAATGGCCAAGTCCTTAAGGTGAAATAGGGCTGAGTCCTTAAGGGGTTAAGGCCCAGTGCAGTGCATAGTGTCACTTCAGCGCCATTCATATCTGGTGTCACATTCGATTATATTTAAAGAAAAACAACAATTTTGACTGAATAACTAGCAGTCAGTTGCACACATGTGTTTGTGTGTTTAAGACCCAGTGCCAGTGCATAGTGTCACTTCAGCGCCATTGATATCTGGTGTCACAGTAGCTTGCACGCATAGTACAACTTAACCAATCGGAAAAAAAATGACAGGCAGAGGCAGGCCATACCGCAGGGGCTGTCATGGTCGTGGTGCTGTGATTGCCTTTGGCCTTAGAATAATGCCCAGTGTTCAGAGGCCACGTACCCTGAACTCGAAAAGTTCTGAGGACATAGTTGACTGGCTAACACAGGACACCCAATCTTCTACAGCTTCCGCTCAGAACCTTGACGCACCATCCTCCTCCAGCTCAGCTTCGGGCACCTCTCAAGTTACCACTCGCCCGCCTGCCACCACCACCAACACTAGCACTACAGCCACTTCACTTAATCTGTCAGAGGAGTTATTTACACATCAGTTGGAAGAAATGAGTGATGCGCAACCATTATTGCAAGAAGATATAGATAACAGGGATATGTCTCAGTCAGGCAGCTTTACACAGATGGACATACAGTGTGATGATGATGATGATGATGATGTTGTATCTGCTGCTGCTTCCTTTGCTGAGTTGTCAGATACAAGTGAAGCGGTTGATGATAACGATGTGTCCGTGGATGTCACAAGGGTGCCCGCTCGAAAGTTCAGATGGGGAGACAGAGAGGAGGAGGAGACGAGTTGGAAGCAGGGAGAGGTCGTCGCAAGGAGCTAGTGGCACAGTCATACAGCATGTATCGGCACCCGGGGTCAGCCAGACAGCACGCCAATCAACGCATGCTGTTGCCACCACCAGAATACCATCATTGCAAAGCTCAGCAGTGTGGCATTTTTTTTTGTGTGTCTGCCTCTGATAACAACGATGCCATTTGCAACCTGTGACAAAAGAAACTGAGTCGTGGGAAGTCCAACACCCATCTAGGTACAACTGCTTTGCGAAGGCACATGATCTCACATCACAAACGCCTATGGGATCAACACATGAGTAAAAGCAGCATACAAACTTAAAGCCACCATCCTCCTCCTGGTCCAGCATCTTCAGCCACGTCAACCACTGCTGTCCTCCTTGCCTCCTCTCAACCACCCGCCACTCCGTCCTCTCGCCTTGAGCAGTACCTGCTCATCTGCCCACAGTCAGGTGTCTGTCAAGGACATGTTTGAGCGTAAGAAGCCAATGTCACAAAGTCACCCCCTTGCCCGGCGTCTGACAGCTGGCTTGTCTGAACTCTTAGCCCGCCAGCTTTTACCGTACAAGCTGGTGGAGTCTGAGGCCTTTAACAAATTTGTAGCTATTGGGACACCGCAGTGGAAGGTACCCAGCCAAAATTTCTTTGCACAAAAGGCAATCCCCAACCTGTACTCGATTGTGCAAAAGGAAGTCATGGCATGTCTAGCACACAGTGTTGGGGCAAGGGTCCATCTGACCACTGATACCTGGTCTGCAAAGCACGGTCAGGGCAGGTATATCACCTACACTGAGCATTGGGTAAACCTGCTCATGGCTGCCAAGCATGGAATGCGTGGCTCTGCAGAGGAGTTGGTGACACCGCTACGACTTGCAGGCAGGCCTGCTGCCACCTCCTCTACTCCTCCTACTCCATCCTCTTCCATAACCTCCACGGCTGAGTCCTCTTCTGCTGCTCCATCTTGCTCCACATCACCGGCACCCCCCCAGCTCCCCAGGGGCTATTCCACATCCCGGATACGACAGTGTCACGCCGTCTTGAGGTTGACTTGCCTGAAAGCAGAGAGTCACACCGGACCAGCACTCCTGTCCACCCTGAACGCACAGGTGGATCAGTGGCTGACTCTGGATCGGCAAAGTGGTGTCTGACAACGGAAGCAATTTTTGGCGGCATTGAATTTGGGCAAGTTGACACATGTGCCGTGCATGACACATGTGTGTAATCTGATCGTACAACGCTTTGTGTCTAAGTACCCAGGCATACAGGACGTCCTCAAGCAGGCCAGGAAGGTGTGTGGCCATTTCAGGCATTCCTACACGGCCATGGCGCACTTTTCAGACATTCAGTGCTGAAACAACATGCCAGTGAGGCGCTTGATTTGCGACAGCCCGACACATTGGAATTCAACACTCCTAATGTTCTACCACCTGCTCCAACAAGAAAAAGCCGTCAACGAGTATTTGTATGACCAGGGTGCTAGGACAGCCTCTGTGGAGCTGGGAATTTTTTTGCCACATTACTGGACGCTCATGCGCAATGCCTGTAGGCTCATGCGTCCTTTAGAGGAGAAGACAAACCTAGTCAGTCTCACCGAAGGCACCATCAGCGACATCATCCCATTTGTTTTCTTCCTGGAGCTTGCCCTGCGAAGAGTGCTGGAAACAGGCCGTAGATGAGCGTGAAGAGGAAGAGTTGTGGTCACCATTACCACCAGAAACTGCCTTATCAGCATGGCTGGACCTGCGGCAACGCTGGAAGAGGAGTGTGAGGAAGATGAGTCAGAGGAGGAATGTGGCTTTGAGGAGGAGGAGGAAGACCAACCACAACAGGCATCCCAGGGTGCTTGTTGTCACCTATCTGGTACCCGTGGTGTTGTACGTGGCTGGGGGGAAGAACATACCTTCCGTGAGATCACTGAGCACGAGGAACGGGGCATGAGTAGCTCGGCATCCAACCTTGTCCAAATGGGGTCTTTCATGCTGTCATGCCTGTTGAGGGACCCTCGTATAAAAAGGCTGAAGGAGAACGACTTGTACTGGGTGTCCACGCTACTAGACCCCTGGTATAAGCAGAAAGTGCCTGAAATGTTATCAAATTACCGGAAGTCGGAAAGGATGCAGCAGTTCCAAAATAAATTAAAAAGTATGCTTTACACAGCCTATAAAGGTGATGTCACAGCACAACGGGAATCTAACAGAGGAAGAGGTGAAAGTAATCCTCCTCCTCCCACGCCCACGCCGGCAAGAACAGGATGCTTTACAGACGTGTTGCTGATGGAGGACATGCAGAGCTTTTTAAGTCCTACGCATCGCCACAGCCCTTCGGGGTCCACCTTCAGAGAACGACTCGACTGACAGGTAGCAGACTACCTCGCCTTAACTGCAGATATCGACACTCTGAGGAGCGATGAACCCCTTGACTACTGGGTGTGCAGGCTTGACCTGTGGCCTGAGCTATCCCAATTTGCGATAGAACTTCTGGCCTGCCCCGCTTCAAGTGTCCTGTCAGAAAGGACCTTCAGTGCAGCAGGAGGTATTGTCACTGAGAAGAGAAGTCGCCTAGGTCAAAAAAGTCTAGAATACCTCACCTTTATTAAGATGAATGAGGGATGGATCCCGAAGGGACTGACAGTGGGCGATACATTCAACTAAAAAAGGCCTGATGAGCTGCCTTGGGCTAAAAATGGTCCACACGCTGCTGTATTTTATCTCTGAATGCCGGATGACTTGCTTGACTTATCTGCCACCAACTAGGGTTCAAGCCGCAATCTTTTAGGGCACTTTCTGCCTGGGAAACATCAATTTTTCTACCGCTGCTACAGCGGCGGCTGCAACAATACCTAATTTGTCAGGCATGTGTACATGCCAAATTTTTCTGGCCTCTGGTGCTGCACTGTGGCTTCAAAAAACAAACAAAAAAAAGGCACATACATGTGTCAATTCCCCTTCGTGATCGTTACCTTGTTGTGGTAAAGGGGCTTGGGAATGTTGGCACACCCCAGATGATAAGGTCGTTGCTTCATTGTGAACAGTCCAATCTGCTGGATAATTTTGCATAGAAAAAACATTAATTTTCTTTGTGATCATCTAAGGTGATCATTAAAGCCTACTATGCCAACAATCGGCACACACTGCACAATCATTGTTTTCTGGGTCTCTTAACTGTCACTGAACTACCTCATCACGACTATAGGCTTTGAAAAAAAAAACATCGCCTGCAATCTCCCAAACGTGCACACGAGCACAGTCATTACTACCCCAAGACTGACGCATAGAGGAATAAAATTTATGTCATGAGTGTGTCAACTATTGACTAGGGATGAGCGAACTCGAACTGTATAGTTCGGGTTCGTACCGAATTTTGGGGTGTCCGTGACACGGACCCGAACCCGGACATTTTCGTAAAAGTCCGGGTTCGGGTTCGGTGTTCGTCGCTTTCTTGGCGCTTTTGTGACGCTTTCTTGGCGCTTTTTGAAAGGCTGCAAAGCAGCCAATCAACAAGCGTCATACTACTTGCCCCAAGAGGCCATCACAGCCATGCCTACTATTGGCATGGCTGTGATTGGCCAGAGCACCATGTGACCCAGCCTCTATTTAAGCTGGAGTCACATAGCGCCGCCCGTCACTCTGCTCTGATTAGCGTAGGGAGAGGTTGCGGCTGCGACAGTAGGGCGAGATTAGGCAGATTAACTCCTCCAAAGGACTTGATTAACTGATCGATCTGCAGCTGTGGATCATTGAGCTGCTGATCCTCAATTGCTCACTGTTTTTAGGCTGCCCAGACCGTTTGTCAGTCACATTTTTCTGGGGTGATCGGCGGCCATTTTGTGTCTTGTGGTGCGCCAGCACAAGCTGCGACCAAGTGCATTTAACCCTCAATGGTGTGGTTGTTTTTTGGCTAAAGCCTACATCAGGGTGAAGCTGTCACACCAAGTGCATTTAACCAGCAATAGTCTGTTCATTTTTTGGCCATATACAAAATCAGGGGCAAGCTGCGCCTGTCACCAAGTGCATTTAACCCTCAATGGTGTGGTTGTTTTTTGGCTAAAGCCTACATCAGGGTGAAGCTGTCACACCAAGTGCATTTAACCAGCAATAGTCTGTTCATTTTTTGGCCATATACAAAATCAGGGGCAAGCTGCGCCTGTCACCAAGTGCATTTAACCCTCAATGGTGTGGTTGTTTTTTGGCTAAAGCCTACATCAGGGTGAAGCTGTCACACCAAGTGCATTTAACCAGCAATAGTCTGTTCATTTTTTGGCCATATACAAAATCAGGGGCAAGCTGCGCCTGTCACCAAGTGCATTTAACCCTCAATGGTGTGGTTGTTTTTTGGCTAAAGCCTACATCAGGGTGAAGCTGTCACACCAAGTGCATTTAACCAGCAATAGTCTGTTCATTTTTTGGCCATATACAAAATCAGGGGCAAGCTGCGCCTGTCACCAAGTGCATTTAACCCTCAATGGTGTGGTTGTTTTCTGGCTAAAGCCTACATCAGGGTGAAGCTGTCACACCAAGTGCATTTAACCAGCAATAGTCTGTTTATTTTTTGGCCATATACTACATCAGGGGCAAGCTGCGCCCGTCACCAAGTGCATTTAACCCTCAGTAGTGTGGTTGGTCAAGCTGTGACACCAAGTGCATTTAACCAGCAATAGTCTGTTCATTTTTTGGCCATATACTACATCAGGGGCAAGCTGCGCCCGTCACCAAGTGCATTTAACCAGCAATAGTGTGGTTATTTTTTGGCCATATCCCAGTCTAATTCTGTCACTAAATCCATACCGGTCACCCAGCGCCTAAATACTAGGCCTCAAATTTATATCCCGCTAAATCTCTCGTTACCGCTGTCCTGTTGTAGCTGGGAAAGTTATTTAGTGTCCGTCAAAGCACATTTTTTGTTCTGGGTTGAAGTACAATTCCCAATTTAGCAATTTCATAATTTAGTGGTTTCTGCTATATCAGAGCTATTTGAAATCTATCCCTAAAAGGGTATATAATATTCAAGGTGCACATTGGGTCATTCAGAATAACTTCACACACACCCGCTACTGTGTATTTCCAAGTCTAATTCTGTCACTAAACCCATACCTGTCACCCAGCGCCTAAATACTAGGCCTCAAATTTATATCCTGCTAAATCTCTCGTTACCGCTGTCCTGTTGTAGCTGGGAAAGTTATTTAGTGTCCGTCAAAGCACATTTTTTCTTCTGGGTTGAAATACAATTCCCAATTTAGCAATTTCATAATTTAGTGGTTTCTGCTATATCAGAGCTATTTGAAATCTATCCCTAAAAGGGTATATAATATTCAAGGTGCACATTGGGTCATTCAGAATAACTTCACACACACCCGCTACTGTGTATTTCCAAGTCTAATTCTGGCACTAAACCCATACCTGTCACCCAGCGCCTAAATACTAGGCCTCAAATTTATATCCCGCTAAATCTGTCCTTAGTGCTGTAGCTGGGCGAGTTATTTAGTGTCCGTTCAAGCACATTTTTTGTTCTGGGTTGAAATACAATTCCCAATTTAGCAATTTCATAATTTAGTGGTTTCTGCTATATCAGAGCTATTTGAAATCTATCCCTAAAAGGGTATATAATATTCAAGGTGCACATTGGGTCATTCAGAATAACTTCACACACACCCGCTACTGTGTATTTCCAAGTCTAATTCTGGCACTAAACCCATACCTGTCACCCAGCGCCTAAATACTAGGCCTCAAATTTATATCCCGCTAAATCTGTCCCTAGTGCTGTAGCTGGGCGAGTTATTTAGTGTCCGTTCAAGCACATTTCTTGTTCTGGGTTGAAATACAATTCCCAATTTAGCAATTTCATAATTTAGTGGTTTCTGCTATATCAGAGCTATTTGAAATCTATCCCTAAAAGGGTAGATCATATTGAAGGTGCACATAGGGTCATTCAGAATAACTTCACACACACGCTTCTGTGCATTTCCAAGTCTAATTCTGTCACTAAATCCATACCGGTCACCCAGCGCCTAAATACTAGGCCTCAAATTTATATCCCGCTGAATTTGAATACAATACATTGGGCCAAATAATATATTTGTTGTTGTGGTGAACCATAACAATGAGAAAAACATCTAGTAAGGGACGCGGACGTGGACATGGTCGTGGTGGTGTTAGTGGACCCTCTGGTGCTGGGAGAGGACGTGGCCGTTCTGCCACATCCACACGTCCTAGTGTACCAACTACCTCAGGTCCCAGTAGCCGCCAGAATTTACAGCGATATATGGTGGGGCCCAATGCCGTTCTAAGGATGGTAAGGCCTGAGCAGGTACAGGCATTAGTCAATTGGGTGGCCGACAGTGGATCCAGCACGTTCACATTATCTCCCACCCAGTCTTCTGCAGAAAGCGCACAGATGGCGCCTGAAAACCAACCCCATCAGTCTGTCACATCACCCCCATGCATACCAGGGAAACTGTCTCAGCCTCAAGTTATGCAGCAGTCTCTTATGCTGTTTGAAGACTCCGCTGGCAGGGTTTCCCAAGGGCATCCACCTAGCCCTTCCCTAGCGGTGAAAGACATAGAATGCACTGACGCACAACCACTTATGTTTCCTGATGATGAGGACATGGGAATACCACCTCAGCATGTCTCTGATGATGACGAAACACAGGTGCCAACTGCTGCGTCTTTCTGCAGTGTGCAGACTGAACAGGAGGTCAGGGATCAAGACTGGGTGGAAGACGATGCAGGGGACGATGAGGTCCTAGACCCCACATGGAATGAAGGTCGTGCCACTGACTTTCACAGTTCGGAGGAAGAGGCAGTGGTGAGACCGAGCCAACAGCGTAGCAAAAGAGGGAGCAGTGGGCAAAAGCAGAACACCCGCCGCCAAGAGACTCCGCCTGCTACTGACCGCCGCCATCTGGGACCGAGCACCCCAAAGGCAGCTTCAAGGAGTTCCCTGGCATGGCACTTCTTCAAACAATGTGCTGACGACAAGACCCGAGTGGTTTGCACGCTGTGCCATCAGAGCCTGAAGCGAGGCATTAACGTTCTGAACCTGAGCACAACCTGCATGACCAGGCACCTGCATGCAAAGCATGAACTGCAGTGGAGTAAACACCTTAAAACCAAGGAAGTCACTCAGGCTCCCCCTGCTACCTCTTCTGCTGCTGCCGCCTCGGCCTATTCTGCTGCTGCCGCCTCGGCCTCTTCCTCCGCCTCTGGAGGAACGTTGGCACCTGCCGCCCAGCAAACAGGGGATGTACCACCAACACCACCACCACCACCTCCGTCACCAAGCGTCTCAACCATGTCACACGCCAGCGTTCAGCTCTCCATCTCACAAACATTTGATAGAAAGCGTAAATTCCCACCTAGCCACCCTCGATCCCTGGCCCTGAATGCCAGCATTTCTAAACTACTGGCCTATGAAATGCTGTCATTTAGGCTGGTGGACACAGACAGCTTCAAACAGCTCATGTCGCTTGCTGTCCCACAGTATGTTGTTCCCAGCCGGCACTACTTCTCCAAGAGAGCCGTGCCTTCCCTGCACAACCAAGTATCCGATAAAATCAAGTGTGCACTGCGCAACGCCATCTGTAGCAAGGTCCACCTAACCACAGATACGTGGACCAGTAAGCACGGCCAGGGACGCTATATCTCCCTAACTGCACACTGGGTAAATGTAGTGGCAGCTGGGCCCCAGGCGGAGAGCTGTTTGGCGCACGTCCTTCCGCCGCCAAGGATCGCAGGGCAACATTCTTTGCCTCCTGTTGCCACCTCCTCCTTCTCGGCTTCCTCCTCCTCTTCTTCCACCTGCTCATCCAGTCAGCCACACACCTTCACCACCAACTTCAGCACAGCCCGGGGTAAACGTCAGCAGGCCATTCTGAAACTCATATGTTTGGGGGACAGGCCCCACACCGCACAGGAGTTGTGGCGGGGTATTGAACAACAGACCGACGAGTGGTTGCTGCCGGTGAGCCTCAAGCCCGGCCTGGTGGTGTGTGATAATGGGCGAAATCTCGTTGCAGCTCTGGGACTAGCCAATTTGACGCACATCCCTTGCTTGGCGCATGTGCTGAATTTGGTGGTGCAGAAGTTCATTCACAACTACCCCGACATGTCAGAGCTGCTGCATAAAGTGCGGGCCGTCTGTTCGCGCTTCCGGCGTTCACATCCTGCCGCTGCTCGCCTGTCTGCGCTACAGCGTAACTTCGGCCTTCCCGCTCACCGCCTCATATGCGACGTGCCCACCAGGTGGAACTCCACCTTGCACATGCTGGACAGACTGTGCGAGCAGCAGCAGGCCATAGTGGAGTTTCAGCTGCAGCACGCACGGGTCAGTCGCACTACAGAACAGCACCACTTCACCACCAATGACTGGGCCTCCATGCGAGACCTGTGTGCCCTGTTGCGCTGTTTCGAGTACTCCACCAACATGGCCAGTGGCGATGACACCGTTATCAGCATTACAATACCACTTCTATGTCTCCTTGAGAAAACACTTAGGGCGATGATGGAAGAGGAGGTGGCCCAGGAGGAGGAGGAGGAGGAAGAGGGGTCATTTTTAGCACTTTCAGGCCAGTCTCTTCGAAGTGACTCAGAGGGAGGTTTTTGGCAACAGCAGAGGCCAGGTACAAATGTGGCCAGCCAGGGCCCACTACTGGAGGACGAGGAGGACGAGGATGAGGAGGAGGTGGAGGAGGATGAGGATGAAGCATGGTCACAGCGGGGTGGCACCCAACGCAGCTCGGGTCCATCACTGGTGCGTGGCTGGGGGGAAAGGCAGGACGATGACGATACGCCTCCCACAGAGGACAGCTTGTCCTTACCCCTGGGCAGCCTGGCACACATGAGCGACTACATGCTGCAGTGCCTGCGCAACGACAGCAGAGTTGCCCACATTTTAACCTGTGCGGACTACTGGGTTGCCACCCTGCTGGATCCACGCTACAAAGACAATGTGCCCACCTTACTTCCTGCACTGGAGCGTGATAGGAAGATGCGCGAGTACAAGCGCACGTTGGTAGACGCGCTACTGAGAGCATTCCCAAATGTCACAGGGGAACAAGTGGAAGCCCAAGGCCAAGGCAGAGGAGGAGCAAGAGGTCGCCAAGGCAGCTGTGTCACGGCCAGCTCCTCTGAGGGCAGGGTTAGCATGGCAGAGATGTGGAAAACTTTTGTCAACACGCCACAGCTAACTGCACCACCACCTGATACGCAACGTGTTAGCAGGAGGCAACATTTCACTAACATGGTGGAACAGTACGTGTGCACACCCCTCCACGTACTGACTGATGGTTCGGCCCCATTCAACTTCTGGGTCTCTAAATTGTCCACGTGGCCAGAGCTAGCCTTTTATGCCTTGGAGGTGCTGGCCTGCCCGGCAGCCAGCGTTTTGTCTGAACGTGTATTCAGCACGGCAGGGGGCGTCATTACAGACAAACGCAGCCGCCTGTCTACAGCCAATGTGGACAAGCTGACGTTCATAAAAATGAACCAGGCATGGATCCCACAGGACCTGTCCGTCCCTTGTCCAGATTAGACATTAACTACCTCCCCATAACCATATATTATTGGACTCCAGGGCACTTCCTCATTCAATCCTATTTTTATTTTCATTTTACCATTATATTGCAAGGCTACCCAAAGTTGAATGAACCTCTCCTCTGCCTGTGTGCTAGGCCTAAATATATGCCAATGGATTGTTGCAGTGGTGGCTGACGTGAAGCCTCATTCTCTGCTATGACATGCAGACTGATTCTCTGGTGACATGAAGCCAGATTGTCTGTTACGGGACCTCTCTCCTCTGCCTGGGTGCTGGGCCTGAATTTATGACAATGGACTGTTGCAGTGGTGGGTGACGTGAAGCCTGATTCTCTGCTATGACATGCAGACTGATTCTCTGGTGACATGAAGCCAGATCCTCTGTTACGGGACCTCTCTCCTCTGCCTGGGTGCTGGGCCTAAATTTATGAAAATGGACTGTTGCAGTGGTGGGTGACGTGAAGCCTGATTCTCTGCTATGACATGCAGACTGATTCTCTGGTGACATGAAGCCAGATCCTCTGTTACGGGACCTCTCTCCTCTGCCTGGGTGCTGGGCCTAAATTTATGAAAATGGACTGTTGCAGTGGTGGGTGACGTGAAGCCTCATTCTCTGCTATGACATGCAGACTGATTCTCTGCTGACATGAAGCCAGATTGTCTGTTACGGGACCTCTCTCCTCTGCCTGGGTGCTGGGCCTGAATTTATGACAATGGACTGTTGCAGTGGTGGCTGACGTGAAGCCTGATTCTCTGCTATGATATGAAGACTGATTCTCTGCTGACATGAAGCCAGATTGTCTGTTACGGGACCTCTCTCCTCTGCCTGGGTGCCGGGGCCTAAATATCTGAGAATGGACTGTTCCAGTGGTGGGTAACGGGAAGCCAGATTCTCTGCTATGATATGAAGACTGATTCTCTGCTGACATGAAGCCAGATTGTCTGTTACGGGACCTCTCTCCTCTGCCTGGGTGCTGGGCCTAAATTTATGAAAATGGACTATTACAGTGGTGGGTGACGTGAAGCCTGATTCTCTGCTATGACATGAAGACTGATTCTCTGCTGACATGAAGCCAGATTGTCTGTTACGGGACCTCTCTCCTCTGCCTGGGTGCCGGGGCCTAAATATCTGAGAATGGACTGTTCCAGTGGTGGGTGACGGGAAGCCAGATTCTCTGCTATGGAACCTCTCTCCAATTGATTTTGGTTAATTTTTATTTATTTAATTTTTATTTTAATTCATTTCCCTATCCACATTTGTTTGCAGGGGATTTACCTACATGTTGCTGCCTTTTGCAGCCCTCTAGCCCTTTCCTGGGCTGTTTTACAGCCGTTTTAGTGCCGAAAAGTTCGGGTCCCCATTGACTTCAATGGGGTTCGGGTTCGGGACGAAGTTCGGATCGGGTTCGGATCCCGAACCCGAACATTTCCGGGATGTTCGGCCGAACTTCTCGAACCCGAACATCCAGGTGTTCGCTCAACTCTACTATTGACAACTCTTTGCGGTTGTCTAAAATCTATTCCATGCATGTCCCCTGATAGGGGACGTAACAGGGATTAAACTGATAGGAATAGTACTACTTAACACACCTTATAATAATAATAATAATAATAATAATAATACTAGTGAACGTAACAGGGATTAAACTGATAGGAATAATACTACTTAACACACCACACATATTGGGATTACACAGTACAATACACAGCGCACGCGCAGTGCCCCAAATTGGGATTAAGAGGACCGACCAAGCATCTTTTTCCATCTCCCGGTTCCTAAAATCTATTCCATATACACGTCCCCTGATAGGGGACGTAACAGGGATTAGACTGATAGGAATAGTACTACTTAACACACCACTCATATCTGGTGGCACATTAGATTGCACGCGCAGTGCCCCAAATTTGAAGTAGGAGGACTGACCAAGCATCTTTTTCCATCTCCCGGTTCCTAAAATCGATTCCATACATGTCCCCTGATAGGGGACATAACAGGGATTAAACTGATAGGAATAGTACTACTTAACACTCCTTATAATAACGCAGAGAGAGGCAACGCAGAGAGAGGAGTCTGAAGAAGAGGAGTCAGAGGAGGAAGGTGGCTTTGAGGAGGTGGAAGACCAAACACAGCAGGCATCCCAGGGGGCTTGTTGTCACCTTTCAGGGACCCTTGGTGGTGTACGTGGCTGGGTGGAGGAAGAGACCTTCAATGACATCAATGAGGAAAAGGAATGGGACATGGCTAGCTTGGTATCCAACCTTGTGCAAATGGGGAGTTTGCGGTTGTGCAAATGAACTGTTTGCGGTTGTTTGCGGTGCGTTAAAAAGGGAGTTTGGTCTGTGAAGCGGGCGTAACCGTTACACTACCTGATCGATACAACATCATACCTGATGTTTTAAAGCACGTTATTCCCAAAAAATTAGGAATGTTAGTTGATTTATGCCCTTTATGGATTAAAAACCTGACTCTGCGTCAACTACGTAATTTTACATGGGAGTTTCGCCATGGATCCCCCTCCGGCATGCCACAGTCCAGGTGTTAGTCCCCTTGAAACAACCTTTCCATCACTATTGTGGCCAGAAATAGTCCCTGTGGGTTTTAAAATTTGGCTGCCTATTGAAGTCAATGGCGGTTCGCCCGGTTCACCCGTTCGTGAACATTTGAGGAAATTCGCATTCGCCGTTCGCAAACGGAAAATGTTATGTTTGCGACATCTCTACTTCTGGACCGATCACATGCCATTGTCAACCTTATGGCAGATCACATACATCCGCCGTGGGTCTCTGCTATTTGAAACATCTGAAACCAACAGCTATGGGGCCTACTGCATGAGCGAGTCGGTGTCATCTTTAAAGTGCCAACTTCTGCCTTACATGTACGGCAGAGGTCATGAAGGAGTTGACTGGTAAAAAATGAAAAAATTAAATAATCTACATATACCGTATTTTTCGCCCTATAAGACACACATGCCCAACAGACGCACCTAAGGTTTTAGAGGAGAACAATAAGAAAAAAATAGTTTTCATTAGACCTCAGATCAGACCTCAGCTTACAACCCCAATCAGACCCCCAATGTTAATAAGACCCTAAAACCTCAGATCAGACTCACAATCAGATCTCAGCTCAGACCCCAATGTGAATGACCCCAATATCAGCCCTCACTGCCTCTCATATTAGCCCCCAGCAGCCTTCAATGCAACATAACAGCCCTCAGTAGCCCCCATTGTCTCTCAGGTTGGCCCCCAGCAGCCCCCATTGCCTTATAGGAGCCCTCTGTAGCCCCCATTGCCTCTTATTTTGGCCCCCAGCAGCACCCATTGCCTTTTAGCAGCCCTCTGTAGCCCCCACTGCCACTCATTTTGTCCCCCAAAAGCCCCCCTTGCCTTATAGCAGCCCTCTGTTGCCCCGATTGCCTCTCATTTTGGCCCCCAGCAGTCATGTCAGCCCCCATTGTCTCAGATCAGCCCCCAGCCTCATGTTTAATAAAATAAAATAAAACACTTACCTCTCCTGCTCCTGGATGCAGCTGCTCCTCACAGCCCGTGATCTTCTTCCTCATGCTGTCAGGAAAGCGGTGAGTACAGAGCCTTCACCGCTTCCTGGTCCTCTGGTACTAATGAGCGCTTCCATAATGGAAGCGCTCATTAGTATTCGCTCCATAAGACACAGGGGCATTTCCCCCAAAAAAATGCGTCTTGTGGGGTGAAAAATGCGGTAATTGGTATCGGAATTTCAGTAAAAAACCTAATCTATAAAAACATCACATTCATTTTTTTTAAACCAATGACAGAATTGCTTTTTTTTTGTTATTTCACCTCCACAAGAATGGTATAAAAAGTGATCAGCAATATATATGTATCCCACAATGTTACCAATAAAAACTACAGCTTATGATTTTATGATGCAAAAGTAGTAAAATATGAAAAAAGATTTAAATTTTGTATCGTCATATTCGTATCAACCCACAGAATAAAGTTATCATATCTTATGTAATGCATGATGCACCCCAAAAGTCTAAAAACTGCAGCCCATCCCACAAAAAGCAAACCCTCAAACAGAAAATTGAAAATGTTATGGGTGTTAGTATATGGTTATACAAAATACAACAGATTTTTAATAAATATGTGATTTTATGATGTAAAAGCCTGTATTGGTGCTGCGGATCCCTCCCCCTCTGTACTGCTGTCCTTGCTTGGCTTTTTACCTTCCCATGTTGGGTCAGTGACCTCATCATCCACCACCTCCTCTTCCACTTCCTCACTCTGCTCATCCTCCTGACTTGACCTAACCACAACCTCAGTGATTGACAACTGTGTCTCATCATCATCCTCCTCGTGAAAGAATGATTGCTGTTCACCACCGTCATCTTTTTGAGACTGTGAAGGCTCAAGAAGTTGGGAATCAGGGCACAATATCTCAGGTCCCTCCTCAAGCATGCTGGGCATCTGGGCCAAATGTAATAGTGGTGCTGGAAAAAGCTTTTCTGAATATTCGAGTGTGGGATCACTCGTTTGGCAAGCCTCTCCATGGTAGGAGGAAGGATGATTAGAGTGAGGATTCGGTTGACTCTTGGCTTCAGAGACTGGATTTGGTGGAAGAGAGAGTGGTGCTTAACCAACTGGAAGCATTATCTTCAGCAATCCAACCGACCAACTGTTTGCACTGGTCCGACTTGGACAGTGTTGTCCTGCGCCGCCCAGCTAAGTTAGACATGAAGCTGGGTATGGCGTATGTTTTTTTTTTTTCTCGTGCACTGGCAGCAGGCACAATTTCATTGTGCCCAGTGCCACGGCCTCTGCGTGCACCATCAGCATCACGCCCACTTCCCCGTCCCTTAGTGCTCGCCTTCTTCATATTAATGGTTTTGTCACTTGATGTGGCGCAGATTGTTTTACAGTCCTCTAAAGACACCGTTTTCATAAAAAGGACAGTACAGGTCCTTCTAAAAAAATTAGCATATTGTGATAAAGTTCATTATTTTCTGTAATGTACTGATAAACATTAGACTTTCATATATTTTAGATTCATTACACACAACTGAAGTAGTTCAAGCCTTTTATTGTTTTAATATTGATGAGTTTGGCATACAGCTCATGAAAACCCAAAATTCCTATCTAAAAAAATTAGCATATCATGAAAAGGTTCTCTAAACGAGCTATTAACCTATTCATCTGAATCAACTAATTAACTCTAAACACCTGCAAAAGATTTCTGAGGCTTTTAAAAACTCCCAGCCTGGTTCATTACTCAAAACCGCAATCATGGGTAAGACTGCCGACCTGACTGCTGTCCAGAAGGCCATCATTGACACCCTCAAGCAAGAGGGTAAGACACAGAAAGAAATTTCTGAACGAATAGGCTGTTCCCATAGTGCTGTATCAAGGAACCTCAGTGGGAAGTCTGTGGGAAGGAAAAAGTGTGGCAGAAAACGCTGCACAACGAGAAGAGGTGACCGGACCCTGAGAAAGATTATGGAGAAGGACCGATTCCAGACCTTGGGGGACCTGCGGAAGCAGTGGACTGAGTCTGGAGTAGAAACATCCAGAGCCACCGTGTACAGGCGTGTGCAGGAAATGGGCTACAGGTGCCGCATTCCCCAGGTCAAGCCACTTTTGAACCAGAAACAGTGGCAGAAGCACCTGACCTGGGCTACAGAGAAGCAGCACTGGACTGTTGCTCAGTGGTCCAAAGTACTTTTTTCGGATGAAAGCAAATTTTGCATGTCATTCGGAAATCAAGGTGCCAGAGTCTGGAGGAAGACTGGGGAGAGGGAAATGCCAAAATGCCTGAAGTCCAGTGTCAAGTACCCACAGTCAGTGATGGTCTGGGGTGCCATGTCAGCTGCTGGTGTTGGTCTACTGTGTTTTATCAAGGGCAGGGTCAATGCAGCTAGCTATCAGGAGATTTTGGAGCACTTCATGCTTCCATCTGCTGAAAAGCTTTATGGAGATGAAGATTTCATTTTTCAGCACGACTTGGCACCTGCTCACAGTGCCAAAACCACGGGTAAATGGTTTACTGACCATGGTATTACTGTGCTCAATTGGCCTGCCAACTCTCCTGACCTGAACCCCATAGAGAATCTGTGGGATATTGGAAAGAGAAAGTTGAGAGACGCAAGACCCAACACTCTGGATGAGCTTAAGGCCGCTATCGAAGCATCCTGGGCCTCCATAACACCTCAGCAGTGCCACAGGCTGATTGCCTCCATGCCACGCCGCATTGAAGCAGTCATTTCTGCAAAAGGATTCCCGACCAAGTATTGAGTGCATAACTGAACATAATTATTTGAAGGTTGACTTTTTTTGTATTAAAAACACTTTTCTTTTATTGGTCGGATTAAATATGCAATTTTTTTTAGATAGGAATTTTGGGTTTTCATGAGCTGTATGCCAAAATCATCAATATTAAAACAATAAAAGGCTTGAACTACTTCAGTTGTGTGTAATGAATCTAAAATATATGAAAGTCTAATGTTTATCAGTACATTACAGAAAATAATGAACTTTATCACAATATGCTATTTTTTTTAGAAGGACCTGTATATGTCACAGAAACCCACAGAATATGGACACTATATTAGGCCCAGATTATTGGAATCTGCCATACAGACACTGTTTTCTGATGTAGTACAGTATTGGTTACAGAACACCACAGATTATGGACACGATATTATGCCCAAATTACTGTAATTTGCAATACAGACACAGTTTTCTCATGTAGTACAGTTTTGGTTACAGAACAGCACAGATTATGGACACTATATTAGGCCCAGATTTTTGGAATCTGTAATAAAGACACTGTTTTCTGATGTAGTACTGTATTGGTTACAGAACACCACAGATTATGGACACTATATTAGGCCCAGATTATTGGAATTTGCAATACAGACACTGTTTTCTGATGTAGTACAATATTGGTTACAGAACACCACAGATTATGGACACTATATTAGGCCCAGATTATTGGAATTTGCAATACAGACACAGTTTTCACATGCAGGACAGTATATGTCACAGAACACCACAGATTATGGACACATACTGACACCATCTCCACTCTGTCGGAGGCTCCATTTGTATAATCGTTTAATAGAACAGATTCTGTAGACATCTATGTGGAATCAGCTGACGACGGTGTAAAAGGAGTGCGCTTCTTCTTGACCCTAACGTCGACCTGTAAGGCTGAGTTCCTACTTGAGTTATTGTCATGGTCTTTATTGTGCACTGTGACATATTAGTCATAAATGCTGGTTTCCAGGGGCAACGTGTTGTTGTCGCAGCATGTATGGGCTTTGCTCCCCTTTTCCTGGTTCCTCCCCTGTCTGGTGCTGGAGGGGTTAACTTCCTGGCTGGGTGTGGCCACTTGAGTTTTATCACCTGTGGTTTCCAGGCTGGAGCCAGTTGGACTCCAGCCTTTGTTGGTGCAGGAGCTTTGCTCCTGTCCTGGGTGTTTTATCTACCCAGTCCTTGAGGGCCACCTAGTGGGACATCAGTGTCTCTCCGATGTCATCTATGTTATCCCGTTGTCTACCTTCCCTTCACTACCCTTGCATATGTTTAGTGATGTTTATGTATGGAGGGGGAACCACAAGTCAGTGTGCAGCTCTGCCTGGGGCCTCCATACATCCTGTCCGCATGGGGCTCCAGTTGTCGTTGTTGCCACGGCAGGTAAGTGCGTGTTGTTTCTGGGCTCTTACCTAACAATTCAGTAGCTGTTCACTGTCTATCCCTTTCCTTGCAGCTAGGCTGGTGAGACTCCTGTTTATCCGTGTCTTGGAATAACAGGTCGTCTCAACCCTGCTCCTATTCCAGGGATTATCAGGGCGACTCAGGGTCCGAGGTTCCTTTGTATGAGCTGTCCTACCACCTGGGTCATACGGTTAGGAGTCAGGGCGAGGATTAGGGAATCTCTAGGAGGTGACCTGCTCCCTTATCTCAGCTTCCTGGCCTAGTTGCTTTTCCTGCTTCCTATGGTGTTTCGTGGGGAGTTTCCCCCACTCCTCACCATGAGAGTATGTCCCACTAGGTGGCCCTCAAGGACTGGGCAGTTAAAACACCCAGGACAAGAGCAAAGCTTCAGAACCAAGAAAGGCTGGAGTATAACTGATTCCAGCCTAGAAGCCACAGGTGATAAAACCCAAGTAGCCACACCTAGACAGGAAGTTAACCCCACCCGCACCAGACAGGGGAGAAACCAGGAGAAGGGGAGCAAAGCTCATACATGCTGCGACAACAACGCGTTGCCTCCGGCAACCAGCATGTACAGCTAATGTGTCACTGTGCACAACAAAGACCATGACAGTTATTTGGTCAGTTTTGGCCCCGTGACTGCCCAAATAAGTGAAGAGTGCAGTGATTCTAAGAGCGACGTCTGTCATCTGCATGTCATATGGACTCAGTATTATTTCACTACCAAAGCAGACTCCCTATGCGTGTTACTGCAAGGCACAGTGTTCTACGCCACTATAAAGGCTTTCTGCAGCCAGTAGGTAGCCATTTTTAACATAATTCACCAAATAAATTTGGATCGAACAGAATTTTTACCCAAAAATTCAGCAAACCGGCGAATCTGGTTTTGGAAAAATTTGCTCATCTTTATATATAATACATATATGCTTCCAAATAAACCAGTGGCGTCCATGTTTGATCACCAGTGGAAAAAAGGAACACATACCATATGTCCCAGGAAACTTTGTCCCGATGCGTTTCTCTGAACCGTTGTCTGGGGTCAGTTCTTCAGGGGACCACATATAACAAAAGGGAAAAATATCTACGTCCCTTTGTTCTAAATCTTACTTCGTATATATGTGATATGATGAGCCTGCTTAAGAAACTTGAAGAAATAGTGGTTGAGGCGGATGTGTGGCTGGCCTCGATTGATGTTGAGGCCCTTTACACATCCATCCCACACCAAAAAGGACTGAAGGCTACCAAGTATTTCCTTGATACCAAAAGTAATCACTATCAGGGCCACAATAGCTTTGTTCTTCGTTTGCTGGAATTAATCTTGATTAATAACTATTTTTGTATTCAATTCTAAGTATTACCACCAGCTCAGGGGCACCTCTATGGGCAGTCCCTGTGCCCCAACCTATGCTAATTTGCTTCTGGGCTGGTGGGAGGATGCAAAAGTTTTTTTCTGACCAATATGCTAACTGGGTCTCCCATGTTTTACTGTGGGATATATTGATGACATTCTGATATTGTGGTCAGGTGATAAACAAGATTTTCAGTTATTTGTCGGGGCACTTAATCAGAACAATATTGGGTTATTTTTTACCCATGAGATACAGAAAGAGTCTATTGCTTTTCTAGATATTCGGCTATGAAAAAAGATATTATGAATTAGACAGCCTTACATCGTAAAGAGGCCTCTACTACAGTTTTTTTGCAATGGGGAAGTTTTCATCCCACCCCACTCAGAATACGTAGGAACTGTACGACAGATGAAGATTTAAAAAAAGAGGGTAACATTTTATATCAGAGATTTCGAGAAAAAGGATACCCGAGAAAAATATTAAATCAGGCATGGGAATTTGCACGGGAATGCGACAAAACCAAGCTATTAACCCTTAGAAGCAGAAAACAAGATGATAAAACTACACGTACTATTGGAAGTTTTGATTCCTTGGAGCAGGAAGAGAGAAATGAACTTCGTAAACATTGGTCACTCCTGAAAACTGGTCCAGACATCTGAGGATTCATTCCAGATTTTCCAGCAATAACGTATAGACTTGGGCGCAATTTAAGAGATACCTTGGTTAACAGCCACTTTGAGACTTACAAAAAAGAGACATGCCTGACCAATAGACAGACTGGTACCTTTCGCTGCCGCCATTGTAAAGCTTGTCAATTTATTGCTAAAGGGTCTCAGTTCTCAGATTCTGGTGGACATAGGGTATACTATAACCGCTCTTTTGCTAACTGCAACACAGAGGGTGTGATATATCTATGTAAATATGCGTGCAATTTTATGTATGTTGGCTAAACATGCTGTGCATTTAAGAGATGGATTTTGGAACATGTGGGGATGTGAGAAACAAACGTGATAAACCTATCTCCAGACATGTGACCTTGAAATATAATTGTGATGTCCGAGTTCTGACCTTTTGCGTTTTAGAGATGATCAGGACAGGCATTAGAGGTGGAGATCTTGACAACATTTTGAAACAAATAGAAGCCATATGGACATATAGGTTGAATACTATTACCCCTTGTGGCCTCAATGAGTATATTGATTTTGCATGTCTTATTTAAATAATAACATTTTTGGACTAGTCCTTCTATGTTTATATTGTGCATCTATGGGTGAGGTAGGGTGCTATTTATAATCAAATGCTGCACCCAATATTTATCTTATAATATGTGGGATAGTAACCTTTTCCCTACATTGCCTCCCCATCCTCCGTTCTATGAGCTGGCATGAAGTGAAGGTGAAAGAAGCTTTTCACACACTTGGAAAGGATATACGGGAGATTGCATCAACTGTTTCATTCCCTGCAGTTTTGCCTGTGCATAATCTTCAGCATGACAGGAAGATGCGCATTAAGGAATTCAATGTATGGCTTGGTGAATGGTGTCTGAATCAAGGGTTTGGCTTTGTGTCTCATGTTAGCTCTTGTTGGAATGGAAAATAACTGTACAAGAAAGATGGTTTGCATCTTTCTCTCAAGGGAACGAATGTCCTCGGTGAACAGTTCCAAGTATTTGCTAAGAAGCATTTAAACTAGGAAAGGGGGGCAAAAGAGTGATAATCCAGCAGTCCAACTGCCCCCCGGAACAATGCCAGAAGAGGCCAGTAGCACAAAGGTTAAGAAATGACAAACTCAGAGTCTTGTCTACAAATGCTCGCAGTCTAGGGAATAAGATCAATGAACTTGAGGCTATAATGGCATCTGACAATATAGATGTAGTGGCTGTTACTGAGACGTGGTTCAAGGGGAGTAATGACTGGGATACATCAATACCAGGGTTCTCTCTATACAGGAAAGACAGAGAAGGCAATAAGGGGGAGGGGTGGCCCTGTATGTGAAAGATAGCATAAAATCTAATTTGATACAAGTTAGTGAGAACAATTTAGAGTCAGTTTGGGTTACCTTGCAGCTTGATAATCATAAGATAACTCGTGTAGGTGTGATATATAGACCACCTAGCCAAGTCAAAGAATTAGATTATCTACTAGTTGAGGAAATAGCTAAAATGACATTGAAGGGGGAAGTTATCATTATGGGAGACTCCAATCTTCCAGATGTAAACTGGAAAACCAAAATAGCTAGTTCTGCCAGGAGTACAGATATTCTAAATTCCCTACTGGGATTATCTCTACAGCAAGTAGTGGAGGAGCCAACCCGGAAGGAGGCCATTTTAGATTTAGTATTCACAAATGGGAATTTGGTATCTGATATTACTGTAGGTGAAAGCTTGGGATCTAGTGATTACCAGTCAGTGTGGTTTACTATAAGTACAGTGACTGAGTCACACCACACAAAAACAAAAGTTTTATATTTTAGAAAAACTGACTTTTCTAAAATTAGATTAGTGGTATACGAGTCCCTATCAAACTGGAACAGTTTCATTGGAGTCCAGGAGAAATGGGACTACTTAAAAGTGGCACTATTAAAGGCAACAGAAAATTGCATTAGGCTTGTCAGTAAAAGCAAAAAAAGGAAGAGACCACTGTGGTACTCAGCAGAAGTGGCCAAAATTATTAAAAACAAAAAGATAGCATTTAGGAATTATAAAAAACAACAAAACGAGGATGACAGACAAATTTATAAGATTAGGCAGAGAGAGGCAAAACAAGTTATAAGAGCTTCTAAAGCATGGGCAGAAGAGAAATTAGCTCAGTCAGCATTCTTCAGAAACATAAATGAAAAAAGGAAACTAAAACAAGGAACTACCAAATTAAAAGAAAAAGAAGGTATATGGAAGAAGATAAAGAACTAGCTTACTGCCTCAATGAATACCTCTGTTCAGTTTTTACAAAGGAAAATGAAGGAGAAGGACCTCAGTTAGGAAAGAAGACTACTGAATCTTTTGATGCATGTGAGTTTACAGAAGAAGAGGTTCTAAGTCAACTGTCTAAAATTAATACAAATAAGTCACAGGGGCCTGATGGGATACACCCAAAGCTATTAAAAGAGCTCAGCGGTGAACTAGCAAAACCTTTAACAGATTTATTTAACCAATCACTGGCAACAGGAGTCGTCCCAGAAGATTGGAAATTAGCAAATGTTGTGCCCATTCACAAGAAAGGTAGTAGGGGGGAATCAGGCAACTATAGGCCAGTAAGCCTGACATCAATAGTTGGGAAATTAATGGAAACCATACTTAAGGAGAGGATTGTGGAACATCTAAAATCCCATGGATTGAAAGATGAAAAACAGCATGGGTTTACTTCAGGGAGATCATGTCAAACTAATCTTATTGATTTTTTTGATTGGGTGACTAAAATAATAGACGGAGGAGGTGCAGTAGACATTGCTTATCTAGACTTTAGTAAGGCTTTTGATACTGTCCCACATAGAAGGCTTATCAATAAATTGCAGTCTTTGGGCTTGGACTCCCATATTGTTGAATGGATTAGGCAGTGGCTGAGGGACAGGCAACAGAGGGTCGTAGTCAATGGAGTATATTCAGACCAAGGTCTTGTTACCAGTGGGGTACCTCAGGGATCTGTTCTGGGACCCATATTGTTTAATATCTTTATCAGCAAAATTGCAGAAGGCCTCAATGGTAAGGTGTGTCTTTTTGCTGATGACACAAAGATTTGTAACAGGGTTGATGTTCCTGGAGGGATACACCAAATGGTAAAGGACTTAGGAAAACTAGACGAATGGTCAAAATTTAATGTTGATAAGTGCATTATAATGCACCTGGGACGTAAAAACACAAGAGCAGAATATAAAATTAGTGATACAGTCCTAATCTCAGTATCTGAGGAAAGGGATTTAGGGATCATTATTTCAGAAGACTGAAAGGTAGGCAGACAATGTCATAGAGCAGCAGGAAATGCTAGCAGAATGCTTGGGTGTATAGGGAGAGGAATTACCAGTAGAAAGAGGGAGGTGCTCATGCCACTCTACAGAGCACTAGTGAGACCTCATTTGGAGTATTGTGCTCAGTACTGGAGACCATATCTCCAGAAGGATATTGATACTTTGGAGAGAGTTCAGAGAAGAGCTACTAAAATGGTACATGGATTGCAGGATAAAACTTACCAGGAAAGATTAAAGGATCTTAACATGTATAGCTTGGAAGAAAGACGAGACAGAGGGGATATGATAGAAACTTTTAAATACATAAAGGGAATCAACAAGGTAAAAGAGGAGAGAATATTTAAAAGAAGAAAAACTGCTACAAGAGGACATAGTTTTAAATTAGAGGGGCAAAGGTTTAAAAGTAATATCAGGAAGTATTACTTTACTAAAAGAGAGTAGTGGATGCATGGAATAGCCTTCCTGCAGAAGTGGTAGCTGCAAATACAGTGGAGAAGTTTAAGCATGCATGGGATAGGCATAAGGCCATCCTTCATATAAGATAGTTTCTATGTTATGTGACACGTGTTTATGGTAAAAAATTACTTTTCAATAGTCAAACAATCATCTTGTATTAGTAGGGTGCAGTGGTTTGCTATCTGTACCATACATTGTATGTCCATTGGTTTCTCTGTCCTTCCTCCTGTATTACCAGTAAATCTGAGATTTGCTTCCTGAATTTGCATTTCACCATGCGTTCCGCCGTCGATTTCCGGTCACGTGACTTCCGGTTTTCGGCACGTGGGTATTTAGAGCAACGCTGACTGCATGTAGGTATGGACAGAGACTGGACTTTCTATCAAGATGGCCACCACGGCACCACCAATGTTCCTGTGCTGACCCAGAAAGACGGAATTATCTTACCCTTTCCAGCCCTGGCAGTTTAGTTGGGATTAAGGGAAGTATAACTGCTTTCTTCCCAACCTGTTACATTGATTGCTACTTTGATTTTCCTCTCCTGCTGTTATTCCCATTGTATACATAAAGCCATATTATTACTATTAGTATGTAACTGGTCTGTGGTATGTTTTAAAAGGGTCTTATCAGTACCAGCATTGTGGACATTGGGTGTGTGATGCAGATTACTACATTTGGTCCCAAATATTTGGGAATTGTTATCCTGTTTGGCCATGAGATTTACCATTATCATATGGGCACTATTACAATAGTTTAATTTGATTTGCATAAATATGAATGCCTCCATTTTTGTATTGTTTGCTTTGTGGAGTTTTTTTGTTATATGTGGTCCCCTGATAAACTGACCCCAGAGAATGGTTCAGAGAAATGCGTTGGTACAAAGTTTGCATTCCTGGGACATATGGTATGTGCTTATTTTTTCCACTGGTGATCAAACCTGGACGCCACTGGTTTATTTGGAAGCATATATGTATTATGTGCGATTATTTATTTATGTTATAACTTTATTATTTTCTGATACATGCATTGACCAATGACATTACTGTTCAACTATAGTCATAATAGGTCTCTTCTCGGGTGGCGGTATCTATCCCTTAAAGTCATAAATCACAGCAATGGGTTTCTTTTCAATGGTTTTATTTTCAATGGTGGATATGTGGCAAAGAATTTTTGTGCAAACGTTTTCGGCCGTGTCTGGCCTTCGTCAGGCACTATGAAAGGTACAATAGCATTTTTAGTGACAATTCATTTTAGGTCAATTACATCATTGATTATCGGTACATATTCATGATATACATGTATGAAAAACAAAAAGCAAAACAAAAAATAGCCGTCTTTCTTTTATCCAGTTAATTTCATATGAATTACAATGGTGTAAATATCTGGTTCTTGGTTAAGGAATGAAGAATATTCCACTGTTTATGAATTTCATTTACACCTGGTCAGTTATCAGGATAATGTAATTTGCTGATATTACATTTTAGTATTTTTATATATACTTTCTTATTATATTTTTATATTAGTGCATTTAAATACATCATGTGACATTCGATCCTATACTAATCTTCTCACAAAACGCTAGAATCCTCAGTCTTATAATACTTCACAGATATACATGGCCAATAATACTTTAACAGTGACCCTTATACCGGTAATTTTCCATCATAATACTTTCATCATGTAACAGGATAGTCATATAGCTAGTGGCTACTTACCTTTGCAGCTGGAGGTAAACAGAGCAGAGCAGAGACCGGCATGACATTTATGCGTATACACCAGCATCTTCCCCTGTTTACCTCCAGCGGCACAGGAAAGTAGCCACTAGCTATATGACTATCCTGTTTCATGATGAAAGTATTATGATGGAAAATCATATATAAATATATATAAAAATACTAAAATGTAATATCAGCTAATTACATTATCCTGAAAACTGACCAGGTATAAATTAAATTCATAAACAGTGGACTATTCTTCATTCCTTAACCAAGAACCAGATATTTACACCATTGTAATTGATATAAAATTAACTGGATAAAAGAAAGACGGCTATTTTTTGTTTTGCTTTTTGTTTTTCATATATGTATATCATGAATATGTACCGATAATCAATGATGTAATTGACCTAAAATGAATTGTCATTAAAAATGCCCTATTGTACCTTTCATAGTACCTGACGAAGGCCAGACACGTCCGAAAACGTTTGCACAAAAATTCTTTGCCGCATATCCATTAAAAAGAAACCCATTGCTGTGATTTATGACTTTAATGATTACGGGGCTGAGAACCCTATCTACAGCAGCAAAAAGCAGAACAGACACAAAGTTTGGTACAAAAGGTATCTATCCCTTGTCAGTGACATATAAGGCCTACCAGGAGGTTCCTGACACGGGATCACCCCTATCGGGGCGACCATTCCAATTTGCTAGGCAGGGCTTCAAGTTTGATAGGGCAAGTGTGAGGGTGAGATATTTTTTCCTTCGTTGTCCCGCCCAGCTTTATTCTCATGGACACAATATGGGTGATTTTTAATGATCATCGGTAAAGGTTACGTTTTACACTTACAAAGGTACTCTGTGATTAGATTATAATTAAATTATTCTTGTGACTACTTGACGTCTGATGTCTACATCTATCAGAATTGCGATAAATTTAGTAGACCAGATGCCTGGTATTATGCAGTTGGTTCAGGATCGAGTGGAGAGAGTACATAATCAGAAAGAAAATATTGCGATGGTCTCCCCTCAACCTATGGAACTTCAGGTTAAGCTTCCCGACTGTTTTGCTGGGGATAGAAAACAATTTAGGATGTTCAGGAAGAGTTTCAAGTTGTATTTCCGGCCACGTCCCTATTCCTCTGGTTCTGAACAGCAAAGGGTCGGTATTGTTATTTCCTTGCCCCATGGGGATCTGCAAGAATGAGCCTTTTAATTCCCAGTTAGATACTCCTAAGCTGGCCTCTGTTGATAAATTTTGTTCGGCATTGGGTATCTTATATGATGAATCTGATAGATAGTCTCCCTTAAACAAGGCCATAAGCCATTTGGAGGATAACTGTGCCGATTTTCGGTTACTGTTTGGCATCTAATTAAAATGACCCGGCTCTAAGATGTCAGTGTCATTAAGGTGTCTCTGACAATCTTAAAGACATGCTGGTGAATTACCTCTCTCCTGAATTTGACAATACTATGACTTTGGAGGTGTATGCTGACATACGTCTTAAAGAACATCGGAAAGAAAAACTATCTTCACCTGCGCCCTGGAAGGTCACATTCATTTCTCAAGGTAGAGAATTCTGGTGATATACCTATGTAACTTGTTGCTATGCTTTGCTCATATATTTTTTAGGAAAACTTGTTATTTCTTTTCCTTTTTTTTGTTATGAATTTTTTTCCCCTCCCAAAGCTCTGGAATGCAATGACATCAATAATAAATGATCTCTGAGTGACACTGACATACATAGCTATGGGTAAACGCACGTTTGGTGGTGTTAACATGCAGCGTGTTTAAAAACACACCGCGCTGGTACATGTGTTATGCTTTTTTATATTTCAAAGCTTCCAAAAATTGTCAGGAGCAGATGATGTTTAAACATACACAGTGAAATTGGATGACAAACCTAAGTGTTGATTGTCAGTAGAAAAAGTGGCTCGTTGTAAACAAGTCAAAAAAAATAATATCCCCATTAATTGGGAGCAGCAGCAGTGGATGTGGATAGGGAACAGTACGGATATAGTGGCATGCGGCCACAATAGTGGTGACACCAGGAGCAGTACAGCATGAAACATTCAAGGCTGTGTATAGGTAGTAGTAGCAATAGTAGTAGTAGTAGTAGTAGTGAGGCAAAAATTTAAACAGCACCCCCCTCAATCCAAATTCTTAACCTAACCCGTTCCCTTCAGCCAGAGGTATAACTTGACCAGCATGTACTTTTAATAATACCAGTGTCCTCTTATATGGCACAAGGGTCTTTGGGCCCCCTCAGGCTCCTGGGCCCGGTAGCTACCTCTGCACCCCCTATAGCTACGCCCATGCACAGAGCACAGCAATGACACTGCTGTCCCTTTCATAACTGCAATAAACTTTAGAAAATAGCTGCTGGGGAGGTTCTTATATAGTAAGGGGTAGGCAACTTTTCTATTGGTTGCTAGGGATGTTGCTAAGCTGTGACAAAGCCTTCACATTTGCCCACAAGCTAGAAGGAGGGAGGGATGATCACCTGACGTGTACTGTGTTAAAAAAAACTAAAAACAAACTAATATTCGTCATTACGAATATATAGAACTATATTCCAAATATTTGCAAATTCTCAAAGTGGCGATATTCGAGATAAAAATTTGCTTTTCGAATATTCGCGCTCAACACTAATGTCCAGCACACAATCGTCATCGGAGTCCTCGCCCTCCATTTCACTTCTATCAGACTGTGATATATCATGATGGGTTCTTTGGCTCCCTCTCCTGCTCTTCCCAGACAGCCACTGTCGCTGCCCCCAACACAATTAGTGCGGCCATGGGGGTCACTAATAGTGTCACCACCAACACTGCTATGCCTGGGTTTTGCAGCCTCCTCTCCCACTTTCTCCTCAGGGCAGTACAAACACTGACTGCTCTCACACAAGTCGTCAACAGGGAGACTCTCTTCACTATTTACCGTACGATGTGGTGGAGTCTTCTTGCCACTTCTTAAGAAAAAGAAAGATGCCCCTCTAGGAATGGGCAGTGAAGACTGAGAGGCCTTCACTGACATTCTTTTTTGTGGCTGCAAGGAGGAGGAGAAGGAGGAACGCTATGACCCCTGGCTCCACAGCACACTGTTGATGTCACGGACACTCCCGTGACCGGTGCCAGGAGATCCGAGAGACTGGGAACACGTGAGTTAATCTGAATGGTTCCTTGTGGATCATTTGTGTCTGTGTTGTTTTGGTAATGACCACACCTCTAGAAGGTGTTTTTGGTTTGGTCATTTAACTTCCCCTATATATTACTGCTTACCCCTTTTGGGAGTGCAGTCTATGGCTTCAGTTTCTGGACTGTTTGTTGTATCTCGGTTGAGCTCCTGGTGCTGCCTTTGCTCCACGTGAAGTTAAGTGCTGTCTTCCCTATTTGTATTTTGTTTGCTGTATTTCCCTGTCATTTTGTTTGCTGTATTTCCCTGTCTCAAGTCCTGTCACTATACCAGGGCCCTACAGGGTGTGTTAGGGCTCTAGGTTACTGTGTATGAACTTTCCTACCATCAAGGTCAGTTCATACTGATAGTTAGTCAGGACTTGGATTAGGATTGTTCTAGGAGGTGACCTTCTCCTTTACCCTAGTTTCCAGGGCTAGGGTAATTATTTTGTTGCTTAAAGGGTATGCCGTCTTGGGCTTTTTCTCTGCTGACCAGGAGATTATTTTGTTGCTTAAAGGGTATGCCGTCTTGGGCTTTTTCTCTGCTGACCAGATCACAGTCCCTCTGATCGGTGGATGAATTTTTCAGAGCTTTAGGTCTCATCTATGATAATCCAGATTGGACCCCCCTGGCCGAGACCAAGTTATGTGGCCTGCATCAGGGAGAACGTTCTGCGGAGATCTATTGCTCTGAGTTTAGGGGGGGGGCTACCTAGCGTGAGTGAAAAGATCTGGCTCTCCATAGTCAGTTCTGTTAGGGATTATCGGAGAGGCTGAAGGAAGCTTTGGCCTTTCTTAAGAATCCTGAGTCTTTGGAAGCCGCTATGTCTCTTGCTGTACGTATTGATAGACGCCTGAGAGAGAGAGATCGAAGGGCCCACTCTCCCAGGACGTTCTATTGCATAACGTGTCGTCTTCCTCTGACACTTTGGGTGAAGCTACTCCTGGGTTTGGGTTGGAGACGAACCCATGCAGTTAGGGGGAGCTACTCCTGGATCCACTTTGAATAGGAAGGGAGTGTGTTTTTTTCTGCAGAAAAAGGGGACATTTTATCAATGTATGTCCAGACATGCAATGACAGGGGCAGACTGAAAACTCATGGGGCCCCCGGGCAATAGGAGATTATGTGGCCCTGTGTCCCCGTCCACCCTAAAGCCACACCCACACACAGCCCCACTCACATATTGCACTGTCCACATCACCTACACTTGGTACAGAATAGATTTATATCATCTTTAGTGTTAACTGCAGTCAGGAGATTAAAAATACTAATAGGGTTTATTCAAATGTGTTAACTGCAGTCAGGAGATTAAAAATACTAATAGGGTTTATTCAAATTTACTTGAATTGCAGCTGAATTGATGTAGCCCTATAGTTTAACATAGAAGACCATTAGCTTGGCTGTAGTCTAGGTGAAGTGTTCTCATAGTGAATAAACCCCCTGATATGGACTAGAATACCATAGAATACTACTTCATTTTTTAGCTGTACTACATTTTTATGTTTACCACCTAACAGCTTCAACTTTGATTTCACCTTTATCTTATCTGGTACTCACTAATCATTAAGCTCAGTGGCTTCTGCTTCTCCATCTAGCCTCCCTCACAGTCTCTTGGATATATGAGCTCTTTCTGTGATAACATGCATGTCCATTCCATGGTAGCCAATTTTGAAAATATTTCTAATTCGGCTCTTTTGGACTAGCGTTTTAAACTCCACCAATTGCCAATTCACAAGAAGGACAGAAAGCTGCTAGATTTGCAGACAAGATCAAGTGGGGAGGTAAAAGAGAGTAAAGCTGGCCATACACCTATAGATTATCTGCAGACTTTCTATGGTCAGACGGACAAAGTGCAACAGGTTCCTCCATCTACGCTAAACTGTGCGGATGGAGAAATCTCCCACTGGGCCAAGCTTCAGTAAACTGCTGGACGGCCCCACTGGCTCTCAAAATACCTGAACAATCTGATTGGATGCAGGCATTGCTCAGGTATTTTGACAGCCAGCGGGGCCGGCTAGCAGTATACTGAAGCTTGGCCCAGTGGGAGATTTTTCCATCTGCACAGTTTAGTGTAGATGGAGGAATCTGTTGCACTTTTTCCATCTGACCATAGAAAATCTGCAGATAATCTACAGGTGCATGGCCAGCTTATGTAACCTGTGAGTGAATGTGCCTGTCTTTGCAACGCACTGTACCCAGGAGTCTGTAACGCACTGGATGCAGGAGTATATAATGCACTGGACGCAGGAGTCTGTAGCGCAATGGACTCAGGACTTTGTAATGCACTGGATGCAGGAGTCTGTAACGCACTGGACTCAGGACTTTGTAATGCACTGGACGCAGGACTTTGAAACGCACTGGGTGCAGAACTTTGTAACACAAAACTGGACGCAGGACTTTGTAACGCACTGGATGCAGGACTTACTTTAAAAAAAGAACACTCACAAAAGAGAGAATACAAGCCTTCCCCTAGCCCTGCTACCTGCTAGCCCATTCTGTCTCCTCAGTAGGTGCTGCCTGCTCATCCTGTGCACTTATGAAACAGTTTGCCTCCTGCAGAGTCTGCACTGTACGAGAGGCAGGGAGATAGCAGTGGCTGCAAAGGGAAAAGTTCCAAAACACAATGATAGCCCCAGAGACTTTCTGCTGCCTGGCGAACTGTATGCTGCCACAGCGCCAGCTCAGCCGGCAGGACATCAGAGAGGCCTGGGGTCCACATTATAGCACCACTACATTTACATTTATTTATTATCAAAAAGCATCATACATAACTAAAAAAAAACTATTTTTTTACTGTCCCTTTAAGCAAAAGCCATAATATATTAAAAGACAAAAACAGACATTAAACTTAACTACATTTATAACAAAACAATTTACTTTCAAAAGAAGCTATTCAGTCGTCTGCTGTGCCATCCTCTGCTTGCTTCCGTGGGTTCTTTCCCCTCCTTTCTGCCTCTCCTCAGTGCGCAGGCGCACTGTTATGGGGTATCTGTGGATGACACTGTTATAAGCACTGCGGATGACACTGTTATGGGCATCTGTGAATGACACTGTTATGGGGGATCTGTGGATGACACACTGTTATGGGGGATCTGTAGATGATGCACTGTTATGGGGGATCTGTGGATGATGCACTATTATGGGGGGCATCTGTGGATGACACTGTTATGGGGGATCTGTGTAGAGTTGAGCTGACACCTGGATGTTCATGTTTAATGGGTTTGGCTGAACTTCGCAAAACCGAACTTGACCCTGAACCCGAATCCCATTGAAGTCAATGGGGACTCGAACTTTTGAGCACTAAAATGGCTGTAAAAATGGCTAGAGGGCTTCAAATTGCATCAAAATGTGGTTAAGAGCATGGCAAATACTCTGCAAACAAACGTGGATAGGGAAATGACTTTAAATAACATAATAAAAAATAATAATCTTGATCTTGGAGGACGAGGTCCATATGGAGTAGGAAGTTGTGGAGGCAGTGGATGTGGCAGTGTAGGTGGAAGTGGCAGTGGAGGAGGAGGAGGTAGCCTACACTGCTTTTTTTTAAAAAAAAATGATTTTTTTTAATTAGGGTACAGCCCAAAACATTGGGAAATTTAACCTGTGATAACCCCCTCCAGTTGTGCTAAACACACGTTCAGACAATACGCTGGCTGCAGGGCAGTCCAGCACCTCCAATGCGTAAAGGGCAAGCTCAGGTCATGTGCCCAATTTGGAGACCCAGAAGTAGAAGGGGGCAGACCCATCATTCGGTACGCGTAGGCATGTGCACACATACTGCTCCACTATGTTGCACGTCCCCGTGATGTCCACGATCCAATTGGATATCTTCTCTATCAACTTTCGATGTTATGCGTCTACCATGGTGATTACGGGTGGCGGGGAATCAGGGTTCCAGGTCGGAGAGGGAGCCTGAGAAAGGGATACCACATCCAAGGGAGGTCAATGGATTAAATTAAATGTAATCGAGCAGAATTGTGGGACAAAGTATTAAAGCATAAGCTTCCAAGTTAAAGGAGGGGGCATGCGGCAATTTCCCACTCCCGAGGAGGGGGGTAGTGACGATAAATACCAATACAGGACTCTTAAGATGCCCTGTTATTCGAATGAATTATGAAAAATTATACGGAATGTCACTGGGGTATTTTGGATTTGGAAATGTTAGCCAGGAGAGGCCCTGCTGCCGCTTTGTTAACTCTAGATAACTTCTGCCTGATCGCACGACCCTGTGACGTTCACCATCCATTTGGATATCTTCTCTATCAACTATCAATGTTCTTTTCTGAGCCTACCATGTTGATCATGGTTATCGGTGAATCAGGGTTCCCCGCTGGAGAGGGAGTGTGAGAAAGGGAGACCTCATCCAAGGGAGGTCAATGGCTGCAATGGGATGAGGCGGAAATGTGGGACAAGTTATTAAGGCAGAAGAATCAAATGAAAGGGCCAATTAAAAACAAATTTTAGAAATTTAAGTGTCACCTATGCAGAGCAGGGGTTTTTCATCGCCAGAAATGGGTTAATGTCACCCACCAATGGAACAGATTATTTGTAAAAATTTTGGTCCCTGTCACCTATGCAGAGCAGGGGTTTATTCACGTCAACAATTTTAAACTGTCACCCAAGAATGTAACAGAAATATTTGTGAGATTTATTAACCTGTCTAGGTAGAGCAGGGGTCTATCACAGCCAAAAGTTGTTGAATGTCACCCAAAAATGTAACAGAAAATTAGTGAAATTTATGAAGTTGTCATCTAGGTAGAGCAGTGGTATATCACACCCAAAAATTGGTGAATTTCACCCGAAAATGTAACAGACAAATTAGTGAATTTTCTTGACCGGTCTACTAGGTATAGCAGTGGTATATCACACCCCAAAAATTTTGAATTTCACCCGAAAATGTAACAGACAAATTAGTGAATTTTTTTGACCTGTTTACTAGGTATAGCAGTGGTATATTACATCCAAAAATTGGTGAATTTCACCCGAAAATTTAACAGACAAATTAGTGAATTTTTTAAGTGGTCTACTAGGTAGAGCAGTGGTATATCACACCCAAAAATTGGGGAATTTTACCCGAAAATGTAACAGACAAATAGGTTAAACTTTTTTACCTGTCTACTAGGTGTAGCAGTGGTATATCACACCAAAAAATTGGTGAATTTCACCCGAAAATATAACAGACAAATTAGTGAATTTTTTTTACCTGTCTACTAGGTAGAGCATGGGTATATCACACCCAAAAATTGGTGAATTTCACCCAAAAATGTAACAAAAAGTACAAAAAAATATAAAAAATACTTGATTTATGAGGTGGAGGTCCATATGGAGTATGAGTTTGAGGAGGTGGTGGACAAAGCGGTGTAGGTGGAAGCAGCAGTGGAGGAGGACGAGGTAGCCAACACTGGTTTTTGTTAAAATTTTTAATATTTTAATTTTTTTTAGGGTACACTCCAAAAGAGTGGGAAATATCAAAAATACAAGAATGAGCAATTGTGCTGTAGTATAACAATGGCTGGTTAAGGCCGTTATACATGTCTATTTTGCACAAAGTACGGACAAGTCCTGTGGGATCCATGCCTGGTTCATTTTAATGAATGCGAGCTTGTCCTCATTGGCTGTGATAACGCCCCCTGCCGTGCCAAACATGTGTGCAGATAATACACTGGCTGCAGGGCAGGCCAGCACCTCCAAGGTGTAAAGGGCAAGCTCAGGCCATGTGCTCAATTTGGAGACCCAGAAGTTGAAGGGGAAGACCCATCATTCAGTACATGTAGGCGTGTGCACACATACTGCTCCACCATGTTGGTGAAATGCTGCCTCCTGCTAAGACGTTCCATATCAGCTGGTTGTGCTGGTTGTTGTGGGGTGCTGACAAAGCTTTCCCACATTTCGGCCATGCTAACCCTGCCTTCTGAGTTGTTGGCGGTGCCCCAGCTCCGTTGGCGACCTCTTCCTCCTCCTCTGCCTTCGCCTTTTGCTTCCACTGTGTCCCCGCTGTCAGGTGGGAATGTCACCAGCAGCGCGTCTACCAGCGTGCGCTTGTACTCACGCATCTTACGATTGCGCTACAGTGAGGGAATTAAGGACGGTACGTTGTCCTTGTAACAGGGATCCAGCAGCTTTACAGCAGTACAGAGTATTTCAGTGCAGTGGTCTAGTGTGGTGCAGTAATCTGTCCACTCATCTGATTAAATGCCTATTAGGAGGGGGATGGAGAGAATTCCTACTAGTACTCACTCTCATAAACACAAAGTGAGGTATCGAAAATAGTAGAGGTGTCCTAACTAAATAATCATCACAACAAACAGAAAAAAGGACCTTTAAAATTACAAATGTATTTATATTCATTTAAAATTGGACCCACAGATATAGATCACCAGAAGGGCCCATAGATTAGGACACCCTAGTGGTCAAGTAGGTACATAGTCACAGATGCCTACCAATCAATATCAGTAGATATATACAACATAACGGGACCCAGGGTAGTGAGGGGCGGTATAGTTAAAAGAGCAGGGGTGTTTTTTTTTTAGAGCTTTCCCTATTGAAACACTAGTCTACCCTCTGCCCGGAGATGACCCCTAGTGGTGGTGTCTCACAGTCCTCGTACCTATGCCAATACACCCTGGAGAACCCTAAACAGTTAGACCTTGTATTGGCATCACCCCAACGAGATTACCCCGGTGGGTTCATCAGGGGGTTGTATAAATTAAATAAGGCCCAGAAAAAAACATATATAGAAACAACAGATATATGCTGATAGTCAAGAGATAATTATAAAAAGGCTGGTTATGCACATACCAAGGGACCACAAAAAATTGATACATCACATGTAGTTTCCGATGTACGTGGAAGATGCTACATGTGAGTTGTCCCTGTACAAACTATTGCCTAGTAAGTGCTTGATAGTACGGTACTATCAAGCACTTACTAGGTAATAGGTTGCACAGTGACAACTCACATGTAGCATCTTACCTCCACAACGGGACTATGACTGTACTTTCAATTTTTAGGTCCACACAAGGCAGAACTATAGCCCGCAAAGGATATATGGAGAGGGAGGAATAAATAGCTTCACCAATTACCTAAAGAACAACACCTGGGAGGAGATGGTATTCAGTTCAAACCCACAACAAAGCAAACTGTCAGATCGAGTCAGGTGCAGCAACTCACTTACAGGGCAGGGCATGACAGTACCCCCCTCTACGGGTGATGTCCGGACACCCAGGTCCAACTTTATCCGAGTGTGCCCTGTGAAAGGCATTCTTTCCTCGGGACCATATCCCCTCCAATGCACCGGGTACTGAAGGGAACCCCGAAGAACACATGAATTGAGAATTCTAGAGATCTGAAACTCCAGATTACCATCAACAAAAACAGGAGGAGGAGGCGGCAAAGGAGACGGTTCCACAGGTTCCACATATTTCTTTAACAAGGACCTGTGAAACACATTATGGATCTTCCGGGGCTGCGGAAAGTCCAGACTAAACGCCACCAGATTGGCCCGAGATTTTGCAAAGGTAAATAAATCTTGGACCCAATTTCCAAGAGGGCACCTTCAGCTTAATGTTTTTAGTGGACAACCACACCAAATAACCCACCCACGCACAGTCATAAGTCTCTTGTCAGCCATCCCTTTATATCTTTCACCCCTTTTTTTCAAATTAACTTGAATCTTCCGCCAGATAGATGAAAAAGAGGAAGATATTCTCTCCTATTCCGGTTTCCCAGAAGATTTGGTCCCAGAAAAAGTACCAAACTGAGGGTGAAAACCATATGCGCCAAAAAATGGTGACATCAGTTGACTCCTGCCTACGGTTATTCAAGGCAAACAGCTAAAGACAAGAACGAGGACCACTCATCTTGATTCTCAGTGACAAAACACCTCAAATATGTCTCCGGGTTTTAGTTAGTGCGCTCAGTTTGAAAACTCAACTGAGAATGAAAAGCCAAAGAGAAAGACAACTGAATACCCAGACGAGAACAAAACGCCCTTCAAAACCTGGAAACAAATTGCGTCCCCCTATCCGACACCACATCAGAGGGAATGCCATGTAATTTCACAATGTTATCAAAAAATCCTGAGCGAGAGTTTTTGCATTGGGCAAACCTGCTAACGGTACAAAGTGAGCCATCTTGCTAAAGCGGTCCACTACCACCAAAATCACAGTCTTCCCAGAGGAACTCGGCAAATCAGTAATGAAGTCCATGGACAAATGTGTCCGAGATGGGATGGACGAGATGGGATGGACAAAAGAAGAAGAGATCCTGATGGCCGAGTGTGAGCCACTGTCACGCGTGTACAGGTTTCGCAAGCTGCTACATAACCCCCAATTCTTTTACACAACCCTGGCCACCAGAATCTCTGGAAAATGAGATCTACAGTGGATCAAGGACAGTATCATGTTGCTCCTTGAACACCTTGTATCGCAGTTCAGAAGGAACAAACAACTTGCCTGGAGGACAAGAATCAGGTGCCTCCTCTCGAGCCCCCAACACTTCCATCTCCAGCTCGGGGTAAAGAGCGGAAACCACCACCCCATCAGCCAAAATCGGAGCGGGATCCTCCGAATCTCTCCCCCCCTCGGAAAGCTATGTGACAAAATTTCTCAGGCCGATGTTAAAAGCTGAGAACTTTGCCAATATCATCCAGTTAGGAACATATCAGAACCAATCATACACATGTCTCAGCACGCATGGGGTCCTACCACTAAACTGCCCGTTGTGTGTGAACAGGGTCTGAGCAATGCAATTAATTCACAGCCAGGCTCGCACATGCCTCCATAGTGGTATCCCAAATTTATTGTGAGGTATCAGAATGAGAGCAGAAGCAAAACATTTCTTTATAGCAGAAAAAGCCTGTAATGCCTCATCTGACCAGACAGAGAGGTCAGCGCCCTTCCTAGTCATATCTGTCAAAGGTTTGAAAATGGTGGAATAATTCAGGATGAATTTTCTGTAGTAATTAGTAAATCCTAAAAACCACATCAGGGCTTTCTGATTCTCCAGCCAGTCCCATTTCAATACCGCACTGACCTTTTCGGGATCCATACGAAAACCGGAGGCAGAAAGCAAGTACCCCAAAAACAGCAGCTCCTGAATCGCAAACATGCATTTTTCCAACTTAGCATACAATTTATTCTCCTGAAGGATCAATAACACTTGTCTCAAATGATCCTGGTGAGTCTTCATATCGGGTGAGTAAATTAGTATGTCATTGAGTTAAATAACAATCAACCTCCCCACTAAATGATGAAAAATGTCATTGATAAAGCGCTGAAAGACTGCTTGAGCATTAGTTCAACCAAAGGGCATGACTAGGGTCTCAAAGTAACCCTCTGGGGTATTGAAGGCTGTTTTCCATTCATCTCCTTCCCTGATTCTGATCAGATTATAAGCTCCTATTAAATCCAACTTAGAAAAAACCTTGACACCAAAAATCTGATCAAATAGATCCGGAATCAAGGGAAGGGGATAAGGATCATGGACAGTAATGAGATTCACGGAAATCTAGGCACGGTCTAAGGGATCCGTCTTTCTTCTTTACGAAAAAGAAGCCAGTGGCCATTAGAAACTTAGATAGTCTAATATGTCCCTTTGCAAAACTCTCGGCAATATACTCCCGCATAGCTACTCTTTCAGGTTGAGAAAGATTATATAACCGAGATTTTGGCAATTTTGCTCCAGGGATAAGATTGACTGGAAAATCATACTCTCGGCGAGGGGACAACTCCTGAGCTCCACCCTCCGAGAATACGTCTGAAAAATTGAAAAGAAACTGAGGCAACACCTTAGTAGACACCCCTGAAATAGAGGCAATATTCACTCCAATTGCCGATTTGTCTTGTTTGCCATTCAATGGTAGGGTTATGTTTTATCAACCATGGTAAACCCAGAACCATCGGAGCAGGCAAAACTTTCATATTAAAGCAAGAAATTAACTCAACATGAAAATCACCCACCCTCAAATGAATATCCTGAACAATATGAGTAAGGCTACTTTCACACTTGCGTTAGGAGCGGATCCGTCTGGTGTCTGCACAGACGGATCCGCTCCTATAATGCAAACGCTTGCATCCGTTCAGAACGGATCCGTTTGCATAACTGTTTATTTCAGATCTGATTTTTCACTTCGGAAAACTCAGATCCGACAGTATATTCTAAACACAGAAGCGTTCCCATGGTGATGGGGACGCTTCATGTTAGAATATACTGAGAACTGTGTACACGACTGCCCCCTGCTGCCTGGCAGATGCTGCCAGGCAGCAGGGGGCAGACCCCCCCCCCTCCTGTATTTAACTTCTTGGTGGCCAGTGCGGCCCCCCCTCCCTCCCCAGTATTAAATATGACCAGTGCGGCCTCCCCCTCCCTCCCTCCCCAGTATTAAATATTACCAGTGCGGCCTCCCCCTCCCTCCCTCCCCAGTATTAAATATTACCAGTGCGGCCCCCTCCCTCTATATTTATTGGTGGCCGGGCCAGTGCGGATTCCAAGTATTGTGAGCAGTGCGGCCTCCCCTCTCCCCCCCTAATTAAAATCACCCCCCCCCCCCATCATTGGTGGCAGCGGAGAGTACCGATCGGAGTCCCAGTTTAAATCGCTGGGGCTCCGATCGGTTACCATGGCAACCAAGACGCTATTGCAGTCTTGGCTGCCATGGTTACTTAGCAATAAATACAAGCATTATACTTACCTGAAGAGCTGCGATGTCTGACCGGCCGGGAGCTCCTCCTACTGGTAAGTGAAAGGTCTGTGCGGCGCATTGCCTATAGCGATTTAAACTGGGACTCCGATCGGTACTCTCCGCTGCCACCAATGATGGGGGGGGGTGATTTTAATTAGGGGGGGAGAGGGGAGGCCGCACTGCTCACAATACTTGGAATCCGCACTGGCCCGGCCACCAATAAATATAGAGGGAGGGGGCCGCACTGGTAATATTTAATACTGGGGAGGGAGGGAGGGGGAGGCCGCACTGGTCATATTTAATACTGGGGAGGGAGGGAGGGGGAGGCCGCCGCACTGGTAATATTTAATACTGGGGAGGGAGGGGGAGGCCGCACTGGTCATATTTAATACTGGGGAGGGAGGGAGGGGGAGGCCGCCGCACTGGTAATATTTAATACTGGGGAGGGAGGGGGGCCCGCACTGGCCACCAATAAGTTAATTACAGGAGGAGGGGGGGGGTCTGCCCCCTGCAGCAGGGGGCAGTCATGTACACAGTTCTCAGTATATTCTAACATGAAGCGTCCCCATCACCATGGGAACGCCTCTGTGTTAGAATATACTGTCGGATCTGAGGTTTACGATGTAACTCAAATCCGATGGTATATTCTAACATAGAGGCGTTCCCATGGTGATGGGGACGCTTCAAGTTAAAATATACCATCGGATCGGAGAAAACTCCGATCTGATGGGGACTCCTGACTTTGCATTGAAAGTCAATGGGGGACGGATCCGTTTGAAATTGCACCATATTGTGTCAACGTCAAACGGATCCGTCCCCATTGACTTGCGGAGGCCAAACGGTGCCAAACTGATGCATTCTGAGCGGATCCGCATCCACTCAGAATGCATTGGGGCTGTACGGATCCGTTCGGGGCCGCTTGTGAGAGCCTTCAAACGGAACTCACAAGCGGAGCCCCGAACGCTAGTGTGAAAGTAGCCTAAGACATCTTTGCGAGAGGGGTGCGGAATCTATAGCAAACACTGGTATCTCTTTGCTTAATGGGCTAGTTTTAAAACCATGACTCTGAAGAAATTGAAAATCAATAAGATTAACCCCTGCACCACTGTCAACAGATACCTTTGACTCAAAATTTCCAGAGTCTAGCGCCACCATAGTAGCAGGAGGAATCGGGTATTGCAGGTAGGATGTGAATATGCCTGCTCTGACTCCCCGTTCACACTACCAAGAGTAAGGGAGTTTTTTTGTCTTTGAAAGAATCCCCTATTTGTTTTTCATGGGCATGTTGAGGTTAATAAAAGGGCACACATTAACCACCTCCGGACTGCCTAACGCAGATTCACGTTCCGGAGGTGGCAGCTCTGCGCAGAGTCACGCATGTATGCGTCATCTCGCGAGAGCCGTGATTTCCTGTGAACGCGCGCACACAGGCACGCGCGTTCACAGGATCGGAAGGTAAGCGAGTGGATCTCCAGCCTGCCAGCGGCGATCGTTCGCTGGCAGGCTGGAGATGTGATTTTTTTAACCCCTAACAGGTATATTAGACGCTGTTTTGATAACAGCGTCTAATATACCTGCTACCTGGTTCTCTGGTGGTCCCTTTTGTTTGGATCGAACACCAGAGGACAAAGGTAGCTGTGTAAAGTACCACAAAACACCACTACACTACACTACACCCCCCCCGTCACTTATTAAACCCTTATGAACCCCTGATCACCCATGATCACCACATATAGACTCCCTGATCACCCCCCTGTCATTGATCACCCCCTGTCATTGATCACCCCTGTGTAAGGCTCCATTCAGATGTCAGTATGATTTTTACGGATCCACGGATACATGGATCGGATCCGCAAAACACATACGGATGTCTGAATGGAGCCTTACAGGGGGGTGATCAATGACAGGGGGGTGATCACCCATATAGATTCCCTGATCACCCCCTGTCATTGATCACCTCCCTGTCATTGATCACCCCCCTGTAAGGCTCCATTCAGACGTCCGTATGTGTTTTGCGGATCCGATTCATGTATCCGTGGATCCGTAAAAATCATACGGACGTCTGAATGGAGCCTTACAGGGGGGTGATCAATGACAAGGGGGTGATCAATGACAGGGGGGTGATCAGGGAGTCTATATGGGTGATCACCCCCCTGTCATTGATCACCCCCCCTGTAAGGCTCCATTCAGACATTTTTTTGGCCCAAGTTAGCGGCAATTGTTTTTTTTTTGCTTGTTTTGTTTTCTTACAAAGTCTCATATTCCACTAACTTGTGTCAAAAAATAAAATCTCACATGAACTCACCATACCCCTCACAGAATCCAAATGCGTAAAATTTTTTAGACATTTATATTCCAGACTTCTTCTCACGCTTTAGGGCCCCTAAAATGCCAGGGCAGTATAAATACCCCACATGTGACCCCATTTCGGAAAGAAGACACCCCAAGGTATTCCGTGAGGGGCATATTGAGTCCATGAAAGATTGAAATTTTTGTCCCAAGTTAGCGAAAAGGGAGACTTTGTGAGAAAATACAAAAAAAATCTATTTCCGCTAACTTGTGCCAAAAAAAAAAATTCTATGAACTCGCCATGCCCCTCATTGAATACCTTGGGGTGTCTTCTTTCCAAAATGGGGTCACATGTGGGGTATTTATACTGCCCTGGCATTTTAGGGGCCCGAAAGCGTGAGAAGAAGTCTGGGATCCAAATGTCTAAAAATGCCCTCCTAAAAGGAATTTTGTCCGCTTTGCGCATCTAGGCTGCAAAAAAGTGTCACACATGTGGTATCGCCGTACTCAGGAGAAGTTGGGGAATGTGTTTTGGGGTGTCATTTTACATATACCCATGCTGGGGGAGATAAATATCTTGGTCAAATGCCAACTTTGTTTAAAAAAATGGGAAAAGTTGTCTTTTGCCAAGATATTTCTCTCACCCAGAATGGGTATATGTAAAATGACACCCCAAAACACATTCCCCAACTTCTCCTGAGTACGGCGATACCACATGTGTGACACTTTTTTGCAGCCTAGGTGGGCAAAGGGGCACACATTCCAAAGAGCACCTTTAGGATTTCACAGGTCATTTTTTACACATTTTGATTTCAAACTACTTTGCACACATTAGGGCCCCTAGAATGCCAGGGCAGTATAACTACGCCACAAGTGACCCCATTTTGGAAAGAAGACACCCCAAGGTATTCCGTGAGGGGCATGGCGCGTTCCTAGAATTTTTTTTTTTGTCACAAGTTAGCGGAAAATGATGATTTATTTTTTCTAACAAAGTCTCATATTCCACTAACTTGTGACAAAAAATAAAAAATTCTAGGAACTCGCCATGCCGCTCACGGAATACCTTGGGGTGTCTTCTTTCCAAAATGGGGTCACTTGTGGGGTAGTTATACTGCCCTGGCAATTTAGGGGGCCTAATGTGTGCGAAGTAGTTTGAAATCAAAATCTGTAAAAAATGGCCGGTGAAATCCTAAAGGTGCTCTTTGGAATGTGTGCCCCTTTGCCCACCTAGGCTGCAGAAAAGTGTCACACATCTGGTATCACCGTACTCAGGAGAAGTTGGGCAATGTGTTTTGGGGTGTCATTTTACATATACCCATGCTGGGTGAGATAAATATCTTGGTCAAATGCCAACTTTGTATAAAAAAATGGGAAAAGTTGTCATTTGCCAAGATATTTTTTCTCACCCAGCATGGGTATATGTAAAATGACACCCCAAAACACATTCCCCAACTTCTCCTGAGTACGGCGATACCAGATGTGTGACACTTTTTTGCAGCCTATTTGGGCAAAGGGGCACACATTCCAAAGAGCACCTTTCGGATTTCACCGGTCATTTTTTACAGATTTTGATTTCAAACTACTTCTCATGCATTTGGGCCCCTAAAATGCCAGGGCAGTATAACTACCCCACAAGTGACCCCATTTTGGAAAGAAGACACCCCAAGGTATTTCGTGATGGGCATAATGAGTTCATGGAAGTTTTTATTTTTTGTCACAAGTTAGTGGAATATGAGACTTTGTAAGAAAAAAAAAAGAAAAAAAAATCATAATTTTCCGCTAACTTGTGACAAAAAATAAAAAGTTCTATGAACTCACTATGCCCATCAGTGAATACCTTAGGGTGTCTACTTTCCGAAATGGGGTCATTTGTGGGGTGTTTGTACTGTCTGGCCATTGTAGAACCTCAGGAAACATGACAGGTGCTCAAAAAGTCAGAGCTGCTTCAAAAAGCGGAAATTCACATTTTTGTACCATAGTTTGTAAACGCTATAACTTTTACCCAAATCATTCTTTTTTACCCAAACATTTTTTTTTTATCAAAGACATGTAGAACAATAAATTTAGCGAAAAATGTATATATGGATGTCGTTTTTTTTTTGCAAAATTGTACAACTGAAAGTGAAAAATTTCATTTTTTTTGCAAAAAAATAGTTAAATTTCGATTAATAACAAAAAAAGTAAAAATGTCAGCAGCAATGAAATACCACCAAATGAAAGCTCTATTAGTGAGAGGAAAAGGAGGTATAATAAATTTGGGTGGTAAGTTGCATGACCGAGCAATAAACGGTGAAAGTAGTGTAGTGCAGAAGTGTAAAAAGTGGCCTGGTCATTAAGGGGGTTTCAGCTAGCGGGGTTGAAGTGGTTAATGAAATGACCTTCTTGACCACATAAGTAACACAGTCTATTCAGCTTCCTAAAATTCCTATTACCAAAGCAAGAAATAACCTGACCCAATTGCATAGGCTCCTCTCCGGCCCTTAATTCAAGTGTCATAGTACCCCAACGGACAGGAGGGACTGATTCTCCACCAGACAGCACCCACTGCCCGAGGGGAACCTTGCACCTCTCCCTAAGACGTCTATCAATCCGTAATGCCAAAGACATGGCAGTCTCCAAAGAATCAGGTTTTTCATGAAATGCAATACAATCTTTTAATCTTCCATTCAGCCATAGAGACCCTATCTGGGTCATCATAAATCAGGCACAGGGCTCCGGAGGGACTGTGAACCGGTTGGCAGAGAAAAAGCCCAAGACTGAGCGTCACCTTTTAGCAGAGAAATAATAATCCCTACTCTTTGGTTTTCGTTTCCAGATTAAATCGGACACAGACGAAAATACAATTTACAGGACTCCCTAACCGAACAAAGCTATCACCTCCCTCGGAAAACCAGGTAGAGCGACCTTAGGTTCCAGGCAGACCTTGTTTCCCCCGGCGGCGCCAGACGCCAAAGTACTCTGACACCGTGCAACTGAATTGCGGAGTCAGCTACCTCCACAGACAATCCCTGCATGCGATCAACCAAACCATCAATAGGTTCCATTTTGCAAACAGCAAGGGAAAAAATGACGGTATGGCGGGTTATAATTTCACAGTAGGTAAGATAAGGGAAGGAAACAGAACACGACAAGGTAAACAAAACAACTGACTAGGCCCTAAATGCTAGGAAACAAAGGGGTCACCTTCTAGCAATCCCTAAAATACTTTCCCTAAGCTGCTATGCCCATGTGCATATCTAGATGGGAGATATGCACATGCCCACATACCTAAGACTATAACACACTGAACCAAACCCTCAGCAGAAGGGAAATAGACACCCAGCTCATTCAACAACTGAAGGAGCTAGCATCACCCTAGAGGCCTATTAAAAACAGACACAGAACACCCACAATAGGGTTGCCACCCATCCGGGATTGACCCGGACAGTCCGGGTTTATAATCCTGTGCCCGGGTACAAGCCTTTCTTAGACCCGGGCACAGGATTATTCATTCAAACTGCAGTCACTCACTGCGGCAGCCGGGTGATCAGCTGAGCGCAGCGCTCCCGAGCCTCCCAGAGTCCCTCTCTCCTCTAGTCTACACTACAGTGATGCCCCCAGGCAGCGCAGCGGCTCACTCACTGTTCAATCAGTCTCTGGTCTCCTCGCTCCTCCCCTCCCTCCTTCTCTCTGCGAAGGAAGTCAGGTTCACAGTAAGTGACATCAGAGAGAGAGGCAGGGAGCTCCGTGGGAGAATTGAAATCATTCTTCTCCTCTCCAGCTCCAGCAGCCTGCCCATGTAGTGCCCTGCCTGCAGACAGTGCAGCAGTGGTTTTTCAACCTGACCAAGACAGTCCTGACTCTGAGTCCTGACACCTGTCCTAGATAGTCACTCACTTACTTCTAAAAAAGGTATAAATATAAAACATTTGAATTGTGTAATTGTATGTAACAGTGTGGGCTTCTGTCACCCCACTAAACTCTTTTTTTTGCCTTCTTATAATCCCTATACTGCGATATATCAATACATAATGTTATTAGTCATTTCGGTTAAGTAGATAATGAATAAAACATACTTTTATAATATGTAAATTACCTGTCTAGCAGCAAGTAGGGCGGCTACTTGCTGGTAGAAGCCGCATCCTCCTTTCATAAAGAACGTGATCGTCCCCTGGCTGGCCCTGTCTGCTATCAAGATCTCGTGCCTGCGCCGTAACGGTATTCAGTCGGCGCAGGCGCACTGAGAGGAGGATGCTTGCTCGGCCGCTCCATCCTCAGTGCGGCCGAGCGAGCATCTTCCTCTCAGTGCGCCTGCGCCGACTGAATACCGTTACGGCGCAGGCACGAGATCTTGATAGCAGACAGGGCCAGCCAGGGGACGAGCGCATTCGCTGGCCCTGTCAATCAACATGAGGAAGGGGCGTCTTTATGAAAGGAGGATGCGGCTGCTACCAGCAAGTAGCCGCCCTACTTGCTGCTAGACAGGTAATTTACATATTATAAAAGTACGTTTTATTCATTATCTACTGAACCAAAATGACTAATAACATTATGTATTGATATATCGCTGTATAGGGATTATAAGTAGCCAAAAAAAAAAGACTTTAGTGGGGTGACAGAAGCCCTTTAAACAGGTTTCTGAATCTGTCAATCATCAGAAAAAATGTTGTTATGTAGTTGACTGACATTAGCGATGGGCTAATGTCAGCAGTACATAACAGTGTGTTTTATAACTCCCTGCCTGCCGCTGTTCTCTTAAAATAAAGACTTATAATATGCTAATGAGCCTCTAGGTGCTATGAGGGCGTTGCTGCAGCACTTAGAGGCTCCGTCTATTCACCCTTTGGCAGTGGCACGCCCATGTCCAGTTGATTGACGTCCGAGTTCTCCTCTTTGTCCCGTAAATCCCGCGCCTGCGCCGAATACTAAATGGGACGGCGCAGGCGTGGGATCAGGGGCGTAACGATCGCGGTGCGACAGCGACCAGGGATGGAGGCGGGGTATGGGTCTGGCTGGAGGCGGGGCATGGGTGTGGCCTGGAAGGGGGCCCTCCCTCCCTTCTGTTCGGGTTTGGCTTGGAAGGGGGCCCTCCCTCCCTTCTGTTCGGGTTTAAGGTGGCAACCCTAACCCACAACAAAACAAACTGTCAGATCGAGTCACATGCAGCAACTCTGAAAGATCTCCTCAGAACACCCACAGGGCAGGGCGTGACAAACTGTACTTTTTCTCAGCTTTTCATCCTGAGTCGACTATACAGACGGAGCCGCATTAATTAGACTCTGGAGATTTTCTTGAGATCAGGGGCATAACGATCGCGGTCACAGAGGGTGCGACCAAGAACGGGCCCAGCGGGGGAGGGGGCCCATTGCACTCACATGTAATAGGAGCGCTTTGACGGTGCCCTGCATGAAGTGCAGTGAGAATGATAGGCCACATCAGAACGCTCTTTAAACATGAGGGGGCACAGAAGGCAGGGGCAGCGCAGAGGCACTGAAGCGGGGGCGCACTAACCCGGCAGTTCTTGTCACTGCCGAGCTGTTTGTTTTTAGAGTGAAGCAGGGTGACCTCTCCGCTCTCTGCTTCACTGTTCTAATGAGCTCAGGCGCTCCCCCTGCTGCCGCACAACGCGCTGCTGGCTGCGGGAGTAGTGCTGAAAGCCCAGGAATCGGCCTTCAGAACAGCCAGCAACTAGTGTTGATCGAGCACCAAAGTTCTCGGGTGCTCGAGTAGAACACCTTAGGATGCTCAGGTGCTCTACTGTGCACCGAGCACAATAGAAGTCAACAGGAGAACCCGAGCATTAAACCAGGCACCTCCTGCTCTGAAGAGGGGAGGGTGTCTGGTTCACATGAAAAGGTCATAAATTGATGGAAACACCACTGAAATAGTTCGGGAACAGCATGGGGAGGATGTCTGGATGCATCTTGGACTCCCAGGTCGCTGCTGAGAACGATATTTTACAGACTGACAATAATACACACAACCCAAAGATAAAATTGATTTTAGAGGAAAAATTGTTAGGAAACATTCTTTCCTATATATTTACTTGTATATAAAGTGCAAGTGCTGCCAAAAATTACAAGGAAGAGGCACTCCGATACAACCTGTATATCACATAAAGGAGTGCCTCATTCATATTGTGGTAAAATTATTCAGTTAGTGGGACTCCTACACTCATAAAGCCTATGCACTAAATGAAAGGGCTGTCAGAAATTACAAGGAACCGACACTCCAATACACCCTTTATTACACATAAAGGAGGGCATCATACACACCCTTGAAAAATTATGATTGATGGCCTACTGGTGACCCTCAAAAACTTTAGGTGCAACGGCCTGCTGGTGACCCTCTAAAACATTAGGGGCGAGCACCTGCTGCTGAGCTGACCATCTAAAACATTAGGGGTGAGGGTCTGCTGTTGAGTTGACCATCTAAAACATTAGGGGCGAGGGCCTGCTGCTGAACTGACCATCTAAAACTTTAGGGACGAGGGCCTGCTGCTGATCTGACCATGGAAAAAATTATGGATGAGGGCCTGCTGCTGAGCTGACCATCTAAAACATTATGGGTGAGGGTCTACTGCCGAACTGACCATCTAAAACATTAGGGGTGAGGGTCTGCTGCTGAGCTGACCATCTAAAACATTAGGGGTGAGGGTCTGCTGCTGAGCTTACTCTCTGAAACAAGGGCGAGTGCCTGCTGTTGATCTGACCATGGAAAAAATTATGAGCGAGCGCCTGCTGCTGAGCTGACCATCTAAAACTTTAGGAGCGAGGGCAGCCTAATAGGCACGCTGATATGATGAAGGAGGAGAAGAACGAGAAAAGGAAAATTGAACCATATACCCTTTTTTTGTGGTGGAAGGGGTGCATGGGAATACAGTGTATTCAATACACCATAAAAGCCACATTTAAAGTGCCTTTATGTTCAGCTGTTTTCCTCTAGTGGAGTAGAGAAGTCAGGGGCAATCCAGGTCTTGATCATTTTGATAAGAGTCAACCAGTCAGAATTTTCAGTTGACAGGCCTATGCGCTTATCAGTTATTATGCCCCCAGCAGCACTAAATACCTACTCTGACAAAACATTGGCGGCAGGGCAGGCAAGCACCTCCAAGGCATAGAGCGTCAGTTCATGCCACGTGTCCGACTTAAACACCCAATAGTTGTAAGGCACAGAGGGACCATTGGGGATGCAGACAGGGTCTGCTATGTACTCCTTCACCATCTTCCAAACATTTTCCCTCCTTGTGACATTATGCCGAGCATCAGGGTGAGGTTGCTTGCGGGGTGTCATGAAACTGTCCCAGGACTTGGAGAGTGTTGCCCTGCCTCTGTTGGAACTGCTGTGTGTTCCCCTCCCCTCATCGGTTGCCCAAGGTACTACGTACTCTACCGCCAGCGTTGTCAGCTGGAAATTTTTGGAGCAATTTTTCCACAAGGACCTTCTGGTATTGCACCATTTTGCTAGTACTCTCCACCACAGGAATGAGAGATGAGAAGTTCTCTTTGTAGCGGAGGTCGAGAAGGGTGAACAACCAGTAATCGGTGTTGGCCAAAATGCATACAACGCAAGGGTCATGGGAAAGGCAGCATAACCTAAAGTCAGCCATGAGTCTCAACAGACAAGACTTCGCTGTCCTCATCAAGAGGATGACTCTCAAGCTCCTGATCCTCTTCCTCCTCTTCAGCCCATCCACGCTGAACAGATGGAATAAACCTGCTCCTCCTCCTCCTCATCATCAACCAATTTGCGCTGAGAAGACAAAATGAGGGTGGCACCCTGTGCACTGTCTTCCCCCATTTTCATCTCTTCCACATGCAAAGCGTCCGCCTTCATTGTGAGTAGCGAGCGTTTGAATAGACACAGAAGTGGGATGGTTACGCTGATAATAGCACCATCTGTGTTGATTCCTCAAAGTTGCATAAAACTTCACAGAGGTCAGACATCCATGCCCACTCGTCACTTGTGAAGAGCAGAAGCTGACTGGAAAGGTGACGACCGTGTTGCAGCTGGTATTCCACTACTGCCCTCTGCTGCTCACAAAGCCTGACCAACATGTGGAATGTGGAGTTCCAGCTCCTGCTCACTTCACACAACAGTTGGTGAGCTGGCAATTGAAAGTGCTGCTGCAGCGCTGCCAGACCGGTGGAAGCTTTAGATGACTTTTGGAAATGGGCACACACGCGGTGTACCTTAACCAGTAGCTCAGGCAATTTGGGGTAGGTTTTGAGAAACCGCTGAACCACTAAGTTTAACATGTGGGCTAGGCATGGTATGTGGTTGAGCTTGCTGAGCTACAAAGCTGCCACCAAGTTACAGCCATTATCAGACACAACCATGCCTGGTTGTAGGTTGAGTGGTTACAAAAACACAAAATGGCTGTACACTGTTATATATATAAACAATAGAGCTAAGAAATGGGGGTCATTCTAGATAAAAGTGGTACAATACCGACTATAAATGAGTAATGGAAGCTCTTAGCGCACATACGTGTCGGGCCTATCTACCAGGCGTCAAGGTGGCTTCCGCAGATAGGTCCCTAACACTAAACATACTGCCTCACTTTGGACTTACTTAAGCCTACAATTCTCAGGGCAGTGTAAGAACCAGCTACAAACATGCTCTGCTCAGAAGTCCCAGGTAGATGGGCTTGTTCAGTCTAAAAGAGGTGCTACCCTCAATATATTTTTATAAATATATATATATTTAGACTAGAACCTTCAGAATCACAGGTGCATATCTATGAAGCAAACATAATTACAAAAAACAAAATGGTTGCACACCGTTATATATACAAACAATAGAGCTAAGAAATGGAGGTCATTCTAGATAAAAGTGCGACTATAAATGAGTAATGGTAGCTCTTAGCGCACATACGTGTCGGGCCCATCTACCAGTCGTCAAGGTGGCTTTCGCAGATGAGACCCTAACACTAAATATACTGCCTCACTTTGGACTTACTTAAGCCTACATTGCAATATATTAAGGGTAGCACCTCTTTTAGACTGAACATGCCCATCTACCTAGGACTTCTGAGCAGAGTACGTTTGTAGCTGGTTCCTATACAGAAAATTGTAGGTTTAAGTAAGACCAAAGTGAGGTAGCATATTTAGTGTTAGGGACCCATCTGCGAAAGCCCCCCATTTCTTAGCTCTATTGTTTGTATATATATAACAGTGTGCAGCCATTTTGTTGTTTATTAATTATGTTTGCTTGATGGATATGCACCTGTGATTCTGAAGGCTGTAGGTTGAGTGGTGAGAGCCACAGCTCAATCTGGTCCCTTATACCCTGCCACAGCTCTGTGGCGGTGTGCCGTTTGTCACCAAGCAAATACGTTTCAGCACGGCCTGTTGCCGCTTCCCCACTGCAGTGCTACACTGTTTCCAGCTACTGACTGATGGCTGACTGGTGCTGCAAGATGAGAATTCAAAGGAGGAAGCGGAGGAGAAGATGGAGGACGAGAAGGGAGGGTGCAGCCACTAATGTAGGTGGTGATGGAAATCCTGATAGAAGTAGGGCCCGCAATCCTTTTTTGTTGGTAGTACCTGTGCCATCCCAGGGTACGACTCGCTCCCGGCCTCCCCAACGGTCACCCAGTGTGCCGTCAGGGAAATGTAGCATCCCTGGCCAAAAGCATTTGTCCATGTGTCAGTTAAGTGGACCTGAAAAAATCTAGAATATTTGCGAATATGAATATATAGCACTATATTCTAAATATTTGTGAAGTCTCGAAGTGGCAATATTCGCAATTAAAATTCACAATTTGAATATTCGCTCCCTACACTAGCTTCCCTACTTGTATTTTGTTTGTTGTATTTGTTGTATTTTTATTTTGTATCTAGGCCTGAGGGGTGTGTTACGGCTTTAGGTTCCGGTGTATGAACTTTTCTACCATCAAGGTCAGTTCATACTGATAGTTAGTCAGGACTTGCATTAGGGTGTTTCCAGGAGGTGGAGGTGACCTACTCCTATACCCTTGTTTCCAAGACAATTTTCTATCCCCTTTCCTCCTGTGCTTGGTGTGGAGTTTCCCACTCACACCGCATCTGTGACATTCAGACCCTGAATTCACCTGCACAGCATCTTGCTGCAACTCAGAAGAGGAGTAAGAAATACAATCTACAATCTCATCCTCCAAAGCCAGCAGAGACAACTGCGACCTACTACTACTTCTGGCTGAATAGTTGGTGCTGCTACTAACCACATTCTGGCTCTGGGTCTTTCATTTGGAAGCCTCTCAGATCCTGGACATTTTGGTGCCTCTCAGATTATGTTGTGCACTACGCTGTGTCTTGATATAGTAATCACGTATATATGCTGCTTGTTTGAATATAATTAATAACACCCCCCAAAAAAAATGATTGGAAACATGTTTGCAAATACAGAAATAAAAGGGAAGTGGATTTAGACATAAATTTGTTATCCTTCACAAATACGTTTGTGTGCTGGCCTGTGTATTGGTGTTGATAACCTATATGCTGATTTAATTAAATTGAACAAGTCCCAGAAGAAGAAAATTTCAATTGTGTGTAGAAATAAATGAATGTTAACAGATAATAAAGGGATAGGCTTTGCACTCAATTTGACATTAACACTCACAGGTAGATTGCAGCCCTACTCTGTGTCTTGTAGCAATCACATATATATGATGGTTTAATTAAATATAACAATCCCCCCCCCCAAAAAAAATAAAAAAATCCAACTGTGTGAAAATTAAATTCATGGAACGGATAATGGCTTGGTGCTCAATTTCACGTTAACACTGACAGGTAGATTGTTGCTATACTATTTGTTTTGTTGCAGTAATCACGTATATATTCTATATAATTAAATTGAATCCTCCCCCCCAAAAAAAATTGCAACTGTGTGCAAATGGAGTTCACGGAAACTGACTATTGAGGCTTGATACTCAATTTTGACATTAATAATCACAGGTAGTTTGCTGCTATATCTTGTGCAGTGATGGCCAGTTTGCATTGTTCGCCCGCGAACACATGCAGGCTGCCATCTTTTCGCACAAGTCTGGCGAGGCACAGAAGCCCTTACCTGTGCCTGTGCGCGAACCAGTCTGAAACAAATGCGGTCAGCGGGAGCAGGCAGTTACGAGAACAGCCGCTGGGGGCCTTCATCGGGCTGTTCTTGGAACTGCCTGCTCCCGGTGACCGCATTTGTTTCAGACTGGCTCACGGTGCAGGCGCAGGAACAGGTTAGGACTTACCTGTGCCTCGCCATACTTGTGAGAAAAGATGGCAGCCCGCATGTGTTCGTGGGCGAACAATGCAAACTGGCCATCACTGATCTTGTGTATTGCTGCCGTAATCACATATATCTGCTGGTTAATACAATTGAAATCCCCCCAAAATATGAACATTTTTACGGCGTGGAAACTGAATAAACATAAACAAATTATTGAGGCTTGAGGCTCAATTTCACATTAACACAGAATAAGGGTCCTTACACACATGAATTTTGTGCTGCTATTTTTACTGGTGGAAAAAGAAAATTCCACCATACGTTTGTGTTTTCTTTTAAAGGGAACCTGTCACCAGGATTTTTTATATAGAGCTGAGGACATGGGTTGCTAGATGGCCGCTAGCACATCCGCATTACCCAGTCCCCATACCTCTGTGTGCTTTTATTGTGTGAATATGCAAATTAACCTGAGATGAGTCCTGTCCTTGACTCATCTCAGGGACAGGACTCATCTCAGGTTAAATTGCGTATGTATCAAATCTTTTTTTACACAATAAAAGCACACAGAGCTATGGGGACTGGGTATTGCAGAAGTGCTAGTGGACATTTAGCAACCCATATCCTCAGCTCTATACACAAAATCCCAGTTACAGGTTCCCTTTAAGGCACATGTATATTTCGCTGCAGTATTTGTGGTGTTTTTGTGGCCTTTTTTTATATGGCTATATGAATTGCAATTTTTTCTGGCTTTAATTTTTCTATACTGTAAAAGATGAAACAAAGAACATCGAACAGCTAACATTTGGTGCAAAAAAAAAATGAAAAACCACCAAAACATATGTGTGAAAGCATACTAAATAAAATTTATTGCATGTATGTTACATATATGAATTTTGATGTTAATTTAATGTGTTAGAATTACAAGTATGCTAAAGATGTAAGTTAGGAAAGGGGAAATCTCGAAATCTACCCTCCACTCAACATAACTTTCCTGTTCTAAATGACTTTGAGGAAGCCCAGCATGACAGGCCAGCTATCCTCTCTCAGACCTGCTTTATGATTTTGCTGCCAGAAGTATCTAATTTTCTCATTTCAGAGGCAATTTACAATGTGTTTTAATTTTATGTTTATCTGCTGAAAGGCTATGAAATTGATTCCTATTTGCCTTTTTAAATGCATGTCTGATGCCTAGTTTTAGAAGGAATTTTTCAAGAAATTATCTAAATGTAATACCCTAATATAAAGAGATCATGTCAGCAACTTTAAAAATTACACGTCTGTTATTCATAAGAAGGTAGCAGGAGGAAAATTTTGTTATAACTGTTATGAAAAATAATGCTAATTGTCTTTGTTATGTGATTCCTGGTAATGGAATTACAGTTAATGCTACTGTCAGAACACTATCTCTTTACAGAGTCACTTTTTGGCTGCTTTAATGCCACTGTTACTCAAATAACGAAGATAAATACCTGTATAATTGAAACTTTATCTGGAGAGTATAAGAAACTACAAAAAACCCAAGTGGAACTACATTTAACCCTTAACTTAAAGTTTCATACTCTAAAAAAACAAAACTTTACAGCTGTACAGTCGTGGCCAAAAGTTTTGAGAATTACATAAATATTGGAAATTGGAAAAGTTGCTGCTTAAGTTTTTATAATAGCAATTTGCATATACTCCAGAATGTTATGAAGAGTGATCAGATGAATTGCATAGTCCTTCTTTGCCATGAAATTTAACTTAATCCCAAAAAAACCTTTCCACTGCATTTCATTGCTGTCATTAAAGGACCTGCTGAGATCATTTCAGTAATCGTCTTGTTAACTCGGGTGAGAATGTTGACGAGCACAAGGCTGGAGATCATTATGTCAGGCTGATTGGGTTAAAATGTCAGACTTGACCTGTTAAAAGGAGGGTGATGCTTGAAATCATTGTTCTTCCATTGTTAACCATGGTGACCTGCAAAGAAACGTGTGCAGCCATCATTGCGTTGCATAAAAATGGCTTCACAGGCAAGGATATTTTGGCTACTAAGATTGCACCTCAATCAACAATTTATAGGATCATCAAGAACTTCAAGGAAAGAGGTTCAATTCTTGTTAAGAAGGCTTCAGGGCGTCCAAGAAAGTCCAGCAAGCGCCAGGATCGTCTCCTAAAGAGGATTCAGCTGTGGGATCGGAGTGCCACCAGTGCAGAGCTTGCTCAGGAATTGCAGCAGGCAGGTGTGAGCGCATCTGCACGCACAGTGAGGCGAAGACTTTTGGAAGATGGTCTGGTGTCAAAAAGGGCAGTAAAGAAGCCACTTCTCTCCAAAAAAAACATCAGGGACAGATTGATCTTCTGCAGAAAATATGGTGAATGGACTGCTGAGGACTGGGGCAAAGTCATATTCTCAGATGAAGCCTCTTTCTGATTGTTTGGGGCATCAGGAAAAAGGCTCTTCCGGAGAAGAAAAGGTGAGCGCTACCATCAGTCCTGTGTCATGCCAACAGTAAAGCATCCTGAGACCATTCATGTGTGGGGTTTCTTATCATCCAAGGGAGTGGGCTCACTCACAATTTTTCCCAAAAACACAGCCATGAATAAAGAATGGCACCAAAACACCCTCCAACAGCAACTTCTTCCAACAATCCAACAACAGTTTGGTGAAGAACAATGCATTTTCCAGCACGATGGAGCACTGTGCCATAAGGCAAAAGTGATAACTAAGTGGCTCGGGGATCAAAACGTTGACATTTTGGGTCCATGGCCTGGAAACGCCCCAGATCTTAATCCCATTGAGAACTTGTGGTCAATCCTCAAAAGGCGGGTGGACAAACAAAAACCCACTAATTCTGACAAACTCCAAGAATTGATTATGAAAGAATGGGTTGCTATCATTCAGGAATTGGCCCAGAAGTTGATTGAGAGCATGCCCAGTCGAATTGCAGAGGTCCTGAAAAAGAAGGGCCAACACTGCAAATACTGACTCTTTGCATAAATGCCATGTAATTGTCGATAAAAGCCTTTGAAACGTATGAAGTGCGTGTAATTATATTTCACTACATCACAGAAACAACTGAAACAAAGATCTAAAAGCAGTTTAGCAGCAAACTTTGTGAAAACTAATATTTGTGTCATTCTCAAAACTTTTGACCACGACTGTATATAAAATGGATAACACACTAATATAGCAGATGCGTCCACACTACAGAACCCTGCAGCAAATGTGACTTTAACTAAAGGTATCATCAAGCAGACAAGAGTAGACTCTATAGATAAGTGAACCTTTTGAGCTTACAATCTATAAGGGAGAATGAGAACACATTAGGTCAGGCATGTCCAAACTGTGGCCCTCCAGCTGTTGCAAAACTACAACTCCCAGTATGCCTGGCTAGCTTACAGCTATTAAGGCATGCTGGGAGTTGTAGTTTTGCAACAGCTGGAGGGCCGCAGTTTGGACATGCCTGCATTAGGTGATGGCATAGGCTGCTCATGTGTCTGTGTGGTAGAAGCAAGCTCATTGAAGATGGTGGGCTTTTCTAAAAAGGGTAGTTTTCAAGTTACTATCGAAGGTTTGGATGTTGGGGGAGAGTATGATGTGTTGAGGTAGTGAGTTCCAGAGTAGGGGAGAGGCACATGAGAAATCTTGTAGTCGATTGTGTGAAAAGCAGATGAGAGGAGAAAAGAGGAAGTCCTGTGAGGATCTGAGATTACGTGTGGGGATGTATCCAGAAAGCGGGTCAGAAATATAAGGGGGGCAGGTTGAGTTTTAAGGGGACAGGTTGTAGACAACCTTATATGTAGTTCTAAGTATTTTAAATTGATTTCTCTGGGCAATGGGGAGCCAATGAAGGGATTGGCAAAGGGGAGAGACAGAGGAGAAATGAGGGGAGAGGTGGTTTAACCGGGTAGCGAGAATGCTGGATGGGAGGATGTTGCAGTAGTCCAGGCGGGAGATGACGAGAGCATGCACTAGTATTTTATTTGACTCAGGGGTGAGGAAGGCGCAAATCCGAGAGATGTTCTTAAGTTGAAAACGGCAGGTGGATTGCTAACAGACATACTCGGATTCTGCATAGCAGGGAAGTGACATCTGAGCCAGAGAGGTAGATTTGAGAGTCGTCAGCATAGAGGTGGTATTGGGATTATATGAGCTGTACAAGGACGAAAGTATAAATGGAGAAAAGTAGGGGGTAAACAGAGCCTTGAGGGACACCAACAGAGAGGGGGCTTGATGAGAAGGTAGTGTATTAATGGGAAACGCTGAAGGTTCTGCTGGTGTGGTCTGAGAAGATCCAGGAGAGGGTTAGGTCTTTGATGCCGAGGGAAGAGAGGATTTGTAGGATAGAGTAGTCAACAGTGTCAAAGGCAGAGGAAAGGTCGAGAAGGAAGAACACAAACTAGTGATGTTTAGCTTTGGCAGCTAGCAGACCGTTGGCGACTTTGTTTAGGGCAGTTTCAGTGCAGTGATTGGGTCTAAAGTCGGATTTGCATCTGATCGAAAAGTGAGTGGGATGAAACGTAAACAGTAGGTTGTAAAACACATGTTCCACAGTTGTATTGTGGCAACACTTACATACACCAAACCCAGACACTGTTGCATGTCTATAACAGGGGGAGCAATTCCTCTACATGCAGTCCGCAGATAACGGCAATCCCCAGCAAAAAATGCATACAATGGAGGATGCCGGGGCGGACTGCATGCACCACAAAAACATCTTACACAAAATAATACATTGTGCAGATGTGCTCTGTTCGGACCCTGTTCACACACCACGGGTTTAATGGTAGGATGTCTTTGTGGTACATGCGGTCCGCCCGGCATCCTCCATTGTATGCATTTTTTGCTGGGGATTGTAGTTATGCAGAGGAATTAGGCCACTTTTTTTCTGTGAGTTTTTTGTCTTTATGTGTATGGAATGTGCCACTTTATTTTTGCTGGTAAAATTCTTTTGCACCTGGTAGCTTCTGTGTCACATGGTCTGTTGTGGGTGCGGCTCACAGCTTTATTTTCCATCAAAATGCATTGGTGATGCCACTATGGAGGCATGTTAGAGTCTGGCTATGAGTTAATATATGGCCGAATGTTCGTCATATATTTGTGAAGTCGCAAATTCGCTATCTTCGTTCACATTTTTTTTTTCATTAATAAAATCGCAATGTAAAATTCACTTATTATGCATCAGCTTTACACCCCATTACGAACCAGCTTTACACCCCATACCATACCATCACTTCACTAGACAGGTACATCTCTGCTCAGCTGGCTAATATCCGATTGCTCAGACACCACACTCATACAATCGCAATACAATCTGATCTTATAATGGTAACATAAAATCTAATATTTCCCCTTCAAAGACAAAATACTTTTGATGCCGTTATCAGCGTTACAATACCACTTCTATGTCTCCTTAAGAAAACACTTAGGGCGATGATGGAAGAGGATGTGGCCCCTGACGAGGAGGAGGAAGGGGTCATCTCCAACACCTTCAGGCCAGTCTTTTAGAAGTGGCTCAGAAAGAGGATTTTTGCAACAGCAGAGGCTAGGTACAAATTTGGCCAGCCAGGGCCCACTACTGGAGGAGGAGGAGGATGAGGAGAAGGATGGGGATGAAGCATGTTCACAGCGGGGTGGCATCCAACGCAGCTTGGGCCCATCACTGGTGCGTTGCTGGGGGGATACGGAGGGCGCAGACGATACGCCTACCACAGAGGACAGTTTGTCCTTACTTCTGGGCAGCCTGGCACACATGAGTGACTACATGCGCAATGACAGCAGAGTTGTCCACATTTTAACGTGTGCTGACTACTGGGTGGCCACCCTGCTGGATCCCCGTTACAAAAACAATGTGCCGCACTTAATTCCCTCACTGGAGAGTGATCGAACGCTGGTAGATGCGCTTCTGAGAGCATTCCCGACTGACGCCGAGGGACAAGTGGAAGCACGAGATGAAGGCAGGGGAGGAGGAAGAGGTCGCCACCGCAGCTGTGTCAGCGCCAGCACCTCAGAAGGCAGGGTTAGCATGGCCGACATGTGGAAAAGCTTTGTCACCTCGCCGAAACAACTGGCCCCAACTGCTGATATGGAGCGTGTTAGCAGGAGGCAGCATTTAAACAACATGGTGGTACAGTACCTGTGCACACACCTACACGTACGGACTGATGGTTCTGCCTCATTCAACTTCTGGGTCTCCAAATTGTCCACATGGCCAGAGCTTGCCCTGTATGCCTTGGAGGTGCTGGCCTGCCCTGCAGCCAGTGTACTCTCTGAACGTGTATTTAGCACGGCAGGAGGCGTCATTACAAACAGACACAGCCGCCTGTCCACAGCCAACGTGGACAAGCTCACGTTTATTAAAATGAACCAGGCTTGGATTCCTCAGGACTTGTCTGTACCTTGTGCAGAATAGACAGTTCTAACAGTCTCAACCATCCATCCTTGTACTCAAGCGCACTTATTCCTTTTTTTTATTTTTATATGTCCCAATATTTTGGGGGATACCCCTATGTAAAAATGCAAAATAACACACATCTGTGTTGGCTACCGCCACGTGAGCCTACATGGCCACAACCACCCATTCACCGCCTCCTCAACTTCTTCCTCCTACATCATTCCAAATTTTTATATTTTTTAAGGTCTTTTATGTTTTTTAATTCATTTCCCTATCCACATTTGTTTGCAAAGCATTTGCCATGCTCTTAAGCACATTTTGCTGCCTTTTGCAGCCCTCTAGCTCTTTCCATGACATTTTTACAGCCATTTTAGTGCTCAAAAGTTCGGGTCCCCATTGACTTCAGTGGGGGTCAAGTTCAGGCCCTGAACCCGAATTTATTTTTTCAAGTTCGGCCGAACCTGCCGAATCCGAACATCCAGGTGTCCGCTCAACTCTATTGTCCAGTCCTCTGACCAGCTATGTGGGGTAAGTTCACTACATAGACCTTAGGGCTCATGCACATGCCTACTGCCTGTTTTGCAGTCCGCAAATTGCATATCCAAGAAACATGGATACCGGCCATGTGGGTTTCGCATTTTGTGGAACGGAACATTCATCCCACAATAGAACAGTCCTATCCTTGTCCGTAATGCGGACAAGAATAGGACATGTTCTATATTTTTTGTGGATGACAAGAATGGACATGTCTATGCAGACGCCACAAAGTGTGCTGTCTGCATCTTTTTGCTGCCCTATTGTAGTGAATGGGTCTGCAACTGGCAAAAAAATCGGATGCGGACAAAAGAAAAATGTTTTTGTGCATGAGCCCTAATTGATAATATCTAGAAACATACTGTATAATCTCTAATATGCAGGATGGGATTTAGAGAAATTTCAAGAGATAAACTAAAATACAGTAGTTGAAGTTTCATGGTTGAAAACCCCATTAAATATACTATGAGCAACATACTCTTAGCAAACAAAGAGCTCACATCCCCTTGGCAGGAAGCCTGGATATATTCAGAAGGTGATTCTAATGTATTGTAAATTATAACCATCAATCAATCTTAACTCAAATAGTGCAGAGAATGGGAGCAAATGCTAGGAATTATGCTTAGTAATTCAAGACACCGCAAGATGTGGCAAACTGCAGGGCATTAATATTAAAATGTTTTTCTGATTCTGTTTTAATCTAAAAAGGGTGTCTGAAGTGTCACTGTACCAATTCTGTAAAAGCTGTGATATGAACAAAGAACTTAGACAAGTGCATTTACTGTATAGTGTTACTGCAGGAAAAAGAAGGAAGCTATCGCTCCTGGGGGATTGTGAAAAATAACAATCAAGTCGCTCCTACATGTAGTCACAACCGCTTTCTGTATGATATCCAAAGACGTGTAAGGTATTAAATATTAAACAGCTGAATATACTGTTAGAATAAAGTTTAGAGAGTAAGAGCCTAAAGGGGTTATCCCATGATTAATGTAAAAATGAAAATCGGACATCATATAGCACACGACAACCTCTTTCTAACATAGCTAGAACCAGCCCTGCACCTCACATGGATCCAGAGATCTCCCCATTTAGTGCTCCAATTGCTCTGCTAGATTTATTTCAAGCTGGCAGTTCTGGGGGCATGCACTTTCCCAGAGTCTACTGCAGCTGGTGGCAGTTGAAGGACTGAACTGATCATGTCCTTTACTTTTGAGAGAATTGGGTTTTTCCTGGTTTGGACAAACCCAATTCATTTAGATCAATAAAGTTCCCATGGCCATACTATGCAATACATATGTTATATTGTATGGGCTCCACTGAGACTACATTAAGATGGCCACCATTATCTCGATACCTTTCAGACAAATCCTCTGTATACCATAGCCCTGTGTCTAAGTGTTCTGTTCAAGGCACAGAGGCTTGTTCATGCCTTCTTTGGCAGGAAGCACATGCTCTGCCAGACCTCCCAGATATGCTCCCAATTTGGTCTCCATCTTGGTAAACAATTTTGGGATCTTCAATCTAATATTGAAAAATAGTGAGGTCCTACAAGAATATATTATATAGTTATTGGTCAGGAATCTTTGGTAATAAAATAAAAATAAAAAATATGGAAAAATAATAATAATAAAATAAGTTTTTTGCTATTGGTCCAGAACCACATATGCTGCAGGCCCAGCAGCTAATAAAAAATAGATGGATCGATATATGGATATTGTGGTTAATATTAAACAAGAGTCAAATCTAAACATAATCCCCTAAAAATATAAAAGTTGGAATAGTTAATTAAGTATTTTTAGATTGGACTCTTATTTTATTTTATTAACCACAATATATCGCATATCACTATTACGGTGTGGGGAACGGGCACGCACAGAAGCTGTGCTCTCTCGATCAGGGACAGTGGCATGGCTGTTACTGATAGCTAGGCCCTGCTGTATCCTCTGGCATTGCTAAAAACTTAGATGCTGGTGGATTAACACCTTAGATGCCGTAGTCAATGCTGACCGCTCATAAAGGATTTGCAAAGGTAGGAAGCTGACTCTCTAATGGCAGACAGAAGTTTTGCAAAGCCTTCTGGGTCTGCCAGCTGCAGAGACCTATGAGGCTAAACACCCAGGCTGGGTCTCATAGGCAACAGTCAGAGGATTAGCTATCAGACCCTCAAAAGCTGAAAATTGTTTTTCTAAAAATAAACAAAAGATTTCCCCACATCTAGCCATTTATGACTGTAAAAAATGGCTCTATAAAAATCAGCATTGAAATGCCATATGTTGAAATATTACAATTTTCTCTTTGCCTGAACTACTGCAAAGAAATTTCTTTAAAATACCTGTGGCGTCAAAATGCTTACTTCACCCGAAAAATGCGGCTCAGATGCGGACCATAACAACGGTCGTGTGCATGAGGCCTAATTGTGTGGTGTTTTTCTCCTGTAAGCTCTTGTGAAAATGAAAAATATGAGGCTAAAATCATATTTTATTGGAATTTTTTTTTTCTAAATTCTGTAAAACGTCTGTTAAGTCAAAGTGCTCAGTACCATCCTTAAAAAGATTCTTACAGTTTGTAGTTTTCAAAATGGCTTTACTTTTGGGGAATTTCCACTGTAGTTGTACCCAAGTGTCTCCTAAAATGCAACATGGTGCCCAAAGACCATTCCAGCAAAATCCTCCCTCCAAAAATCATATGGTACTCCATCCCCTCCGAACCTTAAAGTGTGCTTATACAGTAGTTTTCAATATTTTATTGGAAGTTGAAATTTTTCATTTTCACAGCCAAGTGTTTCTAAGGCCTCCTGCACACGACCGTTTTTTTCCCACGTTTACTGGCCGTTTTTTGCGTTCCGTATACGGTCCGTATACAGAACCATTCATTTCAATGGTTCCGCAAAAAAAAAACAGAATGTACTCCATATGCATTCCGTTTCCGTATTTCCGTTTTTCCGTTCCATTTAAAGATAGAACATGTCCTATTTTTGACCGCAAATCACGTTCCGTGGCTCCATTCAAGTCAATGGGTCCGCAAAAAAATGGAACACATACGGAAATGCATCTGTATGTCTTCTGTTTCCATTCCGTTTTTTGCGGAACCATCTATTGAAAATGTTATGCCCAGCCCAATTTTATCTATGTAATAACTGTATACTGTATATGCCATACGGAAAAATGGAACAGAAAAACGGAACAGAAACGGAAACAAAAAATGGAACAACGGATCCGTGAAAAACGGACCTCAAAACACTGAAAAAGCCATACGGTCGTGTGCAGGAGGCCTAAATTCTATGAAATGTTAGTTCAAAATGCTCACAATAACCCTCAAAAAATTCTTTGAGGGGTGTAGCCTCCAAAATGGGATCACTTTTTGGGGGTCTCCACGGTAGGGTTACTTCAGGGCCTCTTCAAATGCGAAATTGTGCCCAGGAAATATTGCAGCAAAACCATATGGCGCTCCTTCCCTTCTGAACCCTACGGTGTGCCCATACAGCCACTTACAATCTCATATTGGGTGTTTCTGTAAAGTGCAGCATCAGGGTAATGAAGAGTGAGGATTGCTTTACTGTAAATCCTTGCCTTTGTTACAGGAAAAATAGATTAAAACAGAAATTCTCACCTCAAACTTCCATTTTGTTTTCATTTTGTTTTCAGGGTTAACACATTTCAAATAAAATTTGAATAATTTGAACAGTGTAGTTTGGTGTCATTTATGGGTGGTTTCCATTATGTAAATCCCTCAAAGTCACTGCTGAGCTGAAAAAGTCCCTAAAAAAAGTCGGTTTGGGAAATTTTCATGAAAATGTAAAAAATTGCTTGCAAAACTTTAAGCCTTCTTAAAATTAAAAAAGGGCATTTAAAAAATGATGCCAAGGTAAAGAAGACCTATAGTGAATGTTAATAACTTTTTATTAGGTATCAAGGTGTCTTCACACGCTGCAGATTTTGTGGCAGAAAATTCCACAACTGAAAATCACTTCCATTCTCTTTAATGGGGTTTGTAGAAATCCATGTGCTTGTTTCCTTATTCAAAAGAATGGAGCTGATTTTCAGTCACTTAATTTTCGGTCACAAAATCTGCCCCATGTGAAGGTACCCACACTCTCTTCATCAAAGCAGATACATTTCATTATCATTTAGACTGGCTTTAGATTAAAAGATAAAGGTAAAACATATTGGCTTGAATTTGCAGTCTCTTGGATAAGTAAAGGAGTTCCAAAGTTATTACCACATTAAGAAACACCTCAGATTAGCAACGTAAGGCCTCATACACACGACCGTTGTTTCATTCCGTGTCCATTGTTCCGTCTTTCGTGATTTTCTGCGGACCCATTGACTTTCAATGGGTCCGTTGAAAACTCGGCTAATGCACCGTTTGTCATCCGTGTCCGTGATCCGTGGTTCCAGTCCGTCAAAAAAATATAACCTGTCCTATTTTTTTCAAGGAAAATGGTTCGCAGACCCATTCAAGTCAATGGGACCGTGAAAAAACGCGGAGGCACAAAAGATTGTCATCCGCGTCCGCGCGTCTGCATCCGTTTTTTTCCCTATCATTTGCATGGCAAAGTTGACTTAGACATTTTTTTACTTTCCTTCATGTCTGGTGATCCTCCAAAAATAAAGGAAGACACACGGAAACAAAAACGGAAACGGATCACGGAACAACGGAACCCTATTTTGCGGAACGGAACACAACAACGGTCGTGTGCTGGAGGCCTAAGGCTGAAACCTGTCTGAGTGCTGAATGGGTTAAAAGAGTTACATAGGATTTGAAAAAATGTCTGCAGTCTTAGGGCTCGTTCACACGACCGTGTGAAGCTTGTGCCCGTATTGCGGACTGCATTTGCGGATCCGCAATACACGGGTCCCGTTCCGTGGCCATTCCGCATCACGGATGCGGACCCATTCATTTCAATGGGTCCACAAATCCAGAGATGCGGAACGGTGCGGAACGGAACCATGGAATGGAACACTACGGAAGCACTACGGAGTGCTTTCTGAGGTTCCGTTCCGTGCTTCCGCACCGCAAAAAGATAGAGCTTGCTGTGAATGGGGCCGCGATCCCTATGCGACTGCCACACGGCAGGTGCCCGTGCTTAGCGGACCACAATTTGCGGTCCACAGCATGGGCACGGGCTTCACACGGTCGTGTGAACAAGCCCTTAGGGAAACAGCACCACAGAGTAGCGTGCCTGTCATTGCAATTCAACTATATTGAAGTTATTAGGGCTGAGCTGCAATACCACACACAACCTGTGAACAGGTGGGGCACTGTTTTTGAAATAAAAAAGTCATTTTTTTCTTGGACAACATCTATACGAATGCAATTATTGCTACGCTCTGTCATATAAGAAATGTATGACCTAGAACTTCTAGAAGTTATTTTGTAGCACATATACAGGTAGTGCAGAATTATTAGGCAAATGAGTATTTTGACCACATCATCCTCTTTATGCATGTTGTCTTACTCCAAGCTGTATAGGCTCGAAAGCCTACTACCAATTAAGCATATTAGGTGATGTGCATCTCTGTAATGAGAAGGGGTGTGGTCTAATGACATCAACACCCTATATCAGGTGTGCACAATTATTAGGCAACTTCCTTTCCTTTGGCAAAATGGGTCAAAAGAGGAACTTGACAGGCTCAGAAAAGTAAAAAATAGTGAGATATCTTGCAGAGGGATGCAGCTTCTGAAGCATGATCATCGAACAATCAAGCGTTTCATTCAAAATAGTCAACAGGGTCGCAAGAAGCGTGTGGAAAAACCAAGGCGCAAAATAACTGCCCATGAACTGAGAAAAGTCAAGCGTGCAGCTGCCAAGATGCCACTTGCCACCAGTTTGGCCATATTTCAGAGCTGCAACATCACTGGAGAGCCCAAAAGCACAAGGTGTGCAATACTCAGAGACATGGCCAAGGTAAGAAAGGCTGAAAGACGACCACCACTGAACAAGACACACAAGCTGAAACGTCAAGACTGGGCCAAGAAATATCTCAAGACTGATTTTTCTAAGGTTTTATGGACTGATGAAATGAGAGTGAGTCTTGATGGGCCAGATGGATGGGCCCGTGGCTGGATTGGTAAAGGGCAGAGAGCTCCAGTCCGACTCAGACGCCAGCAAGGTGGAGGTGGAGTACTGGTTTGGGCTGGTATCATCAAAGATGAGCTTGTGGGGCCTTTTTGGGTTGAGGATGGAGTCAAGCTCAACTCCCAGTCCTACTGCCAGTTTCTGGAAGACACCTTCTTCAAGCAGTGGTACAGGAAGAAGTCTGCATCCTTCAAGAAAAACATGATTTTCATGCAGGACAATGCTCCATCACACACGTCCAAGTACTCCACAGCGTGGCTGGCAAGAAAGGGTATAAAAGAAGAAAATCTAATGACATGGCCTCCTTGTTCACCTGATCTGAACCCCATTGAGAACCTGTGGTCCATCATCAAATGTGAGATTTACAAGGAGGGAAAACAGTACACCTCTCTGAACAGTGTCTGGGAGGCTGTGGTTGCTGCTGCACGCAATGTTGATGGTGAACAGATCAAAACACTGACAGAATCCATGGATGGCAGGCTTTTGAGTGTCCTTGCAAAGAAAGGTGGCTATATTGGTCACTGATTTGTTTTTGTTTTGTTTTTGAATGTCAGAAATGTATATTTGTGAATGTTGAGATGTTATATTGGTTTCACTGGTAAAAATAAATAATTGAAATGGGTATATATTTGTTTTTTGTTAAGTTGCCTAATAATTATGTACAGTAATAGTCACCTGCACACACAGATATCCCCCTAAAATAGCTAAAACTAAAAACAAACTAAAAACTACTTCCAAAAATATTCAGCTTTGATATTAATGAGTTTTTTGGGTTCATTGAGAACATGGTTGTTGTTCAATAATAAAATTAATCCTCAAAAATACAACTTGCCTAATAATTCTGCACTCCCTGTATGTTTGCTCTTCCTAGGTTAGAGATATAAGAAGGATTTTTGAGGGCAAAAAACATTGATGTCCTCTTTGACCACTATGCTTGGATAATTATTATAGACACTGCAGCTCTTCAGAGAACTCTGTGGCTCATTTCTTCTCCTGATCAGTGGTTCTGGATGATAGACGCCATCTGATCACACATTGATAGCTTATCCTTAGGAGAGACTAAGGCCGAATGCATTAGACCAGGCATGCTCAACCTGCGTCCCTCCAGCTGTTGCAAAACTACAACTCCCATCATTACGTGACAGCCTACAGCTATCAGCCTACAGCAGGGCATTGTGGGAGTTGTAGTTTTACAACAGCTGGAGGGCCGCAGGTTGAGCATGCCTGCATTAGACCTAGTCAATGTATATTCACAGAAAACTGACTTTTTAGGGCCAATGCACTCAACCATCTTTTTATTCAGTGTCCCGTCTGTATTTTTTGTGGATAGCACACCGATCTATTCATTCCTATGACGCCATGCTAACATTTGTGTTTTTTGTGGATCCGTGTGGCCATTCCACAAATGATAGAACATGTTGCATTCTGGTCCGTTCTGCAGAATAGGTATTTCTATTGATGGAAGTGAGAAAAATAGAGATTGCACACAGAAGGTATCAGTATTTTGCAGATATGTGGTTTGAAGATCAAATGTGTGCATGAGCGCTAAAGCAATGTTCCCATTTAAATAACTTAGTTATCCCATTTTCTAATATTGTCTCACCAACAATCTTATATGTAATCTCATAGTACGATTAGTAATTAGATTTCAGCGAATGTCTATTTCGTGGCTAATGTATATAGTGCACCTGGAAGCTCCAATATGTCAGTATTTTGTGCATCCAGATTCAGAAAGGAGAAGGAAAAAGGCAGCAATTCTCCTGCAGTTCATACATATAATCTATGCATATCCCATATCTATTACAATCTCCTCTTATCCCAGGACACCCACTGAAATCACGAGTATGGGGGAAGATTTGTCACTGGACAGCATGGCCATAAACAGAAAAAAAATCTATTTGTTTCTCCGTCTCTACTTTTCTGCATGTAATACGCTAAATGAAAAATGTAAGAGGCTTGGCAATAAATTTATTTAAAAGGATTAAGGGATGATTTGTTTAGTGGGGGCAGGGAGGATAAAGCACCATATGTTGGGATTTACAGATGAGTGGCTAGCTTTTCACTTCACCCTTCTCTGTTTGTCCTGTTTCTCTCTGTGGGCTATAACCAGCTCAGCATACAATTGTGTTTCATAAAAGAAAATTAAATTCTGGGCCTGGGGTGCACTAAACAGCCCAAGCTTGTTCTGGCACTGTCTCGTCAAGTTGTGACTACGCGTTAAGCATTCCGTGCAATAACCATTAATAATATTTTTTAGATTTGTGCACAGGGTTTACAAAATTGGTAACATATTCTAGAACATTCTTGGTACATTTTTTTTCGTTTTAAAGCCATTTCTTGTATATTTAAAAAAAAACGGATAAAGCTTTAAAAAGAAGAAAGAAATAATATCCCACCAATTCTTCACCGCTCAGGCAGTCTATACTTCCTCATCCCAATAGACATGGACATGTAGCCACTGCAGGCCTCATTTCCAGGAAGTCCATGCACCAGACTGTCAAATCGATGTCACCTATGAGCTGGCACAGATTTGAACTATCATTTATGCCAGCTTCTGCCGTAAAATATAGTAAATCTGGTGGGCTGTGGGAGGCCACACCCTTCCTGCTAAGCCCCACCCACTTTATTCACCACTTTGAAAAAGTGATGAGACGTGAAAAGTTGCAAATTATAATTGTCGACTTTTTTTTTTTATTCTGGAACAGTGGCGCAATTTTGTAAATATCACTCAGTGTTTCAAACTATTTTACAATTAGCCACCATAAAGATCCTAATTGTCTTAAAGAGGTACTACCATTTGGGAATTTATAGCATATCGATAGTATATGTTATAAATAACTGATAGGTGCCAGACCCACCTCTGGGATCCGCTCACATTTCGAGAATGGGGTCCCAAAGTGAATGGAGAGCAAGCTACGTATGTTCTGCCACTCTACATTCACCGCTATAGGACCTTTGATTTCTATGGGTCCACAAATGAGAGAAAATCAGTTGTGGGTCTAATTAGATTTATTAAAGGTGTTATACAGTAGCCTAATATTAATGATTACAGATGAGCGATGTTTTGAAAAATTCGATTCAGCTGCTATGCCGAACTTCAACAAGAAATTCAATTTGTTATGAATTAGGCCTCATGCACACGACCATTCCGTTTTTTGCAGTCTGCAAATTGCGGATCCGCAGAAAACACAGAAGCCGCCCGTGTGCCTTCCGCAATTTGCGCATTGTAGAAATGCCTATGCTTGTCCACAAAATGGATATAGGACATGTTATTTTTTTTTGCAGGGGCTACGGAACGGAGCAACGGATGCGGACAGCACACAGAGAGCTGTCCGCATCTTTTGTGGCCCCATTGAAGTTTTTGAGGCTCGGATGCGGACCAGAACAACGGTCGTGTGCATGAGACCTTACGTGTATAGAGCGGATGCAATGATGGTGAAGGGTGAATGCTCTGTCCCTGTCATTTAACCCCTCAGATCTTTGACTCACATTAAGCTGTTCAGGGGTTAAAAAAAGAAAAATTATACTCACCTCATCCACTTGCATGCGAAGAGGCTGTCCGCTCCTGTCTTGAATGAATAAAACCTGCGGCGATTGTGATGATGTCACGCTGGATGCGCGTGGTGACATCATCACTGATGATCATGTTGCATGTGCGCTTGGCAGCTGAAGGCATCTGAGTTGGTCACACGTTCATATGTGTCTGCATTGTTAAGAAAAATGACTTTTTAATGTATGCAAATGAACCTCTAGGAGAAACGGGGGAGTTGCCGTTACACTGTATGCTCTATGGAAGTTTCTAATGGTGACACTATGGCTTGGTGCTCATGGGGGACTTTTGACTGGCTCTTATAGAAGCACTGTAGCAATGCACTGGGGTATCCTTTCATGGAGGGCACTATGGGTGGCACTCGTGGAAGCAATGTAGTATAACACTCATTGGATTAATTGGGACTTTGAGGCTGAAGCTGTTACAGGGGTTCTGTGCCTGGAACTAGGGCATAAGTAATCAGAACAATGTAAACCATGTAAATCCTTTTCTTTTCTCCACATGTTTGACTCGTAGAAGGATTAGTGGCAGAGAATTGCAGTAAATTACTGTAGATATCCATGGGTCCTATGTGAAAACAGTAATAGAAATTCCATTCAAGGGCATTGATTTCACTTTGCATTATAGACAGTGGTGGCATGAATATATAGGCATTAATAATATGAGCAAATGAATGGCTGCAACGTCTATGTTATATGAGCGTTAAACAGGATTAGTGTGAGTTAGACAGATGGTACGAATTGCTGGGAACAAGCATTAGATAAGATTGATGATTAGGTAAAGCTGAGACATTTTTGCCAATACGCACGTCATTCTAATCTTGCTCACCTTGAAACATGCGATTTTACATTTAAGATAGTGTTTTGCAGAATCTATAGCTTCAGATAAATCCTTAGAACAGAGCTGCAGAATGAAAATGCTAAGTAGTGTTGATCGAGCACCAAAGTGCTCGGGTGCTCTGGTGCTCAAGTAGAACACTTTGGGATGCTCGGGTGCTCTACAGAGCAGCCGAGCACAATGGAAGTCAATGGGAGAACCCGAGCGCATTAAACCAGGCACCCATTGCTCTGAAGAGGGTGTCTGGTTCACAGGAAAAGGTCAATTTCAGGAAATTGATGGAAACACCACTAAAATGGTTCAGGAAGAGCATGGGGAGGATGTCTGGATGCATCTTGGAGTAGTACGCCACTTTTACAGACTGACAATAATATGCAAAAAAACTAAGTTAAAATCGATTTTAGAAGAAAAATTGTTATCAAACATTCTTTCCTGTATATTTACTTGTTTATAAAGTGCAAGTGCAGCCAAAAATTACAAGGTAGAGGCACTCCGATACAACCTGTATATCACATAAAGGAGGGCCTCATTCACATTGTGGTACAATTGTTCAGGTAGTGGGACTCCTACACTCATAAAGCATATGCACTAAGTGAAAGGGCTGCCAAAAATTACAAGGAACCGGCACTCCAATACACCCTTTATTACACATAAAGGAAGGCATCATACACACCCTTGAAAAATTATGATTGCTGGCCTGCTGGTGACCCTCAAAAACATTTGGCGCAAGGGCCTGCTGGTGACCCTCTAAAACATTAGGGGTGAGGGCCTGCTGCTGATCTGACCATCTAAAAATCAGAGGTGAGGGTCTGCTGCTGATCTGACCCTCTAAAACATTAGGAGTGAGTGCCTGCTGCTGATCTGACCATCTAAAACATTAAGGGCGAGGGCCTGCTGGTGACCCTCTAAAACATTAGGGGTGAGGGTCTGCTGCTGAGCTGATCCTTTAAAACAGGATCGAAGGCAGCCTAACAAGCATGTTGATATGATGGAGGACGAGAAGGATGATAAAAAGAAGATTGAACCATATACCCTTTTTTGTGGTGGAAGGGGTGCATGGCAATACAGTGTATTCAATGCACCATAAAAGCCACATTTAAAGTGCCTTTATGTTTAGCCGCTTTCCTCTACTGGTGAAGTAGAGAAGTTAGAGGCAATCCAGGCCTTGTTCATTATGATAACAGTCAATCTGTCAGCATTTTCAGTTGACAGGCAGATGCGCTTATCAGTTATTATGCCCACAGCAGGACAAAATACCCGCTCTGACGAAACGCTGGCAGCAGGGCAGGCTAGCACCTCCAAGGAGTAGAGCGCTAGTTCGTGCCACGTGCCCAGCTTGGACACCCAATAGTTGTAAGGCACAGGGGGATCACTATAGACGCTGACACAGTCTTCTACGTACTTCTTCACCATCTTCCAAAACTTTTCCCTTCTTGTGACACTAGGCCGCGCATCAGGGTGAGGGTGCTGGTGGGGTGTCATGAAACTGTCCCAAGCCTTGGAGAGTGTTGCCCTGCCTCTGTTGGAACTGCTGTGTGTTCCCCTCATCTCCCCTCCTGACATCCCTAGACGGGCTGCTAACCCGTATGCCTATCACATGCCTTGTCCCTGGCTTACCCTGAAATAAGCCCTATGTAGTGAGCAGGGCAGTGGGAGCACTAGTGAAATGACAAACAAGACAAATACCACACACAATCCCCAAAGGGAGACAACAAACAGGAGAGAACTGGAGATCTGACAGCAACAGAACCAACAGCTCCACATCAACTCCAACTCCACTAGAGGTCAGAATAGAAGATATGGAAAGAAGGTCTACATCTGGCAACAAGGGAAGCAGAAAGGGAAAATATATAGTAGCTGGGAGTGGTGACAGAACAGCTGAAAGGAAAAGCTGCAAATTCCTAAATGGGACAAAAAGGATAGTAATCCCAAGCAGGAAAACCTGGAACGGAATCCATTTCCACCACTAGGTCATGGAGCCAACTCTTGACCAACCAATCAAGTAGCCACCCGCTGCAACCTTCTGACCCCAGGCACAACAGGGTCAGCGATAGGTCGTGAGACCCTCGTGACAGTATCCCTCTTTCTACGAGGGGCCGCTGGACACTCAGGACACATTTTGACTTGGAAAGATTTGCCAACTCTTCTTTGCAAAAACACTCCAAAGCTATCAGATTGCGAGGCCATCTACTGTGCACAGCCCTCTTCAAATCACCCCACAGATTTTCAATCGGATTCAGGTCTGGGCTCTGGCTGGGCCATTCCAAAACTTGAATCTTCTTCTGGTGAAGCCATTCCTTTGTTGATTTGGATGTATGCTTTGGGTCTTTGTCATGCTGAAAAATGAAGTTCCTCTTTATGTTTAGCTTTCTAGCAGAAGCCTGAACGTTTTGTGCCAATATTGACTGGTATTTGGAACTGTTCATAATTCCTTCTAGCTTAACTAAGGCCCCAGTTCCAACTGAAGAAAAACAGCCCCAAAGCATGATGCTGCTACCATCATGCTTCACTGTGGGTATGGTGTTCTTTTGGTGATGTGCAGTGTTGTTTTTGCACCAAACATATCTTTTGGAATTATGGCCAAAAAGTTAAACCTTGTTTTCATCCGACCACAACACCTTTTCCCACATGCTTTTGGGAGACTTTAGCTGTGTTTTTGCAAAATGTAGCCTGGCTTGGATGTTTTTCTTCGTAAGAAAAGGCTTTCGTTTTGCCACTCTACCCCATAGCCCAGACATATGAAGAATACGGGAGATTGTTGTCACATGCACCACACAGCCAGTACTTGCCAGATATTCCTGCAGCTCCTTTAATGTTGCTGTAGGCCTCTTGGTAGCCTCCCAGACCAGTTTTCTTCTCGTGTTTTCATCAATTTTGGAGCGACGTCCAGTTCTTGGTAATGTCACTGTTGTGCCATATTTTCTCCACTTGATGATGACTGTCTTCACTGTGTTCCATGGTATATCTAATGCCTTGGAAATTCTTTTGTACCCTTCTCCTGACTGATACCTTTTACCAAATAGATCCCTCTGATGCTTTGGAAGCTCTCTGTGTACCATGGCTTTTGCTGTGGGATGCGACTACGAAAATTTCAGGAAAGACCAACTAGAGGAGCTGAACTTTATTTGGGGTTAATCAGAGGCACTTTAAATGATGGCAGGAGTATGCTGACTCCTATTTAACATGATTTTGATTGTGATTGCTTATTTCTGAACACAGCTACATCCCCAATTAGTTATAAGAGGGTGTGCACACTTATGCAACCACATTATTTTAGTTTTTTTTTTGTTTTCTTACCTCCACCTAAAAGATTTAATTCTGTTTTTCAATTGAGTGGAACAGTTTATCAATCACATTAAAGGTGGAAAAAGTTCTGAAATGATTTATCTTTGTCTAATTTTTTTACGGCACAGAAACTTGACATTTTAACAGGGGTGTCTAGACTTTTTATATCCACTACATATATAACATGCAGTAACGCAGTAATAAACAGCATAAGTCAACCTTTTCAAGAGAAATAAAGTAAGAAGTTTTAATTTTGCAAAGGGGATATAGGCAAATGTCCACAAATGTCCAAATGTCAAAGCACTCCCTGCTCCAGGGAACTACATATATTTTCTATTTCTGCTTACCTTGTCGCAAGATATAGACCTTCTTTACAGATCTTCTATTCTGACCTCTGGTGGAGTTGGAGCTGCTGTGGAGCTGTTTGAACTGTCCGATCTCCGGTTCTCTCCTGTTTGTTGTCTCCCTTTGGGGATTGTTTGTGGTGTTGTATTGTTTGTCCTTTCCCTGTTGTTACCCTATAGAAAATTCATTCAGAACTATTCTGCGATTGTCAAACCTCTTTTGGACATGACAAAGAAGAGGACTAATATTTCTAAATGGTCTTACTCTGCTAAAATGGCTTTTTCTTCTCTGAAGGAGTTTCACCTCAGCACCTACACTGATCCAGCCTGATGTTTCTCAACTTTTTATTGTGGAGGTTGATGTATCGGAGGTGGGGGTGGGGGCTGTACTGTCCCAGGGTCCGTCTCCTTTACAACTAAATAGCATCCTTGTGCTTTCTTTTCTAAGAAACCGTCAGCTGCTGAGAAGAATTATGATATAGGCAACAGGGAACTTTTAGCTATTAAATTAGCGTTTGAGGAATGGCGTCACTTTTTGGAGGGGGCAGCTCATCCAGTAAACACCAGAGGTTAATTCATTCTTTTTAAATTTCTCATCTGGAGAGACTTGTTCCTGATGATGATGATGATTATGAAGCCCCTTCTTCACCCGGCTCCCAAGTTTGATTGGCTACATCATCATCGTCCGCTACTGTCTGAATGTAACTGATATCCCCCTCAGAGGTCTCAGGGCCAGAAGCCTGACCGCTCGCAACACCTGCTACCTCGTGACTCTCATCATCACTACTTTCCCGCCTACCAGAGGGAGCAGCAGATGTCTGCTCTATATCTTGGCTGGGCAGTAGCTGCTGACTTTCCTCTAGTAGCTCGTCCTCGCTGAAAAGTGGAGCCGAGCCTACGACATATAATACTTCTCGTGCTGAGGGATTAGAAAATTACAAGAGGCAGGTTGAGGGCAGTTGGGGGAACAGGCCCTGATCCCGGGCCATGCTAACCAAGCGTTGTGTTAGATGAACTGACCGACTCTTGCCTGGGGGTGTCTGATGTCACTAGCGACAAATTCGAAGACCGAGTTAACCATTCAAGCACTGCTGGGTTGCTGGTCAAGACACGACCGTTAGATGACACCTCTCGCTGCGACTCCTGCTGCCCCCCTCTTCATCTCCTGCTACTTCTGCCTATGACAGAAACATTTTGGCCACTGCCTGTTCTCGGCCATTAAAACATATTTTTTCCGATTAATAACCCCCCCCCTTAAAAAAATATAAAAATCAAATCACAATTCGCTGCAGAACGGCTAATATACTGTACAGGACATACATGTATTTCCTTTAAGTACATCCCGTAAATGGCTGTAGTACAATGTAACTTTACAGCAGAACGGCAATTAACATGTATTCTTTTGCCTATTAATGCACACCCAAAAAAGAAATATAACAATAACTATTCACAGCAGAACGGCTAATTGTCACGGTCATATTGTTGTTTGACCATGATGTGGTTGCCGTGCAGACTCGTTGCTGGTGGTAACGTGTAGTTTTTGGATTGCATGTGCAATTCCCCTTTAAGGTGTGCTTCCCTGCAGTTTGGTGTGCTAGGGGTTAATCTTCTAGCTAGTAGGGATTATGGTGTCTTCTGGGTGTGGCCGCATGCTTGTTATATACCTGTTATATACCTGTGGCTTGCAGGCTGGGGGCAGTAGTTCTATGAATTGTCTTTCCTTATGTTTGCTCCTAAATCTCTACCTCACTTGTTATTTGTTAGGTGTGGGTTTATGTTCAGGGTGCCTTCTTGGTTGTTACATGTCTTGGCTGTTGTTGGTGTTTGTCCCTACATGTATGTTTGACGTTAGCCCTGCATGTTGATGCCTGTTTGCAGCACTGCTTGGGGCTGCCATGCACTGTGTGAGCATGGGGGGCTCTGGCAGAGTTGGTATGCTTGATTCCTGTGTGGGTTGTTTGTACTGTGACCTGCTGTGTGTTCGGGCTCCTGTACTTATGCACGATTTCTAGTTGTGGAGGCTTCGGCAGGTACCGTCAGGTCTATAAATATTGGGACATCAACACAATTATAAGATTTTTTCGCTCTATACAACACTACAATAGATTTGAAATGAAATGAACAAGATGTGCTTTTTGCAGACTGTCAGCTTTAATTTGAGGGCATTTACATCCAAATCAGGTAAACGGTGTAAGAATTTCAATAGTTTGCATATGTGCCTCCCACTTGTAAGAGACCAAAAGTATTGGGACATAATAACAATCATAAATTACACTTTCACTTTTTAATACTTGGTTGAAAATCCTTTGCAGTCAATTACAGCCTGAAGTCTGGAACGCATAGACATCACCAGACGCTGGGTTTCATCCCTGGTGATGCTTTGCCAGGCCTCTAATGCAATTGTCTTCAGTTCCTGCTTGCCTTTAAGGCATTTTCCTTTCAGTTTTGTCTTAAGCAAGTGAAATGCATGCTCAATCCGATTCAGGTCAGGTGATTGACTTGGCCATTGCATAACATTCCACTTCTTTCCCTTTAAAAACTCTTTGGTTGCTTTTGCAGTATGCTTTGGGTCATTGTCCATCTGCACAGTGTGTGAAGTGCCATCCAATGAGTTCTGAAGCATTTGGCTAAATATGAGCAGATAATATTGCCCGAAACACTTCAGAATTCATCCTGCTGCTTTTGTCAGCAGTCACATCATCAATAGATACAAGAGAACCAGTTCCATTGGCAGCCATCCATGCCCACGCCATGACACTACTACCACCATGCTTCACTGATGAGGTGGTATGCTTAGGATAATGAGCAGTTCCTTTTCTTCTCCATACTTTTCTCTTTCCATCACTTTGGTACAAGTTGATCTTGGTCTCATCTGTCCATAGGATGCTGTTCCAGAACTGTGAAGGCTTTTTAGATGTTGTTTGGCAAACTCTAATCTGGCCTTTCTGTTTTTGAGGCTCACTAATAGTTTACATCTTGTGGTGAACCCTCTGTATTCACTCTGGTGAAGTCTTCTCTTGATTGTTGACTTTGACACACATACACCTACCTCCTGAAGAGTGTTCTTGATCTGGCCAACTGATGTAAAGCGTGTTTTCTTCACCAGGGAAAGAATTCTTCGGTCATCCACCACAGTTCTTTTCCATGGTCTTCCGGTTCTTTTGGTGTTACTGAGCTCACCGGTGCGTTCCTTCTTTTTTAGAATGTTCCAAACAGTTGTTTTGGTCACGCCTAATGTTTTTGCTATCTCTGTGATGTGTGATTTTATTTTTTTTCTCACCCTAATGATGGCTTGCTTCAGTAATAGTGACAGCTCTTTGGATCTCACCTTGAGAGTTGACAGCAACAGATTCCAATTACAAATAGCACACTTGAAATGAACTCTAGACCTTTTATCTGCTCATTGTAATTGGGATAATGAGGGAATAACACACACCTGGCCATGGAACAGCTGAGAAGCCAATTGTCCCATAACTTTTGGTCCCTTAACAAGTGGGAGGCACATATGCTAACTGTTTTAATTCCTACACCGTTCACCTGATTTGGATGTACATACCCTCAAATTAAAGCTGGCAGTCTGAGGTCAAAGCACATCTAGTTTGTTTAATTTTAAATCCATTGTGGTGGTGTATAGATTAGAGCCAAAAATCTTAGAATTGTGCTGATGTCCCAATATTTATGGACCTGACTGTAAGTTGTTCTTACCTGCCGATCCTCTTGCTGTGAATGATCTCTCCTTTTCCCTTTGTTGCTAGGCCTGTGTCTTGGATGAACCTGGTTGTCTCTGGTCCCTGTCTCCTAACCTCAGGGCAATTCAGGGATTTCAGGGTTCTGAGGTTCCAGCGTATTGGCCCTCCTACCTTAAGGGTCAGCTCATACAGTTAGGAGACAAGGGCCAGATTTTGGGATGCTTTAGAAGGTGACCTGCTCCCTTATTCCGGGGTACTTGTCTAGCAGCTACCCTTTATCTCTTACATTGTACGGTGGGGGGTTTCCCCCACTCCCCACCGTGACACTTATAGACCGTACGTATATTTCCTTTTAATACACCACATAAATGGCTGTAGTACAATGTAACTTCACAGCAGAACGGCAATTAAGATGTATTCTTTTCCCTATTAATGCACACCAAAAAAAGAAATATCAAAATCACAATTCACTGCAGAACGGCTAATAGGACGTACGTATCTTTCCTATTAATACACCACATAAATGGCTGTAGTACAATGTAACTTCACCGCTGAACGGTGATTACAACATACATTTTTTCTTTTTTTCCCCCTATTAATACACCTCATTAAAAAAAGTTAAACAATGTAAAATTCGCTGCAGAATGGCTAGGCCAGAGGTATATTTCCCATTAATACACCCTGTAAATAACTGTAGTACAATGTAACTTCACGGCAGAACGGCAATTATGACGCATTCTTTTTACCATTAATAAGCCCCCCACAATGTAAAAATCAACGCAGAATGGCTAATAGGACGTACATATATTTCCTTTTAATACACCCGTAAATGGCTGCATCACACAAAACTTGCACCTCCGTTTGCTGGAATTAATGATGTATTATATAGTGCAAACAACCTAAAAGAAGCAGTATAACTGCAATTTGGATCCCCAAATAGTACAGCAAGGTGTAATAGAATCGCTCCTATTACCCAGGCTGTACATTCTCCTATTGCACCCTATTCTCCTTTTATAGTGTAGATTATGCCCCCCTATCATTTCCCTACACCTTGAATAATCTTTTCCTGTACTTCTAAATCGATTTTTCAGCGCAATAAAGTATTTTCTAGTGTAACAGCGGCTGCTGTGCGCATCTGTTCCCCTGCTAACCACTGCGGTTCCGCGGTTCAGCGGTGATCTGCGGCCAATGCTTCCCATTCACCGCTGCAGTCCTGGGATCTATCTGTGTAGGTACTGTTGTTCTGGGATCCGCTCCACAGTTTCCTCTCAGCCCTGGCCACAGCATGCTTGCTGCTTGTTTCCTGCAGAACTTCCTTAACCTCTTCCCGACCATCGCCGTAATATTACGGCACAGTGGGATGTAACTTACCGCCGAGCGCCGTACTATAACGGCCTGCTGATCGGGCGGGTGCAAAAGCTGCTCCCGCCCGATCAGCTGCAGAGGACCAGCTGTTACCGTTAGCTGGACCCCTGCTGTATGTGCTGACATCGGTGAAAACTCAGATGCCGACGTATTAATCATTACTATGCCACGGTCAGCGCTGACTGAGACATAGAAGGGGTTTGCTGCGGGTGAGGGAGCCCATTGGGTCCCAGCGCATCTGTGGAGGGGACCCAATGGGTGAGAAGGCAGCCCGATGCCATGCAGAGGCTGCTCAATGCCTTGCATTGCAAAGGGACCTGCCTTCTACGTGTGCCCAGGAAATCCAGCCTCAGGATGGGTCTCCTAGGCACCCTGTTAGTGTATTACTCTGTGTAATACACTAACAGCCAATGCCGTGCAATACAGATGTATTGTAATGCATTGCAGAGGGGATCAGACTCCCAAAAGTTAAAGTCAGAAATAAAGTAAAAAACTGTGTTTTTGATTTTAAAAAAATTTAGTTTCGAGTAAAACAAGAAAAAACACCCCCCTGGATCTCACAGGCCGGAAGCTGTATGAGTAATACTCACTGTATTACTCATACAGCCAATGCATTCCAATACAGAAGTAATGGAATGCATTGTAAAGGATTAGACCCCCAAAAGTTCAAGTCCCAAAGTGGGACAAAAAATGTAATTAAAAAAAGAAGTTAAAAAAAAGTTTTCCCCCCAAAAAATTAAAAGTTTCAAGTAAAAATAAACAAAAACATCATTTTACCCAAAGAAAGTAAAAAAAAAGGTAAAAAATAGGGTAAAAAAAAGTATACATATTAGGCATTGCCGCGTCCATATCGACTGGCTCTATAAATATATCACATGACCTAACCCCTCAGAAGAACACCTTAAAAAATAAAAAATACAAACTGTGCTAAATAAACAATTTTTTTGTCACCTTACATCACAAAAAGTACAACAGCAAGCGATCAAAAAGGCGTTTGGTCACCAAAATAGTACCAATCTAACCGTCACCTCATCCTGCAAAAAATGAGTCCCTAACTGAGACAATCGCCCAAAAATTAAAAAAAACTATGGCTCAGAATATGGAGACATAAAACATCATTTTTTTGGTTTTAAAAAAGCTGTTATTGTGTAAAACTTACATAAATAAAAAAAAGTATACATATTTGGTATCGCTGCATTCATATTGACTGGCTCTATAAAAATATCACATGACCTAACCCCTCAGATGAACATGAAAAAAAAAAATTAAAAACTGTGCAAAATAATTTTTTTGTCACCTTACATCACAAAAATAATAGCAAGCGATCAAAAAGTGATATGCACCCCAAAATAGTGCCAATCAAACTGTCATCTCATCCCGCAAAAAATGAGACCCTACCTAAGATAATCGCCCAAAAACTGAAAAAACTATGGCTCTCAGAATATGGAGACCCTAAAACATGATTTCTTTTTTTTGTTTCAAAAATGATATTATTGTGTAAAACTTACATAAATAAATAAAAAGTATACATATTAGGTATCGCCGCGTTCGTATCCACCGGCTCTATAAAAATATGACATGAGCTAACCCCTCAGATGAACACCGTAAACAAAATTAATTAAAAACTGTGGTAAATAAACAATTTTTTGTCACCTTTCATCACAAAAAGTGTAATAGCAAGCGATCAAAAAGTGATATGCACCCCAAAATAGTGCCAATCAAACTGTCATCTCATCCCGCAAAAAATGAGACCCTACCTAAGATAATCGCCCAAAAACTGAAAAAACTATGGCTCTCAGACTATGGAAACACTAAAACATGATTTTTTTTCTTTCACAAATGAAATCATTGTGTAAAACTTACATAAATAAAAAAAAGGATACATATTAGGTATCGCCGCAGCCGTGACAACCTGGTCTATAAATATATCACATGATCTAACCTGTCAGATGAATGTTGTAAATAACATGCCAAAACAGCTATTTCTTGTTACCTTGCCTCACAAAAAGTGTAATATAGAGCAACCAATAATCATATGTACCCTAAACTAGTAACAACAATACTGCCACCCTATCCCGTAGTTTCTAAAATGGGGTCACTTTTTTGTAGTTTCTACTCTAGGGGTGCATCAAGGGGGCTTCAAATGGGACATGGTATAAAAAAAGCCAGTCCAGCAAAATCTGCCTGCCAAAAACTGTATGGCAATCCTTTCCTTCTGCGCCCTGCCGTGTGCCCGTACAGCGGTTTACGACCACATATGGGGTGTTTCTGTAAACTACAGAATCAGGGTCATAAATATTGAGTTTGGTTTGGCTGTTAACCCTTGCTTTGTAACTGGAAAAAAAAATTAAAATGGAAAATCTGCCAAAAAAGTGAAATTTTGAAATTGTATCTCTATTTTCCATTAATTCTCGTGGAACACCTAAAGGGTTAACAAAGTTTGTAAAATGAGTTTTGAATACCTTAAGGGGTGTAGTTTATAGAATGGGGTCATTTTTGGGTGGTTTCTATTATGTAAGCCTTGCAGGAGGTCCTGACGAAGCTGAGGCGAAACACGCGTCGGGGTTCCAGCCTGCCCTGTGCACGGTGTCTCAGCCCTCCATCATGTCTGTGGGTATGTTCACGTTCCCAGTGGGTACTTTTGTGTGAGAGTCTGTTTTTTTTGCAGCCTGTTATTCATGACCTGATGTATAGGGGTATATCCATCTGAATATAGCAGATGGATGCTGTGTGATTATTTGCTCTAGAGTATTATCATTTTGGGCCTCATTATTATATACTGACTCTCCACTGGGCTGTGCAGTGAGATGAATATCACAGTCACTTGTAGCTGGTATATACCAGATACTTTCTACTTGTGAATCACCTCACTGCATATTGCACATACATGTATTCCATCTGTTTGGCAGGTTTTTGAGGCACCGGCGGGGGGGGGGGGGGGGACTACGGCATCCAGGTTGTTTTGCTGACTGTTCTCCATAGTAATTCTGTGAAAATGTCTTATGAATTTTTGATCAATTGATGACACAATAAAGTATTTATATTTTTATTGGGCATTCTATGGTTGTTTTTTTAGGTTTATATGATTGGTTCTCTGTTTGCCCTTATTTACGGTATCATAGTGAGGCCCTTTTTCTTTTTTCGGTTCTATGTTAATTTAAATATATATAAAGCTTTTATCCATAATATATTTACATATATTTTTATATAATTAGAATATATAATATGATATATGTAAATATATTATGTCTAAAAACATCAGTAGTAGTTCCCCACATATTATGCATTCATATATATCAGAACTCACAGGAATATGAGATACAATTGCATAGGGGGGAATTAGAATTATCACTTAACAAGAAAACCCCTAAAATTTTACTTTTAATGTAATCATTAGAGTATAAAGAACCAAACCCCAAAAACACAGATAATATATGGATAATATAGATAACTTAATGTCTTATGCCCACACTCAGGGTGCAACAGTCAGTATAGTGCATATACCATATTAGAAAGCAACAGGGACAATAGACAATATGACACCTGCACATTTGATAAAGCATAGAACATGCACAGGTCAGTGTCTTTCAATAAGGCTTCCGGCCCTTTAAATCACTGCACAGCATTACAGCAGCATTCCGCAGCACCTGCTCTTTTTGTCTTGTCATTTTCCCTGGCAACACTTTTCCTTTTCACTTTCTGTTGCCCCTAGCAATAATGTTGTGCCTTTTTAACATGGATACATCCTCCACCAAATATAAGGAATCACTCTCTCCCAGGGAGTCTCAATCACAGATTTCTCGCAGACAACCGGATTTGAGTCCAAACGATGCTTTATTTTCTAGCACTTTAGCACAATACAGCACAAATTGACTCCTACCCATCTAGGCACTACCTAATGCATAATTCATTCCCTGACTCACCTCTAAAGAACACAGTTCACACACGTGATTAGATGTGGCTTTCTCAGCCCAAACAGCCCAACAGCCTCCAGACTGTGACTACAACAACATCAGTACCTTTGGGGAATAGTGGCCCAGAAGTCTGCCTGACTCTCTGCAGGCATCACTAGGTCCCCCAAACTCAGGCTTCCTAAGCCTTTGCTTCCCCTTGACTAACACACAGAGGGTTAGTTTTATGCCTCCATGATTTAAGCAGGCCTGCGATCACCTCAGGTGAAAGGGAATACCTGTACCGGAAGGGTGTGGATTGGCAGATCCCACTACCAAACCTATCCGTCAATCCAAGTAAAATCCAGCCCAGAAGAAAATGTATGCAAAACTGTCTCAGCAAACTATACTTTGCTGGGACCACTGCAGCTTTCCGGATTTTGGTTATCTCACCAAGCTCAGGTATCTGGGTGGGATACACATGCCTTCCCACACTGTCCACATTACCACAATATATATTATACAAACATGTAACATGTTAGTTAGACAACTATCTACTCATGTTAACCTAGGCAAGTGATGGCGAACCTTTTACAGACCGAGTGCCCAAACTGCAACATAAGCCCACTTATTTATCGCAAAGTGCTAACACAGCAATTTACCTTGAATACTACAGTCCAATATAGTATATCTTCCATGTACTTTATCATTTATCTACAATAGCCTGCCTACATTCCATGTGCTGCCTGTGCTGTTCATAGTGCGCCCTGCGCTGCTGAATGGCAGGAGAAATCTAAGGCATATTGATACACCATAGACTTTTTCCAGGGTGCGGGTGCCCACAGAGAGGGCTCTGTGAGTGCCACCTCTGGCACCCATGCCATAGGTTCGCCATCACTGACCTAGGCAGAGGTCTAGGATGTTATTTATAAGTTTGGTTGTCAGGGCATACATTTAAAGAGGACCTGTCACCTCTCCTGCCACGTCTGTTTTAGCAGCTACTATGTAATACCTATTCTGAACCATCTGTTTTTATGATTTTATGAAGTTTTATTCATTTATTATTCACTAGAAGTCATGAATGAATTAAGGTTTAGGTAGGTGTTACCTGTTGGGGTGTGTGTGTGTGTGTGGGGGGGGGGGGGGTCCCGACACAGTTTGACTCTGAGAGTACTCATTAGACAGTGTCAGACTGTACAGGGATACCCCCCATCCCAACTGGTAACACATTGCTTGTAATCCATTCAGATTTACTAAAATTATAAAGGAATGGCACTACATGAAGTCATAAGAATAGAGGCTCCAGAATTATTATTACATTGGGAATGCAGTAGCTACCAAAACTGTAATGTCAGAAGAGGTTAGAAGCCCTCTTTGAAAGTGGACACACAAATAGATTAGTCACAACATTAAACCCACTGACAGGGGAATGACTAGATGACTGGATCAGAGCATATTCAAAAACAGAAGGTCTTGTGGGATGTTCCTAATGTGCAAGTACTTGCAGTTCCAAGGTGGTCCAAAAAATCCAACTTGTGAATCAACAACAGGTTCATGGGCACCCAAGGCTCATTGATGTGTACTGTAGAACAAATCATTAAAAGGGTTGAACACTTTCTGGCTTCTGCTGACTAATGTGTTTGTAAAATGATTATATGGCACTTACTAATATAGCCTTTATAATTATTCTGTACAATTTCCTGTATTTTATAACATATTCTCCCTTTTTGGTCTTTTGTGCTCTTAACACATAGGTTTTGTCCATTAAATGGCTGCTTATGGAGGATCGTGTGAACAGACAAATCACTCAGTCTTCTTCATTCAAATATACTACACTTGCACTAAACTCTCAACAGGGTACAGATGGCAGGTACAATATATTTGAGTGGAGAAGGCTGAGTGCCGTGTCTAGAGTTATCTTTTTCCAGTCACATGACCCTCCATCAGCAGCCATATTATGGACTGGGTTTCTGTGAAGACAGCACAGAAGATTTGCCTAACAAGGGGGCATGGCTTATGGAATATAACTAACAGCACAGAATATCAACAAAGGCTGTATTACTAAGTGCCATATAGCCATCTTACATACACATTGGTCAAAAAAAGCCAGAAAGTGGCCAACCCCTTTAAGAATTTAAAGTAGGCTATGCTAGAAAGATGTCAGAACACAGTTCATTGTGGAGAACACGTACAATGGGCACATGAGCATCACAACTGATGCATGAAGCAACAGAAGGAGAAAGTTGATTGGTCTGATGATTGCTTTCTTTTCCATCATGTGGACGGCCAGATGTGTGTGCATTGGTTATCTGGGGAAGAAATTGGGCAGGGTTTCTCAACTCAGGTCCATGGGACCCACCTACCAGTCTTGTTTTCAGGATTTCCTTAGTATTGAGCAGGTGATATTATTAGTGTCCATGCATTAAGACTTACCACAGGTATTCATTGTGTGGGATATTCTCAAATCCTGACCAGTAGGTGGGTCCCGAGGACCGGAGTTGAGAAACCCTGCACTAGGGGAAGAAGGCAAGCAAGTGGAGGCAATCTTTACGCTCTGGGAAAATTTAGGGTCTGAAATTTGTTGTAAATATATTGTTGTAAGCCAAGTAAACCACTACATGGCAACAGTATTCTCCAATGGTAGTGGCATATTGTATAAAGCTGGATAATGTGCACTGCCAACAAAAAATGTGCAAAGGTAGTACAGGTCATCAGAATCTGTGATGCTAGTACATTGCATTGTGAAGAAAAATAAAGATTCCATATTTGTTTTGTTTTGCTCAAATGTCTTATCATAAAGGTTCGATTAAGCGTGTAATCAACCAGCTGGATGGAATACTTTTTGTGACCTTTAGGGTGGTTTTAGATATGCCATTGTGATGCAGTTTTTTATGCAGTTTTGAAAGCCAAGTCAATGATGGATAGTAAAGGGAAGAAAAATAAATATGAAATAATCTACTTCTCTCTTTCTTTTTATTCAGCTCCTAATTTTATCTTCAAAATATCATCAAAAAGGCATATGTGAAACCATACTGATGTGAAGATTGTATAATAATTTTCATCTAAAAGAGAAATAAACACCTCCAAATCTATGGATAACTGAATGCTAATATAAAAAATTATATATAAAGCATAGTTTAATTTTTAACCTTAAAATATTTTTATTTTCCTTCCAGCTACGCCGTTTCCTTCCTTTGACGGTACTTTCCACTGATTACATTTTTCCACAGATATGACTTTCATCTTTCTTTTCTGTTATTTTCTCAGACACGTACCTGCTTTTTCCAGCTTTTATTCAAACACAATCACATCATCCTTATTTTAATTCATTTCTTAAATGAACCCCCAAAACCCTTTGTACTTGTTCTGAGAATTAAATAAAGCTGTCATCTGTCTTCAGGTCATATACACTCACTGATATAAAAATATATAACACACCGAGAAGGAGTTGTTGGAATATAATGAAACTTTCTATGTGTGAATGTAATGATTATATATGTATATATAATATATATATAACTGATTTTAATATTACAGTGAAGATATCAGTTTATTGGGGAAAACTGTACCAGGCTCTAGTACCTTGTCAGGCCATCTCTAGCCTAGATATAAGATGAGATACAGTTGAGCATGGAGGCATATAGGTTTCATATGGCATCCTGTGGCACATTTGCGCACAGATTGGCCAGTAGATCCTACTCACTAGTAGAGTGCTTAAGCTGGCCTCCCAGTAGGTCCAATAAATGTTTAATTGGTGATAAATTTGGAAACCGTGCATATGTAGTGGCTCACCTGTTGTGATTTCTGGAGTGAGGTGCCCTGTTAAAAAGGCTTACCCTAAAAGCCTCTCAAAAAGAGGTATAAAAAAAAGGATTATATTAACACACACTCTGTCATTCGGAACTGTATTAAATCTAGTGCTTTATTTCGATATAAAGAAAAGAAATATATAAAACGGGTAGAGACTGGATACTATAAGTAGTAGGCAATATAGATACAATTAGCAAAATATGTCATCGACCCTAATACATATAATATTTTCATTATTTCATATATAAAAAACACATCAGTAAAACAAATTGTAAAAATGTACAGACCAAAAGTTTGGACACACCTTCTCATTCAAAGAGTTTTCTTTAGTTTCATGACTATGAAAATTGTAGATTCACACTGAAGGCATCAAAACTATGAATTAACACTTGTGGAATTATATACATAACAAAAAAGTGTGAAACAACTGAAAATATGTCATATTCAAGGTTCTTCAAAGTAGCCACCTTTTGCTTTGATTACTGCTTTGCACACTCTTGCCATTTTCTTGATGAGCTTCAAGAGGTAGTCACTTCACAGGTGTGCCCTGTCAGGTTTAATAAGTGGGATTTCTTGCCTTATAAATGGGGTTGGGACCATCAGTTGCATTGTGGAGAAGTCAGGTGGATACACAGCTGATAGTCCTACTGAATAGACTGTTAGAATTTGTATTATGGCAAGAAAAAAGCAGCTAAGTAAAGAAAAACGAGTGGTCATTATTACTTTAAGAAATGAAGGTCAGTCAGTCCGAAAAATTGGGAAAACTTTGAAAGTGTCCCCAAGTGCAGTCACGAAAACCATCAAGCGCTACAAAGAAACTGGCTCACATGCGGACCGCCCCAGGAAAGGAAGACCAAGAGTCATCTCTGCTGCGGAGGATAAGTTCATCCGAGTCACCAGCCTCAGAAATCGCAGGTTAACAGCAGCTCAGATTAGAGACCAGGACAACAATTTTCATAGTCATGAAAATAAAGAAAATTCTTTGAATGAGAAGTTGTGTCCAAACTTTTGGTCTGTACTGTATATAAAAAAAAATAATGAAAAAATATAAAATATGAAAAATATAGTCCAAAAAAAGCTCAGTTCCCATATCACTTATTGATAATTAGTGTTCTTTTTGTTGCTCCATAATTGTATCCAAATCACAGAAAAAATGCACCAAACGGATATGCCACTGACTATAATAGCTAGTCATACAAGCAGATATTGAAAGCTGAGACTTTTGCCAATATATTCCTGTCAGGCATGAGTCCATCATGCACATCATGCACTGGCAACCTCCATTGTACACATTTTGATGCTGGGGATAGTCGTTTGCTGCGGTCCACATGCAATGGGACTGTTCCCCCAATGAGAACAGTGTTTGGGGTTTGAGCAGTTCCCCCATATTTGCCACTATAGTTCTGTGATTTTGTTTTATATGTATTGAATGTGCCTTCACCTGGCATTAAACATTCTTTTGCACCTGGTAACCTCCATCACACGGTCTGATATGGGTGTGGCTTACAGTCTTGCTTTATTCACATTGCATTAGTTGTCCTGCTATGCGGTTGTGTGGAAGCTTGGCTGTGAGCTGGATTTCATCCCCTTCAGACCGTGTTCACACCATAGTTAGCGTAGTGGTAGGACCCTTGCCATGCTGAGAGACCGTGACGTGGTGCATGATGGGCTCCGATGTGTTCCTGACAGGAATATATTGGCAAAACTCTCAGCTTTTAATATCTGCTTGTATGACTAGCTAGTATAGTCAGTGGCATATCCGTTTGGTGCATTTTTTTCTGTGATTTATTTAATTATATTTTCATCCGCACAATGCTCCGTTTTGTGTAGGATGCCTTTGTGGTGCATGTGGACCGCGCTGGCATCCTCCATTGTACGCATTTTTTGCTGGGGATGGTCGTTTGCTGCGGTCCACATGCAGTGGGACTGCTCCCTCAATGAGAAACACGCTACAGTGTTTGGGGTTTGAGCAGTTCCCCCATATTTGCCACTATATTTCTGTGATTTTGTTATAATTGTATCCAAATCAAATATCTTCATGGTTGAGGCAAAGAGTTCTTATTTAACATGATTAATCAGGGAATAATATTTATCAAACCCAGTGTTTGTGAAAGAACATAAAATTGTAAAAATAAGAATAAAAATGAATTTCAATTAATCATAGTGATCTGTAATTTTTTCAATCGTTATTTCTTGATTTGTTGAAAATATAATATCATTTAATATATATTTTAATTCATTAAGTGTCGTTTAATATATTCTATTTGTATATAGTCTCTCTTGGTGTAAAAATAAAGTAAAAGTGATAATATCCCTTAGATCATTAGCTTAGCTCTATAATGCCCCCTATTTAATTTGGAGCAGAGTATTTATTCAGAACATAATATCTAATAGAGTATGGTTAGAGCGTTATTGCTGCTGAGCAGCTATATTAACGCCTTGATCTCTTCAACAGGAACAGCTACCCATATACCGAGCAATGTAGCCGCAAAGGTGTCCTTTCAGGTTTGGTGTCCCACATGTTAGGCAAAGGAAAGGCGAAGTTACTAACATGTGGGACGCCAGCTCCGAATAACAGAGTGTGTGTTAATATAATTCATTTTTGTATTCTTGGGAAACTCTTTCTATGTTTGGGCGAGCATTATTCTGCTGAAAAATGCCATTTGGTAGCCCTGCCATGAGATGCAACTGGCCGCAGGATGTCCTACACATATCGCTGAGCTGTTAGTGTCCCTCATATCACTATTAGAGGTGACAGATATAGATGAGTGAACCGAATCCCACAAAGTGGAATTCGATCTGAATTTCAGGATAAATTTGATTTGCCTCAAAATCAAATTTCCTCGTGCTTTGTGTAAGTGAATTGATTTAACCTGAAATAGTGTAAAAAACATACTTAACTCCTCCAGCCGCCATCTCGATTGAGGATCTCGGCTGAAATCACATGCGTGAGTGATGTATGAGCTGCGTGAGATTTAGTGCCAGATCTTCAAGCAAGATGGCATAGGCCGGCACGTCGCCAGCAAATGTAGGTGGTAAGTTTGATCTAATTTTTTTATGTTAATTTTACACAGTTTTTACTCTCAGATGCCTCGATCATGTAGGAACGCAGCATCTGAGGGGTACAATGACAGGAGCGGTGCTATCACAGCTCTCTGTCATTGCACCCACCACTTACAAAAAATGCGCTTCTTGACGAAGTAATTTTTTATTTTTTATTTGGCGAATCAGCTGAACCGAACTTTTAAAAAATTCGCTCACCTCTAGTGACAGACTGTAATATGCAATCTTGGTGCCTTATTTTTATTTATTTTTTGTCAATAACGTACTTTAACATTTTGATTTCTGTGAGCCTGTTACAGGAAATGACTCAAAATGAGAAAGCAAAAAACATTACTAGCGATACCTATAAGTATTTTATCTCATCCTTCTTCATTAATAGGCACAGCCTAAATATTCTGTATAATAAAATTTGACAAACCAAGAGGATTCTAAGTTTAGTCTTCTATAAAAGTGCAGCAGATTGCAGGGCATGGTGCCTGCTGAAGTTTTAGGGGTGCCAGGTAATAGTAAATGAACAGGGATTTATTAGTGGTCCAGGGCATTATAAATAAAAGGTAACTATATATATAAAGGACGTGAACACAGCAAAAATACAGGTGAGAAATAGGGAAGGAAGTACCTAATTAACTATCTGTTTACAGTGATAAAGTATATATCAAAAAATCAATTCACAATAACACCCACATACGATGCCCCGAAAAAGTATTCATGAACTTTTCCACATTTTTTCACATTAAACCCACAAACTTAAATGTATTTTATTTTTGTCCATTCTTCTTTGCAAAATAGCTCAACTCAGTCAGATGGAATGGAGTGCGTCTGTGAACAGCAATTTTCAAGTCTTGCCACAGATTGTAAATGGCATTAAGATTAGAACTTTGACATTAGCCCCCATATCAGCCCTTATGCCTCATTAGCCCCCATTATTCCTCTTATTAGCCCCATTATACCTCATTAGCCCCCATTATGCCTCATTAGCCCCCATTATGCCTCATTAGCCCCCATTATAAGCCATTATGCCTCATTAGCCCACATTATGCCTCTTATTAGCCCCCATTATGCCTAATTAGCTCCCATATGCCTCTTATTAGCCCCATCTGCCTCATTAGCCCCATATGCCTCTAATTAGCCCCCATATGCCTCCAATTAGCCCAATATGCCTCCTATTAGCCCCCATAGCCCCCCTATGCCTCCAATTAGCCCCCATATGCCTCCAATTAGCCCCATATGCCTCCTATTAGCCCCCATATGCCTCCTATTAGCCCCAATAGCCACCATATGCCTCCAATTAGCCCCCATATGCCTCCAATTAGCCCCCATATGCCTCCTATTAGCCCCATATGCCTCCTATTAGCCCCATATGCCTCCAAATGCCCCCATATGCCTCCAATTAGCCCCTATATGCCTCCAATTAGCCCCTATATGCCTCCAATTAGCCCCCATATGCCTCCTATTAGCCCCCATATGCCTCCTATTAGCTCCCATAGCCCCCACATGCCTCAAATTAGCCACCATATGCCTCCAATTAGCCCCATATGCCTCCAATTAGCCCCCATATGCCTTCAATTAGCCCCCATATGCCTACAATTAGCCCCCATAATGCCCCCATTTTATAAAATAAAAATAAACACTTACCTCTCCTGCTCCTGGACGGACGCCGCCTGCAATTTTCTCCCTCCTCAGTTGACTGTGCTCTAAACTGGCGCACACAGCAGGAGGTCACAGAGCGTCCTCACGCTGTGCGCAGCCCTGCACAGCTGACAGCCGAGGACCAGGAAGTGGTGAGTACAGAGCGTTCACAACATAGGGGGGCCCCCCTCGCCCCCCTGTAGCGACGCCACTATTTGACTGGGTCATTCATGAATATGCTTTGATCTAAACCATTCCATTGTAGCTCTGTCTGTATGTTTAGGGTCAATGTCCTGCTGGAGGGGGATTCTCCACTGCAGTCTCACGTCATTTCATCCTCTAACAGGTTTTTTCTCCAGGATTGCCCTGTATTTAGCTCCATCTATCTTCCCTTCAACTCTGACCAGCTTTCTTGGCCCCCCCACCATGTTTCACGGTGATGATCAGATTTGTGATGTGTAAAACTAATAGTTGTCCTGTGAACAGATTCTTCCACCTGAGCTGTGGGTTTCTGCAGCTACTCCAGAGTGACCATGGGCCTCTTAGCTCCTTCTCTAATTAGTGCTCTCTTTGCCTGGGATGTCAGTTTAGGTGAACGGCCATGTCTTGGTATGTTGCAGTTGTGACATGATGTTTCTATTTTTGGATGATGGATTGAACAGTGCTCCATGCAATGTTCAGAGCTTGGAAATTTTTTATAACCTAACCCTGCTTTACACTTCTCCACAACTTTATCCATGACCTGTCTGGTGTGTTCCTTGTTTTTTATGATGCTGTTTGATCACTTATGTTCACAGAACAGTTCTAGTTATACTGAGAATAAATTACACACAGGTGGACTCTATTTACAAATTAGGTGACTTAAGAAATCAATTGGTCACATTGGATTATAAAAAAAAAAAAAAAGGGTAACAATGTTGCAAACTTTTGACTTTCAGGCTCCATATCTCACCATCCACTACAGCTTCAAATGTGAGACTACCATCATTTTATAGACAATCATCTTTCTATGTCATACATAAATTGGAATTGCAACTATTTATTATTTGATTAGTTATGCAGATACTTGTCATGTAACTGAGTGTTACTGTTTTATTTATTATTTATTATTTTGTTAGTATTTTGTAAATCCACCTTTAGCTTCCAACACTGCCTGAATCCTTCTGGGCATGCTCTATTATATTCAAGCATGTCTCGACCAAAATCTATTCCCATGTCTCTTCTGCACATTCCCAATGTTGGTGCATACTGGTCGACACACTTGGGTACGAATACAGCTTTTTCTTCAGCTGTACACACAAGTGTTCAATTGAGTCAAGGTCTGGGGACTGTGAGGGCCAATCCAGCACCTCTATTTCATTGTCATTTAACCTTATTTTTGCCAATCTCGACCTATGCTTCGGGTCATTGTCCTGCTGGAACAGTATGTAATCTTTTTCATACCCATAGTACTCAAATGTACAAAGAAACTTGTCTTGCAGGAAACTCACAAGTAGCTCAGCATTGAGACCACATCAATCCTGGTCAAGTATTTAAATCCTTTGGCTGTGAAACAACCCCATATCATCAGGCTTCCTCCACCAAACGTGACAGTACCTTAAATTTCTCATTCTGTTAGCCCCCTTTTACCTTGTTTCTGCAAATGCTTCTTATAATGATATTTTTAAGGCCACCATTCAAGAATTGTTTAATGCCTGTAGCACAGTTATGTCATGAACATCTGTAATATCACCATTACAAATCATACAAGCCACCTCCCTGCCATGTTTACCTCACTAGATAGACCTTGTGATGATATTTTGCCTGGACGTCCACCTCTTGGCTTTGACGCCAACTTGACTTCGATATTTTGCCAGGATGTCCACCTGTTGGTTTTGAAATGTATGGACAGACTTAATTTCGTACTCTTCCAACTGTCATGGCACTCCTATGATGCAGTTTGGCAATTTTCTTGTCCGAGATACTGCTATTGATGAGCTGGATGATGGTTTTTCTCTTTTCTTGTGAAATCTTCATGGCTGCTGCTGGATTCTAACCAGTGACATCTCACTTGGGAATCAACCTAATAACACACTGAACTATTTTGGAATGTGAGAACAGGTTGTAATTTTTAGTATACAAGAAGAAAAATATTGTTTCACCACCAGGATAAAAACAGTAACAATGCAGTTACATGACAAGAATCTGCATAACTAATTATATTCTAAATACTTGCAATTCTAGATACCCAAGATGATTGTCTATAAAATGATGTAGTCTCGCGTTCGAAGCTGTAGTGGATGGTGAGATATGGAGCCTGAAACTCAAAGGTTCAAAACATTGTTACATTTTTGCTTGTCAGTGTATTTTGGATTGTCAGAGTACATGGGGCTGAATACAAATGCATGCCACACTTTTCAGATTTTTATTTATAATTTTTTTTTTAAACCATTTATAATTTTCTTTTCAGTTTACCTATACTTGATACTTTGTGTTGGTCTATCACATAAAATCCCAATACATTTAAGTTTATGGGTGTAACGAGAAAAGTTAAAGGGATATGAATACTTTTTTAAGGCACTGAACACACACAATTCCACCTGTTACTCAGGTATCCTCTAGGCTTCTCAATGACTACTGTCCAATCAGCTTCTGGTAACACAATGAGGGTGTGCTGGTTATAATGATCTTCATCTTCCTATGGCTAGCCTGTGCTTCTTCATAACCACCACCAGCTTAGAGGTTTATTAAAGGGGTTGTCCAAGTTATATTTATTGATGACCTATCCTCAGTATAGGTCATCAATATCAGATCGGCGGGGATCCGACACCCAGCACCCCCTCCAATCAGCTGTTTGAAGAGGAGGCGCGCACCGTGCCAGCGCTGCCTTCCCTTCACTGTTTACCTTCTAGCCATTGCATCTGCGGCGGTGAGCAGGTGTAATTACACCCAAGCTGTCCCATCCATTTCAATGGTACGGATCGCTGTATAGGAGCGATCCGTACCATTGAAATGAATGGGATGGCTTGGCTGCGATTACACCTGCTCACCGCTGCAGGTGCAATGGCTATAAGGTAAACAGTGAAGAGGAGGCAGTGCTGGAATGACGCGCACCGCCTCTTCAAACAGCTGATCAGCGGGGGTGCTGGCTGTCGGACTAGGTCAACCCCTTGGTCTAAGACGCCGGTTTTAATAAATGTGCCCATGGTATTCCCTAACACAGCAGGGGCAGTTTCTACAATCCTTCCAAACAATAGCTGTCTAGTCTAATCCATTGGTATCACTGAGAGCTTGTTGACATCACACGGACAGTGTCTATCTCTTTTACAGGGTGTATATCAAAGGCAATCAAAACTTTAGCCAAATACCACTTTAAACAGGCTCCTGTTCATAGCCCAGTAACTAAGTTATATATGTATTTTTGTCCATGTTGGCTTCCAACATGGGGCTGGAGAGGATGGGAGAGGTGATGGTGACAGATAAGGGTAATGTCAGTCCTCACTGATCCTTTCTCTAAGTACACTTTTTAATCTTCCCAATTAACCACAGGCATGCAGTTCAGTTTCCATTAACACTTTCTGCAATGCCAAGGCTGCAGAACTCGGATCTAGATGGCCATTCCATCTCAGAAGTGTGGTGGGTGCCACATGCAATTAACCCTTTCCACAGTTGTAAAGTCTTTATTCAACAAAGGTCTTGAAATTGGTGCTCAATCAAAAATGTCTGTCCTCTTCTCTCAGGGGTAGTCTTTAAATTCAGTTGTTTTTCTGGCAGCTTTTCAGTTTTTAAGAATGAAGTTTATCTGGAGTAGGCCTAGTTATCAGGAGCTGTCACATAAATGTCCTTCCTCCAGGCCTGCTTAGCAAAGCGCTCTCTAACCAGGGGGTGGGAAAGACAATCACCCAGTAAATAAAACTGCCATTTAACAGTTTGTTGCCCATACAAAACCATTAATGATTCTTAGCACAGAAGTAAAAGGAGAACACTTTACTGTTACAATGCTTAGGCAATAAATCACATTTAACTCTTTAGCAGTGATCCGCTGGGTTATTGCAAAAGGTCTATTTCTCCATATGATATATTTGACTATGCTGAGATCACACAGGAAGCACAGAAGATGACCCTTGCTATCTATCTTGCAGGAGCACTAAAGCTTAATTTATATAAAAGCTTTCTTCTTATTTTTATGAAGTTTCTTTCCTCATAGCTCCTGGTCTAATGGCTGATCTTCCTGTGTCATAAATGTGGTAAATTAACAAAGTAAACTATCTGCCTTAAGCTTTATCCCTGACCTTTCAAGGTCTAACTGCTGACAGAAGTAGTACATAGAGTTCATTAATGCACCTCATCCGATGATCTTTGGCTATTTATTATAGAAATTTTCAAAATTGCAGAAATATATGACAGATAGCTCATCTTCTCCTCCTCAGTTATTTCTGCCAACAATTGCTTTACAAATAGACTACTGAACTTCTGTGCTCAAGGGTGGATCTTGCCCTTGATCATAAAAGTGCAGGTGCCTAGAGATTTATATACAATTAAGGGCTGTTTCACACGAGCTGATGCCGTGAATGACAGCCAAGACCCGATGCGGACTGCAGAAGCATTAACATGATTGATAACGCTCCGTGCCTCTCTGTGATCTCTTTACTACGAAATCACAGTGAGATAAAGTTGTCGCCGTGATTTTGTAGTAAAGAGATCACAAAGAGGCACGGAGCATTATCAGTCATGTTAATGCTCTGTGCTTCTTCTGTCCGCAGCGGGTCTTGGCTGTCATTCACGGAGCGGATGTCACGCACGGCATCCGCTCGTGTGAAACAGCCCTAACACATCTAGCTCTGTGTATACACATCTAATCTTGGGGCATGCTTGATAGAAGAATACTGTTCTGTTCAAGTAGGTGGGGCATCCTAGAAATACACTGGGAGCAGAATTAGTAAATTGTCTTAATTACTAGATATGAACACTTTCAGTACTTTGGGTGATGCAACATGAGAGACACTCTATTAACAGCTCATTATATAAAGTAATTGGCTTACCTCTAGCATATTTTGGTTCAAGGTCTCTTTAAAGCTAATGTATCATCAGAAAATGAACTATTTTTAAAATCTTTTTTTTTATGTTAAACTTTTATTTTTATTTACTTTTTGGTGATTTTAAATTTAAAATTTTTCCATTGCACTATCTATATAAAAAAAAATGCTGTACTGTATATAGTCCTGCAATTTTCACACTGGCACCTAGACCTAAAATATGTTATTTAAAGCAGCTACACAGGCCACAGAAACAATGGACAGGAGCTGACCCCATTTCCTTGTATGGAAGATTTGTCTAGGCATTCTATGTGACTTGTGCAGAGGTCAGGAGGGAGTAGATAAGCTTTGATATCACCTATTGTGAACAGTGGACTCTGTTACATACAGTGGTGTTACTTGTCATTGTAATTCTGTCTGTAGTGATAATGATAATGGCTACTGAAAAGTTACCTGTAAAATATCATGAAATATTATAAGGCCTAGTGCCAGTGTCAGAATGGCAGGTTGTGACTTGGAAAAATGTAAAAGGTGCCGTTTAAAGTAAACAAGAAACCCTTCTTAACTTTTAAATGTTCAACGATTTTGGACCCTGCCACCTGACCTGCAGTGGTCGGTCATGTGTGGTTCATCAAGCACATGACTGCTACAGCCAGTCATTAATCTCTGTTAATGATGTAATTGCTGCAATTCTAGTGGGGCCAAGAGATTCAACTGTTAAATAATGTTTATCTCTTATACCATGTCCTGTACTGTCAAAATTCTGAACATCCTGAATAACCTATTCAAAGGGAATCTGTCACCTTCTACAAGCCCTAATAATTATAGTAATACATGTATAGAACACCTGCTGTTGACCTTGGATCAGTATTTTAGATCTGGTATTTACCTCTGTACACTCACAAATGAAAACTAGAATTCATTGTTAAGGTCCTCCTGAAGCTGCCAAAACAGTTCTGACCTGTTGAGGCTTAGGCCCCACTAGATCTTTAAAGGTGTCCTGTGTTATGTGGCACCAAGACATTAGCAGTAGATCGGATCCCTTACATCTGGTTGGGATCAGAGCATATCACAACAGATGCTTGATCAGAATGAGAGGCCAGTGAGGGAATTTGGAGGACAAGTCAAGCACTTGCTTTGTGATATCCCAGGACTCAGATTTCCTGCTGAAACAGGCTACAGCAATTTGGGAATACCAATGCCATGAAAGGGTGAACAAGGTCTGCAGCAATATTTAGATCTGTAGTACATGTCAGGGTAACATCCACAGGAATGCCAGAGCCAAAAAGTTTCATTGCAGAATATTGCAGTGAACATCATGCTGTCGGATCTGTTCTGAATGGATGTAGACGTTTGTATTATCCATGAGGAATCCGCACCAAACGCGAGTGTGAAAGTAGCCTTAAATGTTTCCAGCAATTGCTGCTACAGTTGCACTCCGGTAGGCACCTTGAGCACGCTTGACCATGTAGCCATCCACTGGTAGTGCATCCCTGGAAAATCCATCCGTGTCTCATCCATAAAGATGACTGGGTAGAATCTGTGTTTGGTATATGTGTCTGTTTTTTTGCACTTGATGTATCATCCATAATCCATGGATACTGCTCAGCAGAAAATTAATTTCCAGGCCACCTTCTACCAACGATCTGTGAAAAACTACGGACAGAACATTGAATATCATCCAGTGTTTTTATGGACCCATAGAGATTTAGTGGAAAACCGTCAAGTGTGAACAAACACATTAAAATCAATGCGCACGTGTGCTGTCTGTGGAGAACACGGACGGTGTACGTCCATGATTCACTGAAGTGTAAACAAGGTGTTAGTAGCTGCTAGCAACTTTATACCTAGAACACTGAACAAGACGTGCTGTCTTGGAGATGCTCTCACCTTGTTGTCTAGCCATCACTATTTGGTCATTGTCAAAATCTTTTTGTTGTCCATATAACCAATACATCGATATCAAATGTTGACTGTTCATTTACTGCCTAATCTATCTTAACTCTTAATTAGAGTTGAGCGAACACCTGGATGTTCGGGTTCGAGAAGTTCGGCCGAACATCCCGGAAATGTTCGGGTTCGGGATTCGAACCCGATCCGAACTTCGTCCCGAACCCGAACCCCATTGAAGTCAATGGGGACCCGAACTTTTCGGCACTAAAACGGCTGTAAAACAGCCCAGGAAAGGGCTAGAGGGCTGCAAAAGGCAGCAACATGTAGGTAAATCCCCTGCAAACAAATGTGGATAGGGAAATTAATTAAAATAAAAATTAAATAAATAAAAATTAACCAAAATCAATTGGAGAGAGGTTCCATAGCAGAGAATCTGGCTTCCCGTCACCCACCACTGGAACAGTCCATTCTCAGATATTTAGGCCCCGGCACCCAGGCAGAGGAGAGAGGTCCCGTAACAGAGAATCTGTCTTCATGTCAGCAGAGAATTAGTCTGCATGTCATAGCAGAGAATGAGGCTTCACGTCAGCCACCACTGCAACAGTCCATTGGCATATATTTAGGCCTAGCACACAGGCAGAGGAGAGAGGTCCCGTAACAGAGAATCTGGCTTCATGTCAGCAGAGAATCAGTCTGCATGTCATAGCAGAGAATGAGGCTTCACGTCAGCCACCACTGCAACAGTCCATTGGCATATATTTAGGCCCAGCACACACACAGGCAGAGGAGAGAGGTCCCGTAACAGAGAATCTGGCTTCATGTCAGCAGAGAATCAGTCTGCATGTCATAGCAGAGAATGAGGCTTCACGTCAGCCACCACTGCAACAGTCCATTGGCATATATTTAGGCCCAGCACACACACAGGCAGAGGAGAGAGGTCCCGTAACAGAGAATCTGGCTTCATGTCAGCAGAGAATCAGTCTGCATGTCATAGCAGAGAATGAGGCTTCACGTCAGCCACCACTGCAACAGTCCATTGGCATATATTTAGGCCCAGCACACACACAGGCAGAGGAGAGAGGTCCCGTAACAGAGAATCTGGCTTCATGTCAGCAGAGAATCAGTCTGCATGTCATAGCAGAGAATGAGGCTTCACGTCAGCCACCACTGCAACAGTCCATTGGCATATATTTAGGCCCAGCACACACACAGGCAGAGGAGAGAGGTCCCGTAACAGAGAATCTGTCTTCATGTCAGCAGAGAATTAGTCTGCATGTCATAGCAGAGAATGAGGCTTCACGTCACCCACCACTGCAACAGTCCATTGGCATATATTTAGGCCTAGCACACAGGCAGAGCAGAGAGGTCCCGTAACAGACAATCTGGCTTCATGACAGCAGAGAATCAGTCTGCATGTCATAGCAGAGAATGAGGCTTCACGTCACCCACCACTGCAACAGTCCATTGGCATATATTTAGGCCTAGCACACAGGCAGAGCAGAGAGGTCCCGTAACAGACAATCTGGCTTCATGTCAGCAGAGAATCAGTCTGCATGTCATAGCAGAGAATGAGGCTTCACGTCACCCACCACTGCAACAGTCCATTGGCATATATTTAGGCCTAGCACACAGGCAGAGCAGAGAGGTCCCGTAACAGACAATCTGGCTTCATGACAGCAGAGAATCAGTCTGCATGTCATAGCAGAGAATGAGGCTTCACGTCACCCACCACTGCAACAGTCCATTGGCATATATTTAGGCCTAGCACACAGGCAGAGCAGAGAGGTCCCGTAACAGACGATCTGGCTTCATGTCAGCAGAGAATCAGTCTGCATGTCATAGCAGAGAATCAGGCTTCACGTCAGCCACCACTGCAACAGTCCATTGTCATAAATTTAGGCCCAGCACCCAGGCAGAGGAGAGAGGTCCCGTAACAGACAATCTGGCTTCATGTCAGCAGAGAATTAGTCTGCATGTCATAGCAGAGAATCAGGCTTCATGTCAGCCACCACTGCAACAGTCCATTGGCATATATTTAGGCCTAGCACACAGGCAGAGGAGAGGTTCATTCAACTTTGGGTAGCATCGCAATATAATGGTAAAATGAAAATAAAAATAGGATTGAATGAGGAAGTGCCCTGGAGTCCAATAATATATGGTTATGGGGAGGTAGTTAATGTCTAATCTGGACAAGGGACGGACAGGTCCTGTGGGATCCATGCCTGGTTCATTTTTATGAACGTCAGCTTGTCCACATTGGCTGTAGACAGGCGGCTGCGTTTGTCTGTAATGACGCCCCCTGCCGTGCTGAATACACGTTCAGACAAAACGCTGGCTGCCGGGCAGGCCAGCACCTCCAAGGCATAAAAGGCTAGCTCTGGCCACGTGGACAATTTAGAGACCCAGAAGTTGAATGGGGCCGAACCATCAGTCAGTACGTGGAGGGGTGTGCACACGTACTGTTCCACCATGTTAGTGAAATGTTGCCTCCTGCTAACACGTTGCGTATCAGGTGGTGGTGCAGTTAGCTGTGGCGTGTTGACAAAAGTTTTCCACATCTCTGCCATGCTAACCCTGCCCTCAGAGGAGCTGGCCGTGACACAGCTGCCTTGGCGACCTCTTGCTCCTCCTCTGCCTTGGCCTTGGGCTTCCACTTGTTCCCCTGTGACATTTGGGAATGCTCTCAGTAGCGCGTCTACCAACGTGCGCTTGTACTCGCGCATCTTCCTATCACGCTCCAGTGCAGGAAGTAAGGTGGGCACATTGTCTTTGTAGCGTGGATCCAGCAGGGTGGCAACCCAGTAGTCCGCACAGGTTAAAATGTGGGCAACTCTGCTGTCGTTGCGCAGGCACTGCAGCATGTAGTCGCTCATGTGTGCCAGGCTGCCCAGGGGTAAGGACAAGCTGTCCTCTGTGGGAGGCGTATCGTCATCGTCCTGCCTTTCCCCCCAGCCACGCACCAGTGATGGACCCGAGCTGCGTTGGGTGCCACCCCGCTGTGACCATGCTTCATCCTCATCCTCCTCCACCTCCTCCTCATCCTCGTCCTCCTCGTCCTCCAGTAGTGGGCCCTGGCTGGCCACATTTGTACCTGGCCTCTGCTGTTGCAAAAAACCTCCCTCTGAGTCACTTCGAAGAGACTGGCCTGAAAGTGCTAAAAATGACCCCTCTTCCTCATCCTCCTCCTCCTCCTCCTGGGCCACCTCCTGTTCCATCATCGCCCTAAGTGTTTTCTCAAGGAGACATAGAAGTGGTATTGTAACGCTGATAACGGTGTCATCGCCACTGGCCATGTTGGTGGAGTACTCGAAACAGCGCAACAGGGCACACAGGTCTCGCATGGAGGCCCAGTCATTGGTGGTGAAGTGGTGCTGTTCTGTAGTGCGACTGACCCGTGCGTGCTGCAGCTGAAACTCCACTATGGCCTGCTGCTGCTCGCACAGTCTGTCCAGCATGTGCAAGGTGGAGTTCCACCTGGTGGGCACGTCGCATATGAGGCGGTGAGCGGGAAGGCCGAAGTTACGCTGTAGCGCAGACAGGCGAGCAGCGGCAGGATGTGAACGCCGGAAGCGCGAACAGACGGCCCGCACTTTATGCAGCAGCTCTGACATGTCGGGGTAGTTGTGAATGAACTTCTGCACCACCAAATTCAGCACATGCGCCAAGCAAGGGATGTGCGTCAAATTGGCTAGTCCCAGAGCTGCAACGAGATTTCGCCCATTATCACACACCACCAGGCCGGGCTTGAGGCTCACCGGCAGCAACCACTCGTCGGTCTGTTGTTCAATACCCCGCCACAACTCCTGTGCGGTGTGGGGCCTGTCCCCCAAACATATGAGTTTCAGAATGGCCTGCTGACGTTTACCCCGGGCTGTGCTGAAGTTGGTGGTGAAGGTGTGTGGCTGACTGGATGAGCAGGTGGAAGAAGAGGAGGAGGAAGCCGAGAAGGAGGAGGTGGCAACAGGAGGCAAAGAATGTTGCCCTGCGATCCTTGGCGGCGGCAGGACGTGCGCCAAACAGCTCTCCGCCTGGGGCCCAGCTGCCACTACATTTACCCAGTGTGCAGTTAGGGAGATATAGCGTCCCTGGCCGTGCTTACTGGTCCACGTATCTGTGGTTAGGTGGACCTTGCTACAGATGGCGTTGCGCAGTGCACACTTGATTTTATCGGATACTTGGTTGTGCAGGGAAGGCACGGCTCTCTTGGAGAAGTAGTGCCGGCTGGGAACAACATACTGTGGGACAGCAAGCGACATGAGCTGTTTGAAGCTGTCTGTGTCCACCAGCCTAAATGACAGCATTTCATAGGCCAGTAGTTTAGAAATGCTGGCATTCAGGGCCAGGGATCGAGGGTGGCTAGGTGGGAATTTACGCTTTCTATCAAATGTTTGTGAGATGGAGAGCTGAACGCTGGCGTGTGACATGGTTGAGACGCTTGGTGACGGAGGTGGTGGTGGTGGTGTTGGTGGTACATCCCCTGTTTGCTGGGCGGCAGGTGCCAACGTTCCTCCAGAGGCGGAGGAAGAGGCCGAGGCGGCAGCAGCAGAATAGGCCGAGGCGGCAGCAGCAGAAGAGGTAGCAGGGGGAGCCTGAGTGACTTCCTTGGTTTTAAGGTGTTTACTCCACTGCAGTTCATGCTTTGCATGCAGGTGCCTGGTCATGCAGGTTGTGCTCAGGTTCAGAACGTTAATGCCTCGCTTCAGGCTCTGATGGCACAGCGTGCAAACCACTCGGGTCTTGTCGTCAGCACATTGTTTGAAGAAGTGCCATGCCAGGGAACTCCTTGAAGCTGCCTTTGGGGTGCTCGGTCCCAGATGGCGGCGGTCAGTAGCAGGCGGAGTCTCTTGGCGGCGGGTGTTCTGCTTTTGCCCACTGCTCCCTCTTTTGCTACGCTGTTGGCTCGGTCTCACCACTGCCTCTTCCTCCGAACTGTGAAAGTCAGTGGCACGACCTTCATTCCATGTGGGGTCTAGGACCTCATCGTCCCCTGCATCGTCTTCCACCCAGTCTTGATCCCTGACCTCCTGTTCAGTCTGCACACTGCAGAAAGACGCAGCAGTTGGCACCTGTGTTTCGTCATCATCAGAGACATGCTGAGGTGGTATTCCCATGTCCTCATCATCAGGAAACATAAGTGGTTGTGCGTCAGTGCATTCTATGTCTTTCACCGCTGGGGAAGGGCTAGGTGGATGCCCTTGGGAAACCCTGCCAGCGGAGTCTTCAAACAGCATAAGAGACTGCTGCATAACTTGAGGCTGAGACAGTTTCCCTGGTATGCATGGGGGTGATGTGACAGACTGATGGGGTTGGTTTTCAGGCGCCATCTGTGCGCTTTCTGCAGAAGACTGGGTGGGAGATAATGTGAACGTGCTGGATCCACTGTCGGCCACCCAATTGACTAATGCCTGTACCTGCTCAGGCCTTACCATCCTTAGAACGGCATTGGGCCCCACCATATATCGCTGTAAATTCTGGCGGCTACTGGGACCTGAGGTAGTTGGTACACTAGGACGTGTGGATGTGGCAGAACGGCCACGTCCTCTCCCAGCACCAGAGGGTCCACTAACACCACCACGACCATGTCCACGTCCGCGTCCCTTACTAGATGTTTTTCTCATTGTTATGGTTCACCACAACAACAAATATATTATTTGGCCCAATGTATTGTATTCAAATTCAGCGGGATATAAATTTGAGGCCTAGTATTTAGGCGCTGGGTGACCGGTATGGATTTAGTGACAGAATTAGACTTGGAAATGCACAGAAGCGTGTGTGTGAAGTTATTCTGAATGACCCAATGTGCACCTTGAATATTATATACCCTTTTTGGGATAGATTTCAAATAGCTCTGATATAGCAGGAACCACTAAATTATGAAATTGCTAAATTGGGAATTGTACTTCAACCCAGAACAAAAAATGTGCTTTGACGGGCACTAAATAACTTTCCCAGCTACAACAGTACAGCGGTAACGAGAGATTTAGAGGGATTTAAATTTGAGGCCTAGTATTTAGGCGCTGGGTGACAGGTATGGGTTTAGTGACAGAATTAGACTTGGAAATACACAGTAGCGGGTGTGTGTGAAGTTATTCTGAATGACCCAATGTGCACCTTCAATATTATATACCCTTTTTGGGATAGATTTCAAATAGCTCTGATATAGCAGGAACCACTAAATTATGAAATTGCTAAATTGGGAATTGTACTTCAACCCAGAACAAAAAATGTGCTTTGACGGACACTAAATATCTTGCCCAGCAACAACAGTACAGCGGTGGGTAACGAGAGATTTAGAGGGATTTAAATTTGAGGCCTAGTATTTAGGCGCTGGGTCACCGGTATGGATTTAGTGACAGAATTAGACTTGGAAATGCACAGAAGCGTGTGTGTGAAGTTATTCTGAATGACCCTATGTGCACCTTCAATATTATATACCCTTTTAGGGATAGATTTCAAATAGCTCTGATATAGCAGAAACCACTAAATTATGAAATTGCTAAATTGGGAATTGTACTTCAACCCAGAACAAAAAATGTGCTTTGACGGACACTAAATATCTTGCCCAGCAACAACAGTACAGTGGTGGGTAACGAGAGATTTAGAGGGATTTAAATTTGAGGCCTAGTATTTAGGCGCTGGGTCACCGGTATGGATTTAGTGACAGAATTAGACTTGGAAATGCACAGAAGCGTGTGTGTGAAGTTATTCTGAATGACCCTATGTGCACCTTCAATATTATATACCCTTTTAGGGATAGATTTCAAATAGCTCTGATATAGCAGAAACCACTAAATTATGAAATTGCTAAATTGGGAATTGTACTTCAACCCAGAACAAAAAATGTGCTTTGACGGACACTAAATATCTTGCCCAGCAACAACAGTACAGCGGTGGGTAACGAGAGATTTAGAGGGATTTAAATTTGAGGCCTAGTATTTAGGCGCTGGGTGACAGGTATGGGTTTAGTGACAGAATTAGACTTGGAAATACACAGTAGCGGGTGTGTGTGAAGTTATTCTGAATGACCCAATGTGCACCTTCAATATTATATACCCTTTTTGGGATAGATTTCAAATAGCTCTGATATAGCAGGAACCACTAAATTATGAAATTGCTAAATTGGGAATTGTATTTCAACCCAGAACAAGAAATGTGCTTGAACGGACACTAAATAACTCGCCCAGCTACAGCACTAGGGACAGATTTAGCTGGATATAAATTTGAGGCCTAGTATTTAGGCGCTGGGTGACCGGTATGGATTTAGTGACAGAATTAGACTGGGATATGGCCAAAAAATGAACAGACTATTGCTGGTTAAATGCACTTGGTGTGACAGCTTCACCCTGATGTAGGCTTTAGCCAAAAAACAACCACACCATTGAGGGTTAAATGCACTTGGTGACAGGCGCAGCTTGCCCCTGATTTTGTATATGGCCAAAAAATGAACAGACTATTGCTGGTTAAATGCACTTGGTGTGACAGCTTCACCCTGATGTAGGCTTTAGCCAAAAAACAACCACACCATTGAGGGTTAAATGCACTTGGTGACAGGCGCAGCTTGCCCCTGATTTTGTATATGGCCAAAAAATGAACAGACTATTGCTGGTTAAATGCACTTGGTGTGACAGCTTCACCCTGATGTAGGCTTTAGCCAAAAAACAACCACACCATTGAGGGTTAAATGCACTTGGTGACAGGCGCAGCTTGCCCCTGATTTTGTATATGGCCAAAAAATGAACAGACTATTGCTGGTTAAATGCACTTGGTGTGACAGCTTCACCCTGATGTAGGCTTTAGCCAAAAAACAACCACACCATTGAGGGTTAAATGCACTTGGTCGCAGCTTGTGCTGGCGCACCACAAGACACAAAATGGCCGCCGATCACCCCAGAAAAATGAGACTGACAAACGGTCTGTGCAGCCTAAAAACAGTGAGCAATTGAGGATCAGCAGCTCAATGATCCACAGCTGCAGATCGATCAGTTAATCAAGTCCTTTGGAGGAGTTAATCTGCCTAATCTCGCCCTACTGTCGCAGCCGCAACCTCTCCCTACGCTAATCAGAGCAGAGTGACGGGCGGCGCTATGTGACTCCAGCTTAAATAGAGGCTGGGTCACATGGTGCTCTGGCCAATCACAGCCATGCCAATAGTAGGCATGGCTGTGATGGCCTCTTGGGGCAAGTAGTATGACGCTTGTTGATTGGCTGCTTTGCAGCCTTTCAAAAAGCGCCAAGAAAGCGTCACAAAAGCGCGAAGAAAGCGACGAACACCGAACCCGAACCCGGACTTTTACGAAAATGTCCGGGTTCGGGTCCGTGTCACGGACACCCCAAAATTCGGTACGAACCCGAACTATACAGTTCGAGTTCGCTCATCCCTACTCTTAATAGATGTCATTGACATGAGATAATCAATGCTATTAACTTCACCTTAATTATGGCTGATCAGTGCATTTCAAGAAAAATGAAGTGAGGAAAAGGGCCAGTAGCAAAGTGGATTTCAAGTAAAACTAAACTTTTTTTGTATCCAATTTAAAGTCCATACACAGACCCCAGTCAGGTCAGCATACCCTTTTCGGATATTAATCCTTAAAGAAGACCTAAAGTCTACCTAGGATTACACTTCACTGCTAGAAGGCGCTTTATTAGACGCTATCATGTTTTGCCCCTACAGAGGATTTTGATATGCAGCCACAGCAATGCCTTGCACAGGGAGCCCCCATGGGAGCTGGTGTTGAGGATGGGAGTGGTATTGGCTCTGAAGTAGTGTTGTAGCTGTGTCACGGTGTCCTACCTGAGGCCGTCTCTCCCTGGGGCTCAATGTAGTAAAAGAGATGAAGATGAATGAGGCCAGACTTCAAATGTAACAAAGTCTTTTCTCTAAGTGTAACTTGAACTTGAGAATGCAAACGGTTTTAGAAGGCTTTACTGCAAATTCCTTCTGGCACCAGCAGACTAGGTATGGTGGCAGGCTGACTTGGTGATGTTTCCTGCAGTTAGGTAACACTGGCCTAAAAGTGGCTTAATGATTATGAGGATTGGTGCTTGGTGCTCTATGAGGTGCTTCCACATTTCTTCTGGCTGGAGAGGGGCCACAGACATCCCCTATCTGCCTCACTCTTCTCTCGACTGACTAAAACTGTCAGCCCTCACCCTTGGCAGGAAGTCAGACCAACTCACTTCAACCAAAGGTGGGAGGAATGGAATGGTATGTTCCATTCCTGGTGCAGAGCACTGCCAGTCAAACTACCCCTGCTGGTAAACCAAGTACAGTCAGGTCCATAAATATTGGGACATCAATACAATTCTAACATTTTTGGCTCTATACACCACCACAATGTGCTTTAACTGCAGACTGTCAGCTTTAATTTGAGGGTATTTACATCCAAATTAGGTGAACGGTGTAGGAATTACAACAGTTTGCATATGTGCCTCCCACTTGTTAAGGGACCAAAAGTAATGGGACAGAATAATAATCATAAATCAAACTTTCACTTTTGAATACTTGGTTGCAAATCCTTGTTCTTGGGGCATTTTTCCTTTAGTTTTGTCTTCAGCAAGTGAAATGCATGCTCAATCGGATTCAGGTCAGGTGATTGACTTTGCCATTGCATAACATTCCACTTCTTTCCCTTAAAAAACTCTTTGGTTGCTTTTGCAGTATGCTTTGGGTCATTGTCCATCTGCACTGTGAAGCGCCGTCCAATGAGTTCTGAAGCATTTGGCTGAATATGAGCAGATAGTATTGCCCGAAACACTTCAGAATTCATCCTGCTGCTTTTGTCAGAAGTCACATCATCAATAAATACATGAGAACCAGTTCCATTGACAGCCATACATGTCCACGCCATGACACTACCACCACCATGCTTCACTGATGAGGTGGCATGCTTAGGATCATGAGCAGTTCCTTTCCTTCTCCATACTCTTCTCTTTCCATCACTCTGGTACAAGTTGATCTTGGTCTCATCTGTCCATAGGCTTTTGTTCCAGAACTGTGAAGGCTTTTTTAGATGTCATTTGGCAAACTCTATGCTAGCCTTCTTGTTTTTGAGGCTCACCAATGGTTACATCTTGTATTGAACCCTCTGTAGTCACTCTGGTGAAGTCTTCTCCTGGAGAGTGTTCTTGATCTGTCCAACTGTTGTGAAGGGTGTTTTCTTCACCAGGGAAAGAATCCTTTGGTCATCCACCACAGTTGTTTTCCGTGGTCTTCCGGGTCTTTTGGTGTTGCTGAGCTCACCGGTGCGTTCCTTCTTTTTAAGAATGTTCCATACAGTTGTTTTAGCAACGCCTAATGTTTTTGCTATCTCTCTGACGTGTTTGTTTTGTATTTTCAGCCTAATGATGGCTTGCTTCACTGATAGTGACAGCTCTTTGTATCTCATCTTGAGAGTTGACAGCAACAGTTTCCAAATGCAAATAGCACACTTGAAAGGAACTCTGGACCTTTTATCTGCTCATTGTAATTGGGATAATGAGGGAATAACACACATCTGGCCATGGAACAGCTGAGAAGCCAATTGTCCCATCACTTTTGGTCCCTTAACACTTTTGGTCCCCCCCCCGCAGGCTAAAACTATTGTGCCATCAGAAAATTATTTATTATTTAAATCACATTTTTATGTTTAACATATAAGAATTTTTGATGATATTTTTAATTTTCTATATCAATATTTATATTTAAACAAAAAACATAAAGACCTGCAGTTTTTGCACTGGCCACTAAGCCTAATAATTGGCATCACTCCTTGGTCTGTACCGATCACTTTACTGTAGTTACCTGCTTATCTGTAGACAGAGGTGATATCATTACAAGCAGGATTAGAATGCCAGATACTGTACAATAGGATCCACCATTCACAATAGGTGATTGTCAAATCATATCTATTCTTTCCTTGTACAATGACTTCTGCACAGGTCACAGAGCATCCCTAGAAATCTCTCCTCAATGAGGTCCCCTTCAGACCATTTTGTCTATGGCCCATGGGGCTGCCATAAAGCAATTCTCTTAATGCTGTGTAAATGCTGTTAGGAACAGTTCAGGCAAGATGGCCGCCCCAATAGTTAAATTCAGAAGAAAAAAAAATCTGCAATCAGAAAGTAAAAACAGATTAGAAAAAAGAATATGTGTCACTATCTGGTTTTAACTGGCAGATAACGTTTGGTGACACATTTCCTTTAAGAACTCCTGCTGGTGAGACGGATCGATTAGTTAGAATTAATTTGCATATTTCTAATTGATTAGATTGAATAATAATCTCTCCCCTAGTTCCCTTCTCAGTATACTCATTTTGTGGGGAACTGAGAGTTCCGTAGACAGAAAGATAATCACATGCAGTAAATTCCCCATAAGGCTTTCAAATCCTGAGATTCTACTGTATCAATCAGATCTTTTTTTTGCATACTCTGAACTCCGTAGAAGAAAGGATTTGGCAGGACATGGCAATGCAAATGATATGTTTCCAGCACACCTCAATTCTGAGCCAAAGCAACCTACTGTTTGCTGGTGTAGAGACAATGTTTAACGCTTGTCTCTGATGTAACTGATCCAGCCAGCTTCTGTATAAGGCCTCTTGCACATGACCGTATGCATTTTGCGGTCCACAAAAAAACGGATCCGCAAAAATACGGATGACGTCCGTGTGCATTCTATATTTTGCGGAACAGAACAGCTGTCCCCTAATAGAACAGTAATATCCTTGTACATAATGCGGACAATAATAGGACATGTTCTATTTTTTTTGCAGAACGGAAATACAGAAACGGAATGCAGGCCCATTGAAAAGAATGGTTCCGTATACGGTCCACAAAAAACCCCGTAAAGGACATGGAAAGAATCTATGTTCGTGTGCATGAGCCCTAAGAGAGAGATGGATGTGGCAGCTGCTGGCAGGAGTTTGGCCCTCAGCCATATTACCAATTTGCACAAGAAGCAGAATTCTGGATAACAACTGAATCTGACAAATGAATCTCTTTCCAACAGAATTTAAATGAAAATATACCATTGATTGATATCATTAAGGAAGCTTGTATGACAACATGCAGCTTTCCTCTAAAGCAAATACTGTGGGAAGGAAGGAAAACATTGTCCATCACTGAGCCTGTCATCTCCAAGTGTGGGACTAGCAATGGATGCAAAACAGATGATTAACTAGAACTCACGATGGATGACTACACCGCAGAATATTAATCCATTAATCTCTTCTCTATAGCCCATAACTATATACTGTCATATCCTAGAATATACCAAAATTGTGGCGCAAGTGATGTAAAAAAGGTAGCCCACTTAGAATAGTAAATCCCCAGTATAACAAATCTGTTATAGAAAACAGAGAATCTGTGTTATTTGTAACAATCAAATCACAAACTGCTAATTAAAGGACACTATCACATTATATACAAGGAAGGAGCAGTGGCATTGCCTGTCTGCCCGTAGCTGCCACATCTGGCCATCTACCATTTGCAAGAGTCCTTGATCAGATTGGTCTATGCTTTATAAGATAGAAGAGAAAATAAGGGCAGATTTACTAATCCTATAGATGGCATTAACTTAGACAGCTAAATAGCTAAATATCTACTTAGACACACGATTTATTACAGGGGCTAAGACGGGAGCATAACTTTGGCACAAGCACTTTTGTCTAACTTTATACCAACTATTGGCCGGGTTAGTTTGAGACAAAAATATAGTGTATTGGAGCAAAATACAGTGTATTTGATGATGCCCCATTTAATGGGAAATCACACCTCTTCCTGTTTAGCCAAGCCCTTTGTTGGGCTAGGCACTGAAAATTTCTCTAAGCCTAAGGCCTCATGCACATGACCGTTGTGTGCATCCGCGGCCGTTGTTCCGTTTTCCGCAGACCCGTTGACTTTCAATGTGTCCGTGGAAAAATCTGAAAATGCACCGTTTGGCATCCGCGTCCGTGATCCGTGTTTCCAGTCCTTGAAAAAAATAAGACCTGTCCTATTTTTTTTCACGGACAACGGTTCCCATTCAAGTCAATGGGTCCGTGAAAAATCACGGATTCACACAAGATTGTCATCCGCGTCCGTGATCCGTGTCCGTTTTTTCCTATCATTTCAAAGGCAAACTTGAATTTTTTTTTATTTTTCATGTCCGTGGATCCTCCAAAAATCAAGGAAGACCCACGGAAGAAAAAACAGACACGGATAACGGAACAACGGAAATAGTTTTTGCGGACCACAAAAAAAAACGTCCAAGTGCATGAGGCCTAAATGCGTCAAATTTTTGCACACTTTACACCAAAATGTAGGTGCACTAACATTAGTAAATGTGGACCACTGTTCTATATACGGATAGCAAAAGAGCAGGAAGAAGTGTGGCAAGAAGATTCTTATCCTCGGATAAGCAAGCATGGAGACAGTGATACTCAAGGCATCGTGTACAGAGTTGTGAGCTGCAGAACTATCATGAGACCGGTAACAGCTGTGTGGCTATTCCTTCTAGTGATCTACATTATACTCAAGGTACAGGACGGCAGCTGCCCAGCCTTAGCCTGGTATACGACTGCTTTACTCTGCTCTACTGCGCTCTACTATAACATTATAACTGTATATCAAATAAGCTCTGTGATTCTGGCAGGAAGAAAAGGAATCACATCAATAGGGGGTGGTTATATAAGGCCATTAAAGTGTGTCTGGTGATGCAAGGAATACAATGGGGCCCTGCTTTAAGAGTACTGAAAAGTGCGGGGCCAGCAATTGTAGAATAAAATAGTTTTCCCTACTGGTAGTAAATAAAATGTGTGCCATCGGAAGAAAATTGTTGTCCGAGTTATGAAAAAAAATAATATAGCACTGAAAAAAAGTTTTATGCAAAAACTTTATGCTAAGGGAGTGAATACAAGTACTGCCCTGAGTGACATGTCTGCCTGCTGGGAGACTCTGCAGCATGTTGTATGTGTAGGACTACAAGTCCCAGCTTTATAATAACACTGCTAAGGGAGTGAATACAAGTGCTGCCCTGAGTGACATGTCTGCCTGCTGGGAGACTCTGCAGCATGTTGTATGTGTAGGACTACAAGTCCCAGCTGTATAATGACACTGCTAAGGGAGTGGATACAAGAGCTGCCCTGAGTGACATGTCTGCCTGCTGGGAGACTCAGCAGTATGTTGTATGTGTAGTACTACAAGTCCCAGCTGTATAATGACACTGCTAAGGGAGTGAATACAAGAGCTGCCCTGAGTGCTGGGAGACTCTGCAACATGTTGTATGTGTAGGACTACAAGTCCCAGCTGTATAATGACACTGCTAAGGAAGTGGATACAAGAGCTGCCCTGAGTGACATGTCTGCCTGCTGGAAGACTCTGCAGCATGTTGTAAGTGTAGGACTACAAGTCCCAGCTGTATAATGACACTGCTAAAGAAGTGGATACAAGAGCTGCCCTGAGTGACATGTCTGCCTGCTGAGAGACTCAGCAGCATGTTGTATGTGTAGTACTGCAAGTCCCAGCTGTATAATGACACTGCTAAGGGAGTGGATACGAGAGCTGCCCTGAGTGCTGGGAGACTCTACGGCATGTTGTATGTGTAGGACTACATGTCCCAGCTGTATAATGACACTGCTAATACACACAGGATCTTCCCCCTACCTTCTTGTGCAATGTTCTCTCTAGTCATTCAGCTCCAGTGCACAGAATTGTCCCTGCCTGCAGAGCTGTGCAGCTGAAGGGGTTAAAGGGGTTGTCCAGGTTCAGAGCTGAACCTGGACAGCCCTCCATTTTCACCCCAGCAGCCCCCCTGACATGAGCATCGGAGCAGTTCATGCTCCGATGCTCTCCTTTGCCCTGCGCTAAATCGCGCAGGGCAAAGGCATTTTTCAGAGTTCCGGTGACGTACCGTGGCTCTCCATGGGGCTGACAGGAACCCCAGTGACGTCACCGGCACTGATGGGCGGGATTTAGCGCTGCCCTAGCCAGTAAAACAGCTAGGGCAGAGCTAAAGCCCGCCCCTCAGAGCCGGTGACGTCACCGAACACACTGCTGGGCAGAAGTTACCGCCCGGCAGTGTGTTATTAAAAACAAAAGAGCCTGTGCCCTGCGCGATCTAGCGCAGGGCACTGGAGCGCATCGGAGCATGAGATGCTCCGATGCTAGGCTCAGGGGGGCTGCCGGGGTGAAAATAACGGTATGTCCGGGTTCAGCTCTGAACCCGGACAACCCCTTTAAGTATCCTAGCAAAGAGTAGACGGCAGTGAAGGGGGGCGTGGCCAGCACAGTGACGTCTTGTTTACAGGCTTGTAAACGACCTTTATCAGAGCAGGGAGAGAAGCTGACATCATAGGTCATGTGACCCTCAGTGAAATCTGAGAAACCAGCCACTGGAGATAAAGGGAGTGAATTGGAAAGCTGTTATATTTGCTTAGTTAGGAACATAGAAAGAATATAAAAATAACTCGGATAACCCCTTTAAGTGAGATTTAGATAGTATCTCCATTCTTTATATTAGAGCTGAAGGTTGGTTATATGTAGAGATGAGCGAATTTTTGGAAAATTCGATTCTACTGCTTTGCAGAATTTTACAAAATATTTTGCTTCATTACAAATTGCTTCGTCACAAAGAGCATTTTTTTGTAAGCGGGTACAATGACAGGGAGCTGTGATAGAGCCGCTCCCCAACATTATACCCTTCAGATTCCGTGTTTATCCATGATCGCGGCATCTGAGTAATAATACAGTGTAATATTAACATTAAAAAAATGTAATCATACTTACCACCTCCATTTGCACGCGACAGACTGGCCACCGCCATCTTGCTTGAAGATCTTGCTGAAAATTTTGCGCAGCCCAAGAAGACGTCATCACCCCGGCCGTCATGATGGCTTCATACGTCACTACGCACAGGAATTTGGCTGAGATTTTCAATTAAGATGGCTGCGGCTGGCCCATCGCAAGCAAATGGAGGAGGTAAGTATGATTTTTTTTTTGTTTTGTTTTTTGCACTATTTCAGGTTAAATTGATTCGCTACCATGAAGCAAGAGGAAATTCGGCTTCACAGGGAATCAAATTTATCCTAAAATTCGGATTGAATTCCACTTCATTCATCTGTCAATTTCTGTTGCATAAGTGGCCCTTAAAGGGAGGACATCTAATTCACCCGTAGTTGTACATTAGGTTGTAGGCTGCCGATGATCTCTTTGGCACAATTAATCTGGAACTTTGACAACTTCCAAATCAAGCAATTAATATAGTGAAATAAAAAATGACCTTCCAGCATTTCCTTTAAGAAAAATCCAGATAGGCTTGACTTGATATCATTGGCTCCTGATTAGCACATTCCTATACCTATTATTACAACATTCTTAATCAGGGATTCTGAACCGTTTTTCTACTGGTCCTCTACTAGGTTGAAGTGCCAAAATTAAAAAACATTATTCAATTTATGTTTTATTTGGCATTTGAATCTGTAGTACCCCAGAGCAGGCACTACCATTCCTACACCCTGATACTGTCTCTAATGGCTAACGAATAATGACATCTGTATTTATTCCACGTCCTCCTACATTTTGCTATAAAATGTTCATGTAATGTGTCTGGTAGGTGGCAGTGTATCTGGCAGAGAGAAATCTTTAGATAGAATGGAACTTACCATTCTATTCTCCCCCTCTTTTGGACAGAAGTAGGCTACTCCTGCTTCCTACCAAGGGAAACTTGGCAGGAAGCTATAGTCAGTTTAGTTAGAGTGGGGTCTGGTGTTGGAAACAAACAAGTCAAGATGGCACAGTGAGGGGAATGGCTGACCCTCCTGCAGCAAAAGTCTCCCAAGGGAAGCAGCTCATAGAGCCCCGAGACTTCTTACAAAAAAAGATAGAGTATCATGAGGGGGTCAACAGCCAAATGCACCCCGCTCAAAAGGTATCAGTCCTAAAGTCCAGCTCCCAGACTAAAGCTATCTAGCTATCTAACTGTCTAGCACAGCAGAGAAAAATAGAGCAAGGTATTCAAGTTCTCCTGCCAGTTTACCCCAAAACCTGCTGGAACGTCTGGATGCAAGTTTATTCAAGTAAAGTTGTTAAATTTTCACCAAGTCTGGACTCGGCTTATTCTCCACCTCCTACAACTCTCCCCTTTATGGCTATGGAGCCTAACCCTGGGGAGCAACGGTATCCAGTTAGGAGCATGTGACTACACCAATCGGCATTGTATAAACCTGGGATATGATGGGCCCTCGGGGGCGGCACATTTCAAATCCAAATGTGCATCTTTGCAATCATTTTGATCTAAAATAAAGTAACTTTGCAATAGGTTTTAGTTGAGAATGTATCAATTTTTGTCTACAACTCAATGCATAATTATATATGTTCATAGTAATGGACAATAAACATACTCTGCATAATCTGATCTTGCAGTGATATTTTCTTCCACCTGCTCCCAACTTTACGTTTATATACATTCAGTAGCAAGGGCATATTACTGAAAAAGACCAAACTTACAGAAACAAGGACATGTGAAAATACCAGATTAAAGCAGAATGTGCACCTATTTTTATGAGGGAGATGGCTAGTATACCAATTACACAGATATAAAGAGTAGTGCACCTTGCTGGTTAAGAGCCTATTGGTCACACAAAGTATTGACATCCCATTTTTCCAATAAGACTGCATCCTCCATAGATGAAAAACATGAGGCTTTAGTTGATATTTGGTCAAAATATACAGTAAGTAGACAAACTGTAAAAAAGTGTATATTAAATTGTGAGACTAAATTTACAACAGTTCACTGAAAAAGGAAATAAATGATATTGTGATGGCAGTCCTGGGTGTGTGGATGTTCATGTTATATAGAATAAGTGTGTGGAACCACTGCCTCTACCAACAGTTTTGACATTGAGCTAATCTTAGGAGCATTATCTTATCTAACCCCCTGGGGTTCACCCTTTAATCCCTATACAGGGATATGGACTTCATTGTATGGGAACCACAAGCCAGCTAACTTTAAAGGATCAGGCGAAATTCATAGTCAGGAGCAGGCCAAGGTCAGGGGAGGCAGAGTATGTTCAAAATCTGTGAAACAAGTCTGAGGTCAGGAAAGGCAGCTAACGGTCAATACAGTAGTCAGTGTCAGGAATTGGGCAGAAGTCAGCATATGGGCAGAACACACCATTGCAGGGACTAACACGCTTGAAACACCTATTGGTCAGGCTGCCTCCCCTAGGGGAAGGTGGCTTAAGTATCCTGAGGCATCTAGTCATAAGCTGAGGAAGTTTAGGGTGTGTGCTATCCCTCTAAGAGCCAGGAAAAGTGCTTATTTTGGGCAGAGGACACACAGAAGACAAGCACCGGTTGTAGCCTGCAGCATGTCACCTGCAGCAGAAGCTTGGAACATGGAATACCAGTGGCAAGGCCAGCTGCTGGAGGGCCAGTGGGTCCGGACTGCTGGTAAACACCGTCAGCCAGAAACGTAGAATGCCGCCCATTCCTTCCTGGGGGAGAAGAGCAATGGCGGGCATGGACCTGTAAAAGTTCATCAGTATTTTGTAACTATGCAACCTCCCTCATAGAACATTGTGTGTTGTCTATATCCTGCTGGGAAGTGATACTTTTCATCATATTTTCTGCACTTTAGCAAGGAATATTTAACTGTGTCACCAACGTCAGGAGGGCACCTCATGATGAGAAGCACTATTCTAAACAGGACTTATATAGCCAAATGAGTGACAACTGCCTGAACACACCCAAACTGAAAACAAAGTACTAATAAAATATATATCTCTTAACAGCCTATCAAACAAGTAAAAAAGCAGTTTTTAAATGTTGAACCTGAAAAAACTAAAACAGAGTTCCCTTGTAAATGCAAAGATCATATCTAGAGATGAGCGAATCGAAGTTGACCAAGTGAAATTCGATCAGAATTTCTGAAAAAAATCTATTCGCACCGAATCTGAATTTCCTCACGCTTCGTGGTAATGCATCGCTTTTTTCTAAAATGGCTGCTGCATGTGTGAGGACTTGAAGCAAAGAACTCTGGGAAGGCGGGATCACCCACAATGCCATGCACGCAGCCAATCAGCAGCCAGACAGTCCTGTGTTGTCACAGCCCTATAAATAGCCTCAGCCATATTGGATTCTGCCATTTTCCAGTGCACTAAGTGCAGGGAGATATGTCACCAGGTGTTAGAGACAGTGCTAGAAAAAACTTCATTGAGCTAAAAAAAAACTATTTACAAGTGCAGGGAAAGATTATTGAAGGTGTAGGGAAAGGATAGGGAGGAATCATTCCACAGCATTTATATAGAACAGGATTCATTAGGGGAGGTTACAGACTGGGTAATAGGAACAATCCTATTACACCTTGCTGCACTGACTGGGGACCCAAATTGCCATTATACAGCTCTGTAATTCCAGCAAACCCTTCTTGTTATTGGGGTGTTACAGTCATTAACGGGGTTTATTACAAGGAAATATTTCTACATCTTATTTGCTCTTGTGTGGTGCAGTTATATGTTCTAAAGCATTTTTTGGTTGTATTAGTGGGAGAAAAAAGGGCTTATTAGCTGTTGTGTGGTGAAGTGCTAAAATTACAGCACTTTTTGTCGTGTATTAGTGGCAAAAGAAAAATATATTTGCCGTTCAACAGTGCTGTTATGTTCTAAAGCCTTTTGTTGCGTGTTTATAGTGGCAAAAGAAAAATATATTTTCCATTCAGCGGTGCAGTTATATGTTCTAAAGCCTTTTGTGGAGTTTATTAGTGGCAAAAGTAAAATATATTTGCCGTTCAGTAGTGCAGTTATATATTGTAAAGCCCTTTATTGCCTGTATTAGTGGCACAAAAAAATACCGTATTTGCCGTTGTCTAGTGAAGTGAGAGAAATTTTTTGGGCATTAGCAATACTGATGGATTACTGACCAAATGCTGACTGAGTGAAGGTGGATGCTCCACAGACAGGATCCGTTCTTTATGGGTTATTGTTCTGACAGATCAGAGGAAAGGCAAAATATAATCAGTGACGTCAACACAAACTTACTGCTGACACAGGTTCTATAGACATCTATGTGGAATCAGCTGACGGCGGTGATCTTCTTCATGGCGCTAACATCGACCTGTAAGGCTTCATTCGCACGTCCATGGAACGCGGTCCGTGAGATACCGGACTGGCATCCTGCTTAGTACAGGAGTGCACTGCGTCATTGGTTGCTATGGCGCTGTGCGCTTTGTGCCAGCACCACAGTACAGTAATAGACTCGTATAGATGATTACGAGTGTATTACTGTACTGCGGCGGCGGCACAAAGTGCACCATAGCAACCACTGATGCTGTGCGCTCCTGCACTAAGCAGAATGCCAGTCCGGTATCTGACGGACTGTGTTCCACGGACGTGTGAATGAAGCCTAAGGCTGAGTTCATACTTGAGTTATTTTGTCAGTTTTGACCCCGTGACGTGTGCAGTGATTCTAAGAGCGACGCCTGTCATCTGCATATCATACGGACTCACAGTATTATTTCACTACCACAGCAGACTCCATATGCGTGTTACTGCAAGGCACAGTGTTCTACACCACTATACAGGCTTTCTGCAGCCAGGAAATAAGCTGTTTTTTAGCGCAATTCACCGCAAATAAAATTCAGATCAAAGCTAATTTTTTCCAAAAATTTGGTGAACCGGCCGAATCGAATGTTTGAAAAATTCGCTCATCTCTTATCATTAGTGATGAGCAGCAGGGGCAAATTTCGAATTTGCAATATTTCTCGAATATTTTGTAGAATATTCATCATATATTCGCAAATTCGAGATTATATTCTTGATTGCAAAAATCAGCAATGTATTATCATGTAATGTGTGCGAATTACCGTCGTGGTTCACTTATGCTAAATTTTTCAAGCTAGTATAAGTTTCCTGAGACTGGAGAAAATGGTTGGCACGGCAGAACATTAGAATAGCTTTATATGCAGATAGAGTGCTCCAATATGTTCGCAATTGCGAATTTTCGGCAATATCTGCTACACTATAGATCAATCTAACGTACACTATCTCCCCCTAACTATCTGAATTATATATGTAAGTTAACTGTCTAATGTAATAACACAAAGCACAGAGCACAGCAATGACACTGCTGTCTCTTTCATAACTGCAATAAACTTTAGAAAATAGCTGCTGGGCAGGTTCTTATATAGTAAGGGGTAGGCAACTTTTCTATTGGTTGCTAGGGATGTTGCTAAGCTCTGACAAATATATTGTAGCCTTCTCATTGGCCCACAAGCTAGAAGAAGGGAGGGATGATCATCTGATGTGTACTGTGTTGAAAAAATAATAATAAATGAATATTCGTCGTTACGAATATATAGCATAGCACTATATTCTAATATTACATAATATTCGTGAGTTCTCGAAGTGGCGATATTCGCGATAAAAATTTGCTTTTCGAATAATCTCGCTCAACACTACTACTACTACTGAACGTTACCTAGCTAGGACTGTAAGCCATATGCATGAATATCTTTTCTTGTAATCATGAATCATAATCCTTTTAAAAGACAAGAAAATTGGTATCTTTCTTTGATCTTTTATAATTCGTTATCTGCACTGCTACAGAGTGCCGAGGAGGATGGGTGTTAATGCATAACATTCTTATCGGAATGACATTTCTTGAGTGTACAATTTTTAATTGCTGCAGAGTTTGACAGCTGCCCTTTTCTGTGGTAGCAACTTCAGGTCAGAATAATATGTGCTATATAAGATTAGCAAACTGCACTGCAAGATTATTCAAAATGTATCCAGTAAAATAATCCACACAGGGATTATTTTGTGCATGTGAATTATAGCATGCCTTATAGAATTAAAGGGATTCTGTCACAAGATTTGAGGCCTATAACTTAAACATATGGCCAGGTCCCTACTAATACGCTGAATCCAAAACTGACCTTATTAAATCTGCCTGTGGCTCTATTAGCATATAAAACAGGTTTTTATAACCTGTCATTCACGTACATAAGGTGCCCAAGGGGACGTCTCTTCATGCAGGGTGTCCGGCTGCAGCCATCTCCGTCTGGTGCCCAGCGCCGCCTTCCCACTAGAAATCGCCACCCTCCCTTTCAATAGAGCCGCCTACCTCACCTCAGCACCGCCTCCCTCACCTCAGCGCCGCCTCCGAAATCGTCCGCTCTCCTCAGCCAGATCCCGTGCGGCTGTGAGAGGATGGCTGCAATAGGGCGGTCAAGGCAGGTTTGAGCAAAGTGCGCCGGCCAGCGCATGCGCACTTTGCTCAACGAGGCCGCTGCCAGGAGTCCGCACGGGCGCATCAGGTTATACCTAGTGCGCACGCGCGGGATCTGGCTGAGGAGAGCGGACGATTTCGGAGGCGGCGCTGAGGTGAGGGAGGCGGCGCTGAGGTGAGGGAGGCGGCTCTATTGAAAGGGAGGGCGGCGATTTCTAGTGGGAAGGCGGCGCTGGGCACCAGACGGAGATGGCTGCAGCCGGACACCCTGCATGAAGAGACGTCCCCTTGGGCACATTAGGTACGTGAATGACAGGTTATAAAAACCTGTTTTATATGTTAATAGAGCCACAGGCAGATTTAATAAGGTCAGTTTCGGATTTAGCGTATTAGTAGGGACCTGGCCATATGTTTAGGTTATAGGCCTCAAATCTCGTGACAGAATCCCTTTAATGTCTTCCGGACGCATCAATTTTACATTTTTGTTTTTCCCTCTGCCGGGACAAATTGCGCTTTCTAATAGCACCAATTAATATTGCATAGAATATAGTGCGAAGCTGGAGAAAAATTGCAAATCGTGTGGAAGTGGAAAAAAAACAATTTCACCACAGTTTTATGGGTTTTGTTTTTATGGCGTTCACTATACGGTAAAATTGACTTGTGCCCTTCATTCTCCATATCAGTATGATTATGGTGATACCACATATGTATAGTTTTTCTTGCATTTTAATACTGAAAAAAAGAACTTTAAAAAAAGTTTTTTTTTTCTTTTCATCGCCATATTCTGACCCCCATACTTTTTTATATTTATGTCTACGGAGATGTGTGAGGGCAAGAACAGTATATGAGCGCTTTTTTTTCCAACTTTAATTTGATGGTAAATATGGTCTATCCACCCTTGTCCTTACTGGACTGAAAGTAGTTGTGGGCTCACATACCTGATGGAAGAATCACCACGTGACTGAAATCTTTCTGTAATGGCAAAGCAGTTTACTTGACAGAATGAAAGTTATTATTAGAGATGAGCTAATTCCCAAAAATTATTTTCCCAACTGCCCTGAAAAGTTTTTCTATGACACACTTTATGTGGGCTTTATGTCTACCAACTGCTAGTTTGAAGACAGCAGGGTCCTAGCCATGGACCACATCATTCATGACTCTTTAGAAAATCCTTCACCATTATATAATTGTACCAGTAATTATGAGATATGAATAGGAGCAAGCATATTCTCTTATATTTAACCTGATATACTGTAGGGACCACTAGTAAATTCCTAAAATAGAAGTCTCCCCAGCCTCCCCCCAGAAATTGCATGGCCTCTGTACAGCTACCTAGGTTGTTACTGTATGTGGTATGTCTATCCTTGCTTTGACTGGTTGTTTCTGGAACTGTTTGTGATCTGTTTTACACAGTAGGCACCCGGCCATTTAAACACCTGACTTCCACCATACATGTAAAATGTACATATGAGGTCAGTAACTCTCCACTATCTTACTGTAATGCAAGGCACCAACAAACAGACCAGTGATGAAAGCAAAAAGGTGTTTATTCACCAGAAACATAAACGTCCAGGACACTTGCTGGTAACAAGGAATAATAACAAAAAACCAGGCAAGGAGATTCCAGGAATAGTCCCAACCAGTGCTGAATGATGCTGTGCACTTGGCAGTCGAGTCACTCCAGATCTTGGGTCCGCTGTAAAGGACAAAGTTCCTGGCAGTCTTCAGTCACTAGGAGTTGTGACCTATACCTGGTTGAGGGAAAATAACAGTGGGCACTGATCACCCTGAGAGACCTCCTTTTAAATGCCTGCTGACCAATCCCAGGGTGCCAAGTGTCCACTACCATAGGTGAACAAATTGCCCTGCACCTGAGTACAAGGCCTAAGGCAATCACAAGTTGATTAACCCATGGCTGGCTCCCTAATCCACTTTGCTCTTGTGAGTCAGTATAATATGCGCCACTGGTCGACGAAGTGCATAAGAAGCGCGTACTCGCGACCGTGTATTCCTTTGCGAACCTGCCCTCGTGCGTACGCACGGACGCATGATTGACTCAGCGCGAGTATGCGAGCGCGTGGACCCAGATGCGGAAACGGAAGTCGCAGGAGACACCGGAGACAACCCTGGCCGCGGCGTCTTGTCACTCGCCTGGCCACTCTGTCCCCGGGACTCCGACGGTCCTCCCCTCCGATGTCCACGCGAACGCATCTCCGCACTGGCTCGCAAAGGGGTCAGCGCTGGTGCATCAGAGACACGCATAACCTGTCCCGCAACTCCACGAGGACCCCTCTTGGTTCCCCTGGAGTGCAAAGCAGGTGAGGATCTTACACTTACAGGGTAAAAGCTGAGTTTGGGACTGATAGCAGTACCATTTTATAGAAGCAGTCTCTGTAACTAGTTAATAGGTTAGGGTTAGAGGTTGTCCTTGGTTAGAAAAACATGACTGCTGTCATTCAAAAATGGCACTACCACTGTCAATGGGTTGTGTCCGGTATTGCAACTTGGCTACTTTGTAGTCAATGAGGCAGATCTGCAATACTGCACACTGCACAGGGGTGGTACTGCTTTTAAAAGACCGCAGCCATGTTTTATTAATCCTGGACAACCCCTTTAAATGCCATAATTTTATGATTGTTAGGGGTCCAACATCTGTGAGTAATAAGTATGAGTACTGGTTTAGCATTCTGCCCCTGTTTAAGTTTTTCATGAACAGTGGTGCTCCTGGCCACACAATTGTGTAGGGAAATGCAGTCAGCTCCATTCGCCAGATCAGAATTTGATAATATGATCATTATTATTAGTGATAAATTATCAATAGAGATGAGCAAATTTTTGCCAAATTTTAAAAAAAAATCTGTTTTGATCCGAATTTATTCATGTGGTGGTGTAGAACACTGTGCCTTTCAGTAACACAAATAGGGAGTCTGTTCTGGTAGTGAAATAATACTGTGAGTCAATATGACATGCAGATGACAGGCATCGCTCTTAGAATCACTGCATACTTCATTTATTTGGGCAGTCACCGGGTCAAAACTGACCAAATAACTGAAGTATCAACTCCGCCTTACAGGACGATGTTAGCGACAAAAAGAAGCGCACTCCTTTTACACTATCGTCAGCTGATTCTACATAGATGTCTACAGAACCAGTTCTAATAAATGCTTATACAAGTAGAGCCCCGCGACAGAGTGAAGAGGGTGTCAGCAGTAAGTTTGTGTTGACGTCACTGATTAATTTGCCCTTCCTCTGATCCGTCAGAACAATAACCCCCAAAAAATGGATCTTGTTTGTTGAGCATCCGCCTTCTTTCAGTCAGCATTTGGTCAGAAATCCATCAGTATTGCTAATGCCCAAAAAAACAGGAGTGGATCCAAAACAGATGACACGTGAATGGAATATTTGCATGTCTTTTGCGTTTTGCACCCACTCCTGCTTTTGGCTACCAAATCACAAGCCAATTCTGATGGGACTATACAGGCCTTACAGCTGCTACACAGACAGGATCCGTTGTGCGTCTCATTTTTCCTTCCTTCTGACAGATCTGAAGAGGGGTCAGATAAATTATGATGTCAGCCAGGCCGAAAAGCAAAATAATGGCCCAGTCATGAAATGGGGAGGGTGGGAACAGCATGAGAATTCCACAGAGTGGCCCTGTGACAAAGTGGTGAGGTGGAAGCAGCATGAGGATACTACAGAGTGGCCCAATGACAAAGTCTGGAGGTGGCACCAGCATCAGGAGGAGGCCACAGAGTGGCACAATGACAGTGTGGAGGTGGCAGCAGCATCAGGAGGCCACAGAGTGGCACAATGACGGTGTAGAGGTGGAAGCAGCAGCAGGAGACCACAGAGTGGCAAGGTGACATAGTGTGGAGGTGACAACAGCATCAGGAGTAGTGATAAACGACGGGGCAATATTCAAATTCGCAATATTTCGTGAATATTTGGGTGAATATTCGTCATATATTCGTGAATTCGAGAATTGGTGATTATTTTCTTGATTGCGAAAATCAGCAATGTAATATGCGCGTATTTCGTGCATAATACAGGCGTGGCTCACTGCTGCTACATTTTTCAAGCTGCTAGAAGTTTCCTGAGACTGGAGAAAATGGTTGGCACGGCAATAGCTTTATATGCTGATAGAGTGCTCCAATATATTTGCAATTGCGCAAATCGACAATTAATGATGCACATTTTTTGCGCAATACGTGCAACTTCACATTTTAGCAGGTCTGATTACATATTACTGATTGGTGTACTAAGTATTGTTGTGAAATTGTGACATCACAGCACTATGTCTGTAGCATGTACAGTATGTATGGACAGCAGAACCTATCACATTACCTAACACCTTGCACTGGAACCTATTAGCTACACTATATCACGACCTAAGCTACACTGACTATCTCCCACTAACTATCTATATATATAAGCTAACTAACTAACTATCTAATATAATTAAACAGTAAAGCACGGAGTACAGCGATGACACTGCTGTCTCTCTCAAAACTCCATAAAACTACAGAAAATAGCTGCTGGGGAGTTACTTATATAGTAAGGGGAAGGCAACTTTCCTATTGGTTGCTAGGGATGTTGCTAAGATCAGACAAAGACATTGCAGCATTCTCATTGGTCCACAAGCAAGAAGGGAGGTTACTGATGAAAAAAAAATCTAGAATATTCGAGAATTCGAATATATAGCACTATATTCTAAATCTTCGCGAATTCTCGAAGTGGCGATATCCTCAATTAAAATTTCGCGCCCAACACTAATCAGGAGACCACAGAGTGGCAAGGTGACATAGTGTGGAGGTGGCAGCAGAATCAGGAGACCACAGAGTGACCCGGTGACAGAGTGGGGAGGTGGCAGCAGCATTTTTCTTTTTTCCACTTATACACGACACAAAAGGATTTAGAACATATAACTGCACCGCTGAACAGCAAATATATTTTTATTTTTTCTACTTATACACTCCACAAAAAGGCTTTAGAACGTATAACACCGCTAAACGGCAAATAGACCCTTATTTTTTTCCACTTATACACGACACAAAAGGCTTTAGAACATATAACTGCACCGCTGAACGGCAAATAGGCCCTTATTTTTTTCCACTTACCGTATTTTTCGCCCTATAAGACACATTTCCTCCCCCTCCAAAATGGGGGGAAAAAAGCACTGCATCGTATGGGGCTAATGCTGCAATTTCACACTGATACATCACGGCCGGGTGTGTATCAGCGGGAGGGAGGAGGGGCTGGGGGCTGGCATCTTGTTTTGTAATGGCAGCGGGGCCTGGTGTAATCACTGTATTCTACTACACCGGGCCCCTTTCACTGTAGTAATCATATAGGCAATGTTAAACTGTAAATTCATTCATCCAGGCTGTAGTACGGTACTTACTACTAACTTCCATAGCAGGCAAGAGGCTGGGCGAGCGGACGGGAGCCGGGAGCGTAACTCATTACGTCACGCGCCTGCTCTGCCCACTTTATGAATGAAGCAGGCAGTGCAGGTGCGTGACGTAGTGAGTTACGCTGCCAGCTCCCGTCCGCTCGCCCGGACTCCTGCCTGCTATGGAAGTTAGTAGTAAGTACCGTACTACAGCCTGGATGAATGAATCTACAGTTTAACATTGCCTATATGATTACTACAGTGAGCGGGGCCCGGTGTAGTAGAATACAGTGACTGCACCAGGCCCCGCTGCCATTACAAAACAAGATACCAACCCCCACCCCCTGTATTGGGGGTCATTCACTACACAGGGACACTGTTATGGGGGGGGGGATCTGTGGATGACACATAGCATAAGACTCTATGTGTCATCCACAGATCTCCCCATAGCAGTGTCATGCCATCCCCAGATGCCACCATAATAGTGCCATCCCCAGATGCCACCATAATAGTGCCATCCCCAGATGCCCCTATAACAGTGCCATCCAAAGATGCTCCCATAACAGTGCCATCCCCAGATGCCTCTATAACAGTGCCATCCCCAGATGCCCCCATAACAGTGCCATCCTCAGATTCCCCCATAACAGTGTCATCCACAGATGCCCCCATAACTGTGCCATCCACAGACCCCCATAACAGTGCCATCCACAGATCACCATAACAGTGTGTCATCGACAGACCCCATAACAGTGTGTCATCCACAGAACCCCATAACAGTGCGTCATCCACAGATCCCTCATAATAATGTCATCCACAGATCACCATTAGTTTAAAACCCAGCAAAAGAACCACTGAATGGCAAATATGTTTTTCTTTTTTCCACTTATACATTCCACAAAAGGCTTTAGAACATATAACTGCACCGCTGAACTGCAAATATGTTTTTCTTTTTTCCACTTATACATTCCACAAAAGGCTTTAGAACATATAACTGTACCACTGAAGAGCAAACATATTTATCTTTTTTTCTCTTATACACTCCACAAAAGGCTTTAGAACATATAACTGCACCACTGAAAAGCAAATATATTTTTATTTTTTCCACTTATACACTCCAAAAAAGGGCTTTAGAACATATAACTGCACCTCTGAACGGCAAATAGACCCTTCTTTTTTCCACTTAGACACGACACAAAAGGCTTTAGAACATATAACTGCACCACTGAACGGCAAATATATTTATCTTTTTTCCTCTTATAAACTCCACAAAAGGCTTTAGAACATATAACTGCACTGCTCAACGGCAAATAGGCCTTTATTTATTTCCACTTATACACAACAAAAAAGGCTTTAAAACATAGAACTACAAATATATTTTTTCTTTTTCCTCATACACTCCACAAAAATCTTTAGAACATATAAACTGAACCGATGAACGGCAAATAGGCCCTTATTTTTTTCCACTTATACACGACACAAAAGGCTTTAGAACGAAGAACTACACCGTTGAACGGCAAATATATTTCTCTTTTTTCCACTTATACACTCCACAAAAGTCTTTAGAACATATAAGTGCACCGCTGAAGGGCAAATATATTTATCTTTTTTCCACTTATACAATCCACAAATGGGCTTTAGAACATATAACTGCACTGCTGAACGGCAAATAAGCCCTTTTTTTTTCCACTTATACATGACACAAAAAGCTTTAGAACATATAACTGCACCGCTGAATAGAAAGTAGGCCCTTATTTTTGCCACTTATACATGACACAAAAAGCTTTAGAACATATAACTGCACTGCTGAATGGCAAATATATTTATCTTTTTTCCACTTATACACTGCACAAAAGGCTTTAGAACATATAACTGCTCCTCTGAACGGCAAATATATTTTTTCCACTTATACACTTCACAAAAGGGCTTTAGAACATATAACTGCACTGCTGAATGGCAAATTGGCCCTTATTTTATTCCACTTGTACACTCCACAAAAGGTTTTAGAACATATAACTGCACCGCTGAACGGCAACTTTTTTCTTTTTTCCACTTACACTCCACAAAAGACTTTAGAACATAAATCTGCACCACTGAATGTCAAATAGGCCCTTATTTTTTCCACCTATACATGAGACAAAAGGCTTTAGAACATATAGCTGCACCGCTGAACAGCAAATATAATTTAATTTTTTCCACTTATACACTCCACAAAATGCTGTAGAACACATATATGCACCGCTGAACGGCAAATATATATTTCTTTTGCCACTGATACACGACAAAAAGGGCTTTAGAACATGTAACTGCACCGCTGAACGAAAAAAAAAAAATTGTGCCACTAATACCAGTCAAAAAGGACTGTAATTTTCACACTTTACTACACAATGGCTAATAACCCTTTTTTCTCACTAATAGAAGCCAAAAAATGCTTTCGAACATATAACTGCACCACACAAAGGCAAATAAGACTTATAAATATTTCCGGGGGGCGTGGCCTGGAGCGCACCAGAGCGGACGCATGTTTCTGTAGCTCCGCTTCTCACAGTCTCAAAGCGGCTCATAGGATTCCTCACAGAAGCTATTACTAGCCTAACTTCTCCTCCGATACCTGCAGGATTGAACCCGTCATGCTCAGGATACCGAGGGGCAAAAGAAGACTAGGAACTCCTGCTAAACTTACAAGCTTCTTCAGTCCGGCATCGCTCCAAAATGGCGCTGGCGCGCGGGAACCTACATCTCCCACGAGTGAAGCTGCCCCTGCCTTCGGATCTCTCCACAGCTCACCAGCTGACAGTTCACCGTCCTCTGCATCGCATGGGCACAGGGAAAACCCATAATGCAGACCCTATTACTTTTGAAGCCATTAAAGAGCTGCACCCATTATACATGCGTTGCCTAAAGTCCATAAAGGTGTCCACCCGCCCCCCCTTCGCCCCATAGTGTCCAGTATTGGTTCACTGACAGAGCGTCTGGGTAGCTGGCTGGATAATGTTCTCCAGCCCCTAGTCAGGCGTACTCCAGGTTTCCTGAAGGATGCGGGGGACGTATTACGGGCTATGTATGGGTTCAGGTGGGAGGAAGGGTACAACTGGATTACGGCTGATGTAGTTTCTCTTTATCCTTCTATTCCCCACGGGGTTGCCCTGCTGGCAATGGAATACCACCTACATCGTTATACCGGACTTAGTTCCGGTTATATTGATTTTGTCTGTCAGATTACAGCATTCCTTCTGACTCATAATTATTTTATGTTTGATGGTGTGCACTATCTACAGACCCGCGGAGTGTCGATGGGGGCCAGATTTTTACCGTCTCTGGCCAACCTGACTATGTCATATTGGGAGGAGAAGTACATTTACAATCTGGATAATCCATTCATGCCTGGTTTGATCTGCTACGGCAGATACATCGACGACGTGCTCATGGTGTGGGCCGGTGGTGTGTCTGCCGTGCCAGACCTCCAGGCATATTTAAACAATAACAACTATAACTTGAAATTTACGTGTGCAACACACGAATCCCATACCAATTTCCTCGATTTGACACTCCGCGGGGTTCCAGGTGAGATAGTGCACACCATTACCTATAGAAAGGAAGTGGCAGGCAATTCCATATTAAATGCCAAAAGTCATCATCCCATGCATACCGTCAGAGCAATACCCGTGGGTGAGTTTATGCGCACAGCTAGGAACTGCAGCGAGATAGAAAAACTAGATGATGAATTCAATAAAGTGGAAAAAAGATTGAAAGACAGAAATTATCCTGCTTGGATGATTAAAAGAGGGAGAGATATAGCAGCACGGAAGGATAGAAAAGATATGCTGTTTGGAAGGCCAAAATACAGGCCAAGTATGTTGACACCTGCTGGCAGTGTGGAAGCATGTGGGGACGGCGACCAGAAAAGTGTTCCTACTCTATCTCTGACATACAGCAGCGAATTTAATGCAATTAGTTCAACAATAAAAAAATGCTTACCTATTCTGTTCGATGATGATATTTTATATCAAGCGTTGAAATCAGGTTGCAGAATTGTTTCCAGAAAAGCACCTACCCTGTCCTGCTCTCTGTCTCCATCGTTCTACACTGCCAGTAGTATGGGAAATAATTTTAGACCAAACTGGCTTACCTATAAAGGATTTACCAAGTGTGGAGGTCATCCTTGCAAAACTTGCGATTATGTGTTGCCAACAAAGTCATTTGACAATGCAGCTCATTCATGCAAATTTCCCATCGAGAGTTACATAAATTGTAACACGGAGGGCGTCGTTTATGTCATCAGATGCACTCTTTGTGATCTGATGTATGTTGGCAGTACATCACGCAAGTTCAAAACCCGCATCCTAGAACATCTAAATTATATCAAAAACCCGAATAGTGTAAATATCTCTAACATAGCAAGGCACTTTATACAAAAACATGCCCGCCAGGGGTCATTTTTCCAGGCATATGCTATTGAGAGGGTTTTGGCCCCCAGGAGGGGCGGTGACCTCAAGAAAAAAAATCCTTCTCCGTGAGGCCTACTGGATTTGGCTTGATACTAGAATTCCAGTAGGTCTCAACTTGAAAAAAGAACTAATATATGTTTACCAGTGAGCGCTTGAAAAAATGTAGTTGGGTCTTTGACAATATATTGTGTCAAAACCCCAACATAATATGATATTCATGCTCAACAAAGCAGCGGTACCGAGTATAGAGCTATTGGTAGCTCGGACTGTCTGGTCTCTCATACACTTCTCTGTTCATCTGTATACACACTCATCTCTGTTCATCCGTACACATGATGGCGGCTGGATAGCGAGGTTTTTGCCTTTGATTCCGGCCGCGCATGGAAAAGATCGATCCAGCGCACCCGGGATCAATGACAAGTCGAGTATTGTATCATACACTACATACCTAACTGCCGCCATCAGTGTATAGAATAGATATGAATTTGGATTCAGGATTGCAAAGTTACTATGTTTCTACTAATGCCAAGAATTACCGGCATTGTAAATTGATCTCCTTTTGTGGTCACTGTATAATAATGGACTGTAACGTGTCAGAAGGCCGAAGGTCATTTATGTTTAGTTTGTACTTCTATGTTTCATTTTTTATGTATGTATCATATGTTTTTTAATTAACGGCATGGTGGTGGGTTCACACTGTGCGGCTTTTTTGTCAGAGAATGAACATCCTGGCAATTCCAGGGTTAATGTGTCTGGGAAGTTGTCCGCACAGGGTGCCTTCAATTACAACCAGGATGAATGGAGTAAACGAAAAAGGTGTGCCATGTTATGTGGTAACCTATGGAGCTGGAGACCTCCCCCCCTCGTCACTGGGGAGGGGGTGGTCCAACCCCTTTATATAGAAGGTTCACATAAGGCAAATTGTTACGACTAAGGGTACTCACCCGAAACGCGTCAACGTCAATGCCGTGTATGTGGTGGTTATGTCTGTCAACTATATTTGAATAATAAAGAAGAGCTGACAGAGGAACTCTATTTGTCTCCGGGACCTTTCTTCACTTACCTGCAGCCTGCCACGGGAACACTCCCCTAGGGCCTCTGGAGCCGGGATCACTCTTTCCACCAGGGAGGTGAGCTGGACATAATTTTAAATATGAAAGAGCTACTGTCTGATTTAAAATCTTCATTCAACAATGATCTTAAGACAGCTCTCTCTTCATTAAAGGCAGATATCACTGCCATAGGGGACCGCACTGCTCATCTTGAAGAGAAAATGGAGGAGTTTACAAATGCCCATAACTGCCTTGTAGATGCTCACAACTCTGCCGAAGAAGACATAGCTGCTATTAAAGGGCTTCTGTCACCCCACTAAAGTGTTTTTTTTTTTTTTTGGGCTAGTGAAATTAGTTATATTGCGATATATGACAATATAATTGTGTTACTTACTTTGTGCGCCTGCGCCGATGACATCACCGAAATAGAAGACATCATCGGTGCAGGCGCACTGAGGGAGTGCTGAGGAGATGAGCCTCCTCATCTCAGAGCGCCTGCGCCGAATCAACACAGGCGCGCGATTTTTGAAATGCCGACAGGGCTGGCTGGAGGAGGAGTTCCCGGCTGGCCCTGTCAATCAACACGACGAGGGGGCGGATTTCTGCAGCAGCTACCAGCAAGTAGACGCCCTACTTGCTGGTAGAGACCGAATTTACATATAATAAAACTTCGTTTTTTGCAGAAACTGCCGGATCAAAGTAAGTAACACAATTATATTGTCATATATCGCAATATAACTAATTTCACTAGCCCAAAAAAAAAATATCACTTTAGTGGGGTGACAGAAGCCCTTTAAGTTAAAATTGTCAGACATTGAAGACAGATCCAGAAGGAATAATATCCGTTTTAGGAATATTCCAGAAACAATTCAAGATGAACAATTGCAGGACTATTTGATTGATCTGTTCTCGGCTCTGCTACCTCAAGCCTCTAACACAGACCTACTAATAGCCAGAGTCCATAGACTTCCCAAACCTAAATCTATTCCAGCCTCCCTACCCAGGGATACTATAGCAAGGATCCATTACTATCATATTAAGGATTCAATCCTCAAGGTTGCAGCCGAAAAGCCAGATCTCCCTGAACGGTTTCAAGAAATCTCACTTTTCACTGACCTTTCACCTGCTACCCTTGCTAGACGCAGGGAGTTCACTAAAATCACACAAACACTAAGAGAGCAAAAAATTCTCTACAAGTGGGGCTTCCCACTCATAGTTTACTACAATGGCCGTACTACGGTATTAATCTCACCTAAAGAAGCTATGAACTTCCTATCCAAGAACGCTCTTACCAAGGATTCAGAAGAACCAAGAAGCCCTCCAAAGAAAAAAACACCACACACTGGCCCAGGAATGGACAGTAGTAGGCTCTCCCAAGGCTAATATCTCTCCCAGATAAACAACTATTTTAATTCTGGCTAGTATCTAAATAGTTGTTCCAATTTCAGTCTAACCCAAACAGTTCCAGACTGATGTGATAATGTTAGAAGCAAATTCCTCTAACTTTCACCTCCACCCCCCACGTTATGATAGCGGCCTGGGGTCGCATTGGTTCACTTAGAACCGGACTTTACTATCTCACTTTTATACTTTTTATGTTTTTGGTTTTACTCCTGTTGAAAACCATTTGTTTGTGGTACATTGGTAACTTATGGAATTTTTCACCTTTGCAGGTTCACTCTATATTATATCTCCTCTGTGCATTTCCTTCCTCTAATGCATTATGGTCATACAAATTGCCTCCTTAAATGTTAAGGGCCTTAATAGCCCAGCCAAACGCTCTTTTCTATGGAAGGAAGCCCACAGACTGGGATGTGATATACTCTGCGTTCAAGAAACGCATTTAAATGAAGCAGACAGCTCCAGACTCAGCCACAAGGACTTCCCCATTATTCTATTCTCACATGCCTTTAACAAAAAAAGGGGTGTTCTAATAGCTGTTAAAAAATCTATCGCCTTCCAAACTCTATCTCTAGACATAGACCCTATGGGTAGATTTATTATTGTTACATGCCTAGTTAATAATTCACCGTATACTATTGTGTCTTTATATGCCCCTAACTCTAGAACTTTAAGTTTTATTAGGTCTATCTTGGAGTTTGTCTCAACCCAAAAGAAAGGTTCCACCATCATCTGTGGAGATTTTAACATGGTAATGGACCCTCGTATTGACAAATCTTCTCCCGTAAGTAAAAAAGACAACTACAAACTCAAAGATTTATGTCACAAAGAGGAGCTGTTTGACTCATGGAGGTCGCTTCATGCCTCTGAAACAGACTACTCCTTTTTCTCCAATCCACACAACTCATATTCCCGGATAGACTTCTTTTTGGTTGACAAATGGCTACTCCAAAAAGTAGTAGACTCCAAGATAGGCCTGATTACTTGGTCTGATCAGCCCCTATTACCATATCCATTCAAGAAGAGTTCAACATCAAACACTCTTCTCCATGGAGGTTAAGCAACCTTTTATTATCTAACAAACACTACAAGGAATTAATTCCAAAGGCGCTAGCAGAATTTTTCCAACTCAATACCAACCCAGAGATCAGTCCAACAACACTATGGTGCGCTCACAAAGCGGTAATAAGAGGTCTCTTTATTAAATATTCCTCAGAAGAAAAAAAGAAAAGAATGTTTAAACTAGAAGAATTACACAAAAAACTTAGAACCTTGGAAATAGGAAACCAAAAATCCCCTACTCTTCTTATCTCTCAAAAAATCATCAGCACTAGACATGAGATATATCTCCTGATGCAAAATAACTTTGAAAGACACCTCATACAATCTGAAGCACAATTCTACAGACAAGGAAATAGAGCGTCCAAAATGTTAGCCAGCAAACTTAAAAATAAAGCAGCAAACACCCGTATTCCCTTCCTGTGGTCCTCTAATAAGAGCAAAATAATTAATCCCCTTAAAATCGCTGAAGAATTCTGCAATTATTACCACTCCCTGTATAACTTAAAAAATGACCCGAATTCCCACCAACCAACCGCAGAGGATATTAACTCCTTTTTAAACAATATATCACTTCCCCTACTATCCCCATCTCAACTTACACTTTTAAATAAACCCATTTCTTCACAAGAAATACTTGATACAATCTCCACTCTTAAAATAAATAAATCCCCCGGTCCAGACGGCTTTATAAATGAATATTACAAATCTTTCTCCCATATCTTAACTCCCCATTTACTATACTGCTTTCACTATATGATGCTAGATAAAGGCATCCCCACAGAAATGCTCAAAGCAATAATAATTACCTTACCCAAACCTGGAAAAGCTCCCAACATACCAGCTAATTTTAGACCTATTTCCCTCTTAAACACTGACTTAAAATTATTTTCAAAAATCCTAGCTAACCGTCTGGCAGACATACTACCAAGTCTGATAGACTCTGACCAAGTAGGCTTTGTCAAACACCGACAAACATCAGACGGAACAAGGCGTTTCTTGGACCTGATTGAAATAGCCCATACCCGTCGAACGCCTTCCATGCTCCTTTCATTGGATGCGGAGAAGGTGTTCGACAGGGTTCACTGGGGATTTCTCGGTTCTGTCCTGAAGAAATTTGGATTTAATGGCCCCTTATTATCTGGTATTTTAAACCTATATTCCTCTCCCCAAGCTTTTGTTTATTCTTCTGGATTTAAATCCCTTTTGTTTCCCATCTCAAATGGCACTAGGCAGGGCTGTCCCCTTTCCCCTTTAATCTTCGCCTTAATAATGGAACCACTTGCTACCCATATTAGATCATCCCCATATATCACTGGTATCTCAACTTTAGGGAAAGACCACCGCATAGGTTTATTTGCAGATGATGTTCTTTTGTTACTATCTAACCCAGCCACCTCCCTTACTCACACTTGTAATATACTCTCATCCTTTACGAAGGCTTCCTATTATAAAATTAATACTACAAAATCTCAAATTCTAAACTTGGGAATTCCGGGAAAAACTGTAAAATCCCTAAACCTAGCATTTCAATTCAACTGGGTTAAAAAATCTATCCCTTACCTAGAAATTAACCTGACAGCTATTCCGAGTGAATCATTCGCCCATAACTATATCCCCTTATTTCAAGACATCAAGTCTAAACTGTCTAGCTTTAAAACTCAAGGCATTTCCTGGTTAGGCAAAATCGCTGTAGTAAAAATGAGCATCCTGCCTAAAATTCTTTATTATTTCAGAAACTTACCTATCCCAATACCCATCAAATACCTCAAGAACTTGCAAAAATCCCTTTTACACCTTATATGGGGAGGCAAATACCATAGAATAAAAGCGGATATATTATACCTTCCCAAAAATGAAGGCGGCTTGAACTGCCCTTCAATCATACAATATTATAGAGCTACAATTTTAGATCAACTTAAACACCTATGGCATAACAACCAACAAAAAGAATGGTCTCGTATCGAAAAACTTTCTCTTGGGAAACATTCCCTAAGTGATCTTCTTACAGCCATGTCTCTCTTTAAGTTCATTCCGAACAGTACTTTGTCCACCGCTAAGGCCATCTTCAACACTTGGGACGTTATTACCAACAAACGTCACCTATTTGCGTTACCCCTTCAAAGCTATAGCATCTCAATTCTGGAATCTTATATTCCAGAACTAGATATCTCAACTTGGATAAAGAATGGTTTATATTACATTAATGACCTCCTCACAAATAACATTCTTAAACCCTTTTCGGAACTTTCTCAGTGTTATGGTCTCCCTTCGAGGGATTTCTATAAATATCTCCAAATCAGACATGCTCTTACTAATACCATTTTTACACAACCTCTTAGACCTAATAATGACAACCCATCCTCAATCCACTTCACAAAATGGCTTTTAAACCATAACGTTAACAGCAAAGGGATATCCAAATCATACAAAGTTCTCATTATCCCCTCAGTAGATCCCCTACCAACGATTAAGTCTAAATGGTCTCAAGACCTCTCCATTGACCTTTCTACAGAGCAATGGTCATCTGCACTTGACGTAGTTTTTAAATTGTCTAGATGTATCTCTCACTTAGAGACATCTAGGAAAATTCTATACAGATGGTATTATCATCCGATGAAACTGAATAGAATATTTCCAGATACTACCTCGGAATGTTGGAAATGTGGTCTCCCACAAGGATCTTTCCTACATTGCTGGTGGGAGTGTCCCCCGATTAATTCTCTCTGGCTGAGATCATTTAGTACCTTTTCAAAAGTTTGTCAATTCCCAATTGTACCTTCACCACAATTGGCACTTCTTTTTATTGGTATTGAGACAATTCCTTTTGATTTCAGAACTGTTTTCGGTCATATATGTATTGCAACACGCCATTTTATTGCCACCCACTGGAAATCCAACCAGATTCCTAGCAACCTTGATGTCATTAAAATGGTCGAAGAAAACTGTTGGTATGAAGGTGTAGCCGCTTCTGCTCTCTTGAAAAAAGGGAAATTCTATAATCAATGGGATACATGGCTGAAAAGCAGCTTTCACACTAATTCCACTGTAACAAATTCTCTAGCCATATAACTAGGCTACAGCTGGTTAATAACAACAGATCACACCCTGCTTATATTGCTTATATTATTTTGCTAATCTCTAAATCGAGATATAATAAGTACCTGTGAATATCCTCATCAATGTACCACTTTACGTTACGTTACGTTACCTTACGTTATCTTACGTTACTGTACTGTACTTAATCTTGTCTCTAGTAATACCACTAAATCATTGATCTCCTATGTGAAAACGTACCTTTTATAAGAGGTATTATCAGTATATCTGGTTCCTTTATTCTGTATTATTTTACTATCATATGTCCCTCCCCTCCTACCCCCCCTCTCCCTTATCCACATCCTTACCTCCTTTATCCGTCCTTCCCTTTTCTATCCCGTCCTCTTTCCCCCCCCTTTCCAATCCCCTTCCCCACAATATCCCTCATACTTTGTATGTAATCAAGTCTTGATATGTACTGATGTCATTATACTTTAAAAAAAAATTGAAAATCCAATAAATTTCATGTTTCAAAAAAAAAGAAATATTTCCTTTTGATAAACCCTGTTAATGGCTATAACCTCAATAACAAGAACGGTTTGCTGGAATTACAGAGCTGTATAATGGCAATTTGGATCCCTAGTTAGTACAGCAAGGTGTAATAGGAATTTACCCAGGCTGTAACCTCCCCTAATGAATCCTGTTCTATATAAATGCTGTGGAATGATTCCTCCCTATCCTTTCCCTACACCTTGAATAATCTTTCCCTGAACTTGTAAATAATTTTTTGGGCACAATGAAGTTTTTCCTAGCACTGTCCCTAGCGCCTGCTGACATCTATCCCTGCACTAAATACACTGGAAAATGGCAGAATCCAAGATGGCTGAGGCTAGTTATAGGGCTGTGACATCACAGGACTGGCTGCTGATTGGCTGCATGCATTTCATTATGGGTGATCCCGCCTTCCCAGAGTTCCTTGCTCCATGTCCTCACACGTGCAGCAGCCATTTTCGGAAAAAATTTGATTTGTTACCACGAAGCGTGAGGAAATTCGGGTTCGGTGCAAATCGAATTTTTCCTGAAATTCTGATCAAATTCCACTTTGTCAACTTCGATTCGCTCATCTCTAATTATGATGTGGTAAGACTATCGAAAATGTGGTATGACCAAAAATGAAAAACAGACATTCATGACCTTATCACTTACTCATATTTAGTAAGCAAGTAGTAAATAAAGTGGCTAACTGAAGTGGTGTAGGTTCACACTGGATCACTATAGCTACACTCACATATTTGAGATCTATTTTTACTGCAATCTCCATATAACTCATCATAATAGCTAAGAGTAATTTGATAATAGAGCCGGGCAGTCTTTGGAAAAATCAAATCCTTACCTATTGTGTCTATATTGTAAGGTCCGGCAGAAAAGCTGAAAAGAATTTGAATTCAATGCACCTTCTCCAGTCTGTTATTGGATTGTTCCTGTTCACAAAGGGAACATATGATACTATCTACAGTATATATCTGTGGAAAGTTATACAAAGCTGATATTTAAAGGTAGGGAACCTTCAGGATGAAAGACTAAAAGAAATTGTTAACGCAATATATTAGTTATCTCTGCTTAGTCTGCTACTTCTTGTTTGTGTAATTCCACATTATATTGTAGGTCTGTACTTGTAGCAAATGTCAGTTTATCAGACTTTCTGTATTACCCGATATATGGTTAAATACACTCTGGAAACCAGATACATAACTTAAAGGGGCAGTACAAGTTCAACTAAAACTCTTCCAACAACAGTAAATAACAAGAGATGTTTTATTGCATTTCTGCTATAAGAGAATTTAGACCAGAACCTTCAGAATCACAGGTGCATATTCATGAAGCACACCATTATACATACAAACTATAGAGCTAAGAAATGGGGATCATTCTAAATAAAAGTGGTACAATACCGACTATAAATGAGTTAATGGAAGCTCTTAGCGCACATATTTTATCAAACGTGTGTCGGGCCTATCTACCAGGCGTCAAGGTGGCTTCCGCAGATGGGTCCCTAACACTAGTACACTGCCTCTCTTTGGATTTACCTGAGCCTACAATATTCAGGGCAGTGTAGGAACCTGCTACGTACGTACTCTGCTCAGAAGTCCCAGGTTGATGGGCGTGTTCAGTCTAAAATGACCCCCATTTCTTAGCTCTGATGTTTGTATGTATAATGGTGTACAGCCATTTTATTTTTTTAGAATCATTATTGCATTTCTGATAATTTTTCTCCCCTGCCACTTCCAGTGTCCCTTTCCGATTCTGCAGCAGTAATGTCATCTTCCTGTCTGCGCCGGTGATGTCCTGTACACAACACGTCACTGTGCAGCCAATCATGGGCCTTAGCAATGTGCGACATATAACTTCTGAAGCCTGTGATTGGCTGCAGTGGTGATGCATTGTGCATGGGATATCAGTAGTATAATTTTGGAGGTCACAGCACTCATCAACTGTGTGGCTTTCACCAGGTGCTCATCTTGTTTTGACCCTTTCTCCACCCCAGGGTCAATTTCTTCTAGACATACCATATAGACAGCAGTCCAGTATTCTGTGTTATAGTGAAGAGTCTGAAGACTTTATTCAGCCAGACATGGTTGTGCACATCAGTACATATATGGAAGCAGCGTTTCGGGCTTATTTGAAGCCCTTCATCAAGCAACTTGTGTGCCGCACATGTGGACTCCGGCCAGCGTCCACATGTGCAGCACACAAGTTGCTTGATGAAGGGCTTCAAATAAGCCTGAAACACCGCTTCCATAATTGTACTTATGTGCACAACCATGTCTGGCTGAATAAAGTCTTCACTATAACACAGAATACTGGACTGCTGTCTATATTGTATGTATTGTGCATGGGATGTCATTGCTGCACCCAAGAAAACAAACACCATTGGGGAGGACCTGAGGACAAGTGATAAAGAGTATCACTTCTTGTGATAGTTTAGGACATTTTTATTTGCTGGAAGAATTTTAATTGAACTCGAACCCCTTTAAGGCTTCTATGCCACAATGCAAATTCTGTAACAGCTTCCCCCCTAAATACAACGTGCCATTTATAATACAGTGTTTTCTTATGTGGCAGAGGTGTTACTGCTGCCTCTGTGCCCCCTATAGCTAAGCCCCTGCAGGTAAAAAGCATCTGTTAGTGTTCTAACATTAGCTATACACGACTCAATGAAAACTATTACCTGAAATCTGTACTGCAAAACATTTACAAAGTTATTTATACAGGTCTTAGCTGTGAAATATTGTAAATTGCTGTTTGAAATATGAATTTACCTCCACTTTCAAATATTATAGGAAACTAAATCTATTTTAATATGTCAACTGTATCCAAAAGTTGCTAATGCATAACAAACTTAAAACACAGCAAACATCTCATACACATGAACACAAAATTTTCACAATGTGAAACATCCCTTATAATCCAGTGGCCAGGACTCATCCTTCATGCCTGGCCACTCGCCACTCTTTATTTTGTTGATGATGTCTCATCACTTATTAGTTAATTTATTATTTGCCCTTGTAATTCAGCATTCATCCAAGTACTCTCTCACATTAGTCGTGATTACTCATATTCTTGAAATATTTCACAATTATATTTATTTGCCAAACAATTGTCCTAAAATTGGAAAAGGAGATTTCATATAGTGTGGTTACTATGAGACTGATTATTGAACTCTTACTGATTTTCATTCTAAAAAATATATTAGCATGGGGGTGGGATGGGGGGGCAGGGGTTATAAGTTGTATTATTCTATATGCTAAGGTCTGAGTTCAGATCAAGTCTTTATGTAATATTAAGAAAACATGTCATTGCTATACTATGCTGTAAGATTATATCATTGCAATTATTGGCGATGTTAATAAAAAAAGGATCTGATTTAAAAAATATATATATATTAAACCTGAATAGATACATGGCACAGTGTTTAAACTGCACAGTGCATCATGTATATCTTCCTGCATACTGTATATGTAAATGGGTTGTCCAAGAGTCTAAAAATGTTAACCCTCATTAAAGAGGACCTGTCATCCAGAGGTGTACTCAGGATTCTCTCATGGGCAAGGTTGGACAAAAAAAAATTAATTCTAAAAGCCTTGGCTGGATTTTAATTATTGTGCACACTTTACTTCCCTCTATTCTTATAGCTCCCATTACAGGCTAAATGAAGGCTATGGCGGCCAGTGATTGGGGAAAACATTCCTAGTCTCCTCTTCTAGAAAGGATACTGGTACCCCTTTCTCTCTAAACAGCCACATCCTCTGGTCAGCAAAATCGAATGTACTGTACAGCCTGTCCTAACCCTAACACTAGGTGTGAGTGCAGAAGCCGATGTAGAGGATAGGAGTGGTAGTGGACCTAATGACGTGTTGTGTCACAATGTACTCCCTCAGGCCATAATTCCCTGGAGACAGGTGCAGTAGAAATATAGTACTGAAGAAAGAGATGAAAATAAAATGTAACAAATTATTTTTACTAAGTGCAATGTCACATTTTAAAGAGGTTCTCCGAGAATTAAGAAAATTAAAATACTTAAATATTACTTTATTATAAATATATTCCAAAATACCTTACATTAGTTACAATGGCTCGTTTTGTCTGGGGAGCAATCATTAGGAAAAACAAAATGGCTGCCGTCCTATCAGTACACACAGAACCTGTCCTAATCACACAGCAGGACAAGTTACTTCACAACAGCTAATGAGCTGCCTCATCCTCCTCTCTGCTCTGCCCCTCAGGGAACCTGAATAAAGCTGATAAGATCTTCAGCTGAATCTCTGTAGTAATGGAGATCATGAGGAGACATGAAGCACAGAGGACGGACAGGACAGACTGTGGTAATAAAGACTGCATACAAGTGCTACTGCACATTACCCCCCACCCTCCTCTATGTCTTCTCATGAACTCCATTCCTACAGAGACTCAGGTGAAGATCATATTAGACTGTATTCAGGATCACAATCCCTGACAAGCAAAGCAGAGAGGAGGCTTGTCCTGCTGTGTGATTAGGATAGGTTTTGTGTGTATTAATAGGACAGTGGCCATTTTATTTCTCCTATTGATCACTCCCCAGACAAAATGAGCTATTATAACTAATGGAAGGTAATTGGGAATAGATGTATAAAGTAATATTTAAGTAGTTTCATTTTCTTATTTCCCAGGGAACCCTTTTAAATACATACAGTAGCAGCAATTTCCAAGTGCAATTCTCTTGCACCAGCAAGGAATCTGGAGGCATATTGGATGGCTGAGGATGTACTTGTCAGGATAACGACTACCGTATCACTCAAACAGGCATAGCGCAGACCTAAAACTGCTCTGACCGACTATCCCTACCGACTTGAATGATCACCCTAGGCAGTGACCCACAACTGGATGAAAAATGCCAGTCGGACAATACAGGAAAAGTAATGTCAGAGGCAAAAGTAAAAACTAAAACACGCCAAAGAGTCAGAACCAGGAGATAAATCCGATATCAAAACGCCAGAAGCCAAAACCATAGTCACAATGCCAAATTCAAAGATCCAAAGTCAGGGGAGTCTTCAATAATGCAAGAAACCAGTAGGGGGAGTTAGAGGACAAGGAATCCCCCTCTTGGCAAGGAGCAGGTCCAGCTCACTCCTATTAAGAAGGGAGGAACAGGATGGCTAGCCTTGTTAGGCTACTTTCACACTAGTGTTCGGGGCTCCACTTGTGAGTTCCGTTTGAAGGCTCTCACAAGCGGCTCAGAATGCATCAGTATGGCTCCGCTTGGATTCCGCTCTGCTCAGCCAGGCGGACACCCGAACGCTGCTTGCAGCGATCGGGTGTCCGCCTGGCCGTGTGGAGGCAAACGGATCCGTCCAAAGTTACAATGGAAGTCAATGGGGGTGGATCCGTTCGAAGGTGACACAATATGGTGCATTTTTCAAACGGATCCGTCCCCCATTGACTTTCAATGTAAAGTCTGGACGGATCCGTCTGAATACAAATTGTACTTAGACTTTTTTAGTGAAATATAACGCAGGCGTTCCGTCTGAACGGATACCATTGTTTGCATTATAGGAGCGGATCCGTCTGTACAAATACCAGACGGATCCGCTCCGAACGCAAGTGTGAAAGTAGCCTTAGTTGGCAACTTTTGGCAATAATTCCTTGCTGGCAACTATGGCCATAAGTGTACAATAAAATACATTATGCATAACAATACAATTTATAGTACCACCAGATTTGGGGTACTACACAAGGACAGGCTAGGCAGACTGAACATTACAGCAAATCTATGAGTAGGGCAAGTGGCGGCTTCTAGTTGTCAGGGAGGAAGTCAAACGCATCCTGTGCCTACGGTGTGTGCTTTACTGTACACAGCCTCTAAATCATAACATCATAAAAATATACAATGGCAAAAATAGATAGTCAATATACAAGGGTCATAAAATACTGCCACAAACCATAGCCACAAATTACAATCGTGTTTGAATAATACTGTGATAATATTACCAAATAATAGCCTCCTTCCTGCCCCCACACAGTTAAAGTTCCATTTTGATGCCCCCACACAGATAATATGCCCCTTTTGTGCAGTCGACACAAAGTGCACCCACACAGTTTCAGTACCCCCCCTTGTGGCCCACATTTAGCCCCCACAAAGTATAAGTGCCCCCTCCAAAAAATACTCAACTTAACATGTTCCCATGAGCAACTCAGTCTACAAACATCTCCTGGCCTGTGGCATGCTCCGCTAACAGCCTGGTGCAGGTGGGCTCAATTACATTATAGCATAATAGTCAAGTGCATTTGCAGCCTAAGGGTAAGTTCACATCTGCGGCAACAGCTCCGGCAGAGCCAGATTCTACAATTTACCAGATCCTCATTGACTATAATGGGGTCCAGTGGTGATCTGTCTGATTTCCGACATAAATGCCATATTGCGGCCAGACAAAAAGCGCTGCATGTAATGTTTTTTATCTGGCCGTCAGCCAGCATTTGCACCGGATCAAGCATGGCGCAGATGTTAAACGCACCCTAAAAGACTCATATACAGTTGAAAGAGACACAGTACATAAGGAGGTCTTTTTTATCATGTAACCTCCACCCCCCACTTGCATATGTCCATGATGTAATTTCTCCTGACAAGTAGGTTTTGGTAAATAATTATATTCTCACTAAACAACAAATCTGGAACATCTTTTCTTACAATTCTGCAATGTGCCATTTTGCATAGAAATGTAAGAATAAATTGACAACTATGTGTTACCAGTTGGAGGGGTGTCTCTATACCCACTGACAATGGGAATGGTATCACCCAGTTATCAACTTATTCATAAAGTTGAGGAAGGGCATAACAAAGATATATGGCATATCACAGCATTATGAGAAAAGATGTTCCAGAACCATTCCTACTGGGGAATGCAAGTATTTACTAAAACATATGGTAGGAATGGTGAAGGGTTCTCTTTAAGGCAATTTACATTTACATGTCTAATATTTTGTAATATTCTTTACTATGAAATCCATCTTAATCCTTTTAAGCATGGCCTCTGGGGGATAAGTGGTTGCTTCACCGTGAGGAGCAATAATTGCATCAAAATGATTCCTGTAATTTGCTCTCAGTCTGTTGCCTCTTCTTTTTAGCTCACTCTTCTGTGCAGGGCTGCCTAAATTCAGACTGATTGAAGGTTCTTCATGTTTTGATAGCTTTGACTAGACCATTTCCAAACTGATTGTTTTTCCTTAGCCTACACTTATATTTTTGTGGTTTAGATTTCCAACACTTTCGGTGAAATTAATTTTGCGTCATAGGGGGTCATTTGCCAACAGATATATGCCACTTTTGTGTCTTATACCTGGCGCAGATTCTGTTGCATACCATGTTATGGAAGAATCAGCGACTTCTTCCCCGCTTACGCCAGGTCCAAAAAAGGGACTGTTGCGTGGGTGGGAAAGGGGACCGGCCATTTCATTCATGGCTTTCTACCTGGCTTAGGTGTAAAAATGGTCTAAATGTAAGACAGCACGGAAGCTGCCCTACATTTAGAATCTGCAAAGGATGTGCTGAAGTTACGTAGAGGCCGGTGCCTCTACAAAACTTTGCCAATCCACTGCCAGTGCTGGTCTTAATAATTGTGCCCCATAGTGTCTATAATCTGTCTCCTGTTCTAGTTCAAACTGAAGCACCCAGGTTAAACTAATGTTTTCCAGAATCCTGTGGTCTGCCAGGTTTCAAAGTTCTGTTGTTTTTGATGGTGCTGCAGACTGCACCCTTTCTACATCTAAGGAAAAAAATGCACCATGCATTTTGTTCCACAATTCCTCCCAAATACTCCAACACCCCATATGTGCTCAAAAAATGATGCATGGATGCGCCATAGGGCTTTTGGAGGACAGATTTTGCAGGATTGGCTTTTGGGAGCTATGTCGCATATGAAGACACCCTGAGGTACTCCTAGAGGGGAAACCCCCAAAAAGTGACACCATTCTGGAAAATACACCCCTCAAGGAATATTTCAAGATGTGTAGTGAGAGCTTTGTCCTCAAAGGGGATTCATGGAATTGGCTATGAAAATGAAAAATTTAATTTCTTTCCAGAAAAATGGATTTTAGGGCCAATTGTTTTTTACTTTTACAAGGGGGAACTGGAGAAAATGCATCCCCTAAATGAATGCCCATTTTCTCCTGATTCCAGCAATACCCAATATATGCTAGTATACTGCTATATGGGTATTCCACGGGGATAAGAAGGAAAGGAGTGCCAAATGGCTTCTGGAAGGCAGATTTCACCGGAATAATTGACAGGTGCCATCTTGCAAATGAACACACCCAGAGGTACTCCTAGAGTGTAAACCCTCAAAAAGTGACCACATTCCGCAAACTACACCCCTCAACAAATATTTCAAGGTTTGTATGTGGTGAGCACTTTGATCAATCAGGAGTTTCACAGAATTAGGAAACGCTTGGCTATGAAATAGTAAAATGTAAATTTTTTCCAGAAAAAATTATTTTACACCCACATTTTTCATTTTCACAAGGGGAAACAGGATAAAATGCACCCCACATTTTGTTCCAGATTTCCCCCCAAATACTCCAACACCCCATATGTGCTCAAAAAATGATGTATGGATGCATGGTAGGGTTCAAAAGGGAAGTATCGCCATAGGGCTTTTTGCAGGATTGACTTTTGGGAGCTACGTATGTCACATATAAAGTCTTTTTTGGAAAAAATAGTATTCTCTGCACAAAGTCTCCTGCACACAAAAAGTCTTTGCTGCACAAAAAGTATTTTCTGCAAAAAAAAACTAAACTTGCAGTGCAAACTGAGCAGACACAATCAGTAATGGACACTACTGATCTGTGCTCAGTGGTTGCACGCATCATGATGATGATGATAATGAGGGGGTAGAGGAGTAGAGGAAAGTGGCATCCTCTTCTCCCTCACTGGCAGACTCAGTATCAGAGGCAAGGATGGCGTATGCCTCCTCTTCAGCTGAGTACACTCGTTGGGATAAATGGGACATTTTTATTTTATTGGGGTGCAACATGTGAAATGTGTAAACCTTGATTTAGTGTGAGGGGTGTGTATGCAGTGTTTTCACACGTCAAGGGTTTTTGTAATAAATTTGAAATTAAATTTAGAAGAAAAGTTGTAAAAAAAAGTATTTTCGGCAAAAAAAGTCTTTATTGAAATGAAAAAAAAAGTAGTTTCTGCACAAATAAGTCTCCTGCACACAAAAAGTCTTTGCTGCACAAAAAAGTATTTTCTGCAGCAAAAAAAAAAAAACTTGCAGTGCAAACTGAGCAGACGCAATCAGTAATGGACACTAGGACACTACTAATCTGTGTTCAGTGGTTGCACGCATGCAGATGGTTCGTGCAAAAACCTAAGCTCACACTAACTGATATATATATATATATATATATATATATAAAAATAACTACCACTAACTGCAGGTATTTTTGCAAACCCCCCCCAAAAAACTTAAAATGTGCAGATGCTACTGAGCACACTACTTATCAATGCTCTGCAGCACGCACGCACACAGATCGTGCGGGCGTGCAAAGACTGTAGTATAAACTTCACTACAGTGCTTTGCAAAATGCTTACTAAAATGCAAAACTTACTATCACTAGCTGCAGTTCTTTTTTCACACACAAAAAAATGGGCGGCAAGGGAAGGGACAGGGACGGAGGGTGGTTTAGGGATCTAGAACTGCTGCACCCCCGATGGCCCAATCATGAGATATGGTCTGGTCACGGGGGCCGGCGTCATACAGAGGCCATTGGGGGTGTGGCGTTCAGATCCCTAAACCACCCTCCGTCCCTGTCCCTTCCCTTCCCGTCCATTTTTTTGTGTGTGAAAAAATAACTGCAGCTAGTGGTAGTAACTCCAGAAAAAAAATCAGTGCAGCTATTCCAGATGTTTTTCTTCTTTTGTTATTTTTTTCTTTCAGCAGGAAAGGGTTAAATCGCTGTGGTGGTGCACCACAAGTGCCAGCAAGCCAACAGCAGCACAGAAAGAAACAGAACTTCTCTGCATGCGGTCACCAGCTAGAATGGTTGCATGCAGGCAGGGGAGCACCCAGGAATTTTGTCTAGGGGGGGTCCGAAAGGCAAAAAAATGTGGCATGTGTAGTGTGCTGTGCTAATTCAATTTTTCAAAGCCCCCTTTATATTTAAAACTGCAGGGACGGGGGGTGTAGCGTGTTGCGCTGATTCTTTTACTTGGCGATTCTAAAAGCTCTGCAGGAAAGGGACAATGCGTCACGCGAATGTTTTGGGCCCTGCCCATTATTTAAAGCCCCTCCTACATATAATAGGCCACTCCCAACAAACACTGTACAGCTGACATTCTATAGTTGAGGCCTGTCTCTACACATCATACTGAGAGAGGGGGGGGTCTGTCCTGGCTGCACTGCCTGCTTCACATCATACAATAGACAGCAGGCTGCAGCCAGGAAGCTCCTCCGCTCTCCTCCCTCCCCCGATCCTGCTCAAGGCCTGTGGTTCCCCCCACCATCTGCCTGCTGCCCCCTTTGGCTGTCCTCACCCAGCTCTGAATCCTCCTTCTGCAAATGGCAGGGGAGGAGCCGGAGCATCTTCTCTCCTACATAGCGCCCCCTACCTCTTACATCGAGTGATGTCACCTTTTTTGTAGACGTTCTCTTTCCTTATCTTCTCCATTCAGACCAGACCGCCATGATAATTTTTCAGCCATCTCCCGTCTCTGCAGAGATTAACAAACAGACATTAGTTTCCCACATTTCCATCATCTTCACATCTTCTGAACCCCCTTTCCTGCCACCCCCAATACTGTGCCCGCTGTGCCCCCAATACTATACTGCAGAAACAGTCCCCCTGGAAATACTGCTACCACACAGATAGTGCACCAATACTGTGCCCGCTGCGCCCCCAATACTATACTGCAGAAACAGCCCCCCTGGAAATACTGCTACCACACAGATAGTGCCCCCTTCAACAATTATTGGCACACAGTGCTCTAAAAAAATAACTGCGCCCAGACACTAATAGTTTAAAGATAATGTCCCCCAAAAATGATTGTACCCCCGCTTAGTACCCGCTGTTGAGCTAATGTGCCCATTATGTATGCCAGTATAAAATACCCCTATATAGTGCCCCAGTAAATGCCCTCATAGTGCTCCTCTCCCTTTCCCCATAGTGTCGCCCATAATATGCCAGTAAAAAATGCCCCTTCTAAGTGCCACCATATGCCCCAATAGTGCTCCTTTCCCCCATAGTGCCTACCATAATGTGCCAGTAAAAAAAATGCCCCCTTAGTGCCACCAGATGCAATAATGCCCCCATAATGTGCCAATAAGAATAAAGAACCCTTTAGAGCCCCCACTTCCCCTTAGTGCCCCCAAATAATGCCCCTATAGTGCCACCAGATGCCCCATAGTGCCATTATCCCCTATAGTGCCCCCCATAATGTGTAAAAAAAAAAGCCCCTTTAGAGCCCCCATAGTGCTCCTCTCCCCCATGGTGCCCCCCAAATAATGCCCCCATAGTGCCGTTCTCCCCTTTAGTACCCCCATAGTGCCGTTCTCCCCTTTAGTGCCCCCCATAGTGCCGTTCTCCCCTTTACTGCCCCCATAGTGCCGTTCTCCCCTTTACTGCCCCCCATAGTGCCGTTCTCCCCTTTACTGCCCCCCATAGTGCCGTTCTCCCCTTTACTGCCCCCCATAGTGCCGTTCTCCCCTTTACTGCCCCCACAGTGCCGTTCTCCCCTTTACTGCCCCCATAGTGCCGTTCTCCCCTTTAGTGCCCCCATAGTTCAGTTCTCCCCTTTAGTGCCCCCATAGTGCAGTTCTCCCCTTTAGTGCCCCCATAGTGCAGCTCTCCCCTTTAGTGCCCCCATAGTGCAGCTCTCCCCTTTAGTGCCCCCATAGTGCAGTTTTCCCCTTTTTTTAGTGCCCCATAGTGCAGTTCTCCCCTTGAAGACAGGTGCTGACTTGTTCAGCACCGATCATCCCCACATGACACCCCCCACCCCCCTGCAGCTATGTAGTGCAGCCAGAGCTGCAATGCGCATGTCTGCGGAATCCAGCCAATAGCAGCGATCAGGGCTGCAGGGGGGCGGAAATACCTCCCTGTGCCTGCCGTACAGAGCAACCATCGTACCCCGGTGACCGAGCGATTTCGCTCAGGGACTGGGTGTACACAGCGCCATACCTCTATGGCACTGGGATTTCAGATCCCGCTTCCAGCGCCATACATGTACGGCACTGGTATCCTAAGGGTTGAATAGTGGTCAGTGCTGCCAGTATCATTTGCTTCTCATTTGTAGGGCTGCCAGTACTCCAGAGGATCGATGAAGAGACAATACATGGGTGTGGAGTAATAATGGTCCACCATTTTTCAATACTTCTTGGCTCAAAGACACGATCTCAGGTAGTTACAAATAGTTCCTTTATTGTTTTCATATAGTATGAAAACAATAAATGAAGTAATTATAAGGAAGGGGAGCAGTAACAAATTAAAACTTAACTTTTAATGTATATAGATTCTCCCTAGACAGAGAATAATAGACCCCTTACAAACATAAATAGACACATATGTGTAGGCCCTAAATTGGAGTGATATCAAAATTGGCAACACACCAGGCTAGGTGCGGTCCTCCCTAGGCCTAAATACTCAGTAGTATAGGCACATAGAGGACAAGTAGTGAAGTCCCTATGTCCCAGTCCCAAATGAGGGGTACCGGAACTAAGGGGACGCTAAAAAAACGGAATGGCCTTACTGTTTTTTGTTGAGGCCTCACTTGTTCACAACGTATAGTTGGTGAAGGAAGTGGTCACGTAATGAGGGCTTGTCACTCGGATGTCCAATTGGTGCTAGAAGCATCAGAAACTTAGGTCAGACATAGTGGTAAATTGGCCTCAAAGAAAGAGAGACTTCCCCTGGTACGGCCCTGCTTGACCTATTTGGCCCTAGTGACCTAACACAGGGTCCGTGCCCCGCAAGGGGTGTCCCCGTCCGGAACCTCGCCCTGATAAGGAATCCCTATGAAACCCTAAATCAGGGTGACCAGCGAATGGACTCGTAATATTAACAAGGCACGGGAAAAATAACTGCAATATGTAGGCGTGTCCCGCAATATGTAGGCGTGTACCAACGATTTTCATCAGCCTAACATATCCTAAGGCTGCTAATTATAACCATAAGGCCCCATGAATCGTCAGGGGACACGGGGCTTGGTATTACATATCCTAAGGCTGCTAACTATAACCATAAGACCCCATAAATTGTCAGGGGACACGGGGCTTGATATTACATAGCTCCTACCTATCTACCTGCTATAAATCAAAGGGAGGAGGGGATACTTAAAACAGAGCCCCTCAATGTAGTGCAAGGCAGGTGGATATTCAAATGAGGCATGTAGTCTGATACACCTGCAAAACATACAAACAAAACGGGCGACCCATTAGAATATAGGTGCCCACACTGCCCACTGAGGGCTGGTACTCACAAGTATCTTGGAGCGGCATATTGCAGATGTCCAGGGTCATGGGCACAGGGGTATCCCGTGCCACCATCACACGTGCAGGCCTGCCTGACAAACACTGACAGGCGCGCTGTATTTTCAAAGGGGGAAGGGGAGGAGAGTCGGCCCATGCACTCTGTATGATGCCGGCCCACGTGACCAGACCATATCACATGATTGGGCCATCGGGGGGGGGGTGGAGTTCAGAACTAGAGCGCAGGCGCATACGGCCGAAGGTCCCCGGAATGCGCATGCGGCCGGAAGTGCCTGGTCTGCCCATGGTGAGCGCAGCCTCAATTACGTAAAGGCGTTACTGCGCCACCAGGGCTGACTGAAGAACGCCAGGCTAGTAGGTAGTTTGGAAAGCTGCTGGAAGAATATAAACAAGCACACCAGCTTAAACAATCACAGTATATTTTGCCTGCGAGGCACCGGGCTAATATAGGGGGAGGTGGAGCTGTTGGGATGAAATAGATTCCAGGACCCACAGCTACTACACTCCCTCCCTAAATTTATGAGGAAACCAAATAGAGTAACCCCTAATGTAGACAGGAAGGCACATTTATGACAGGGATCAAAACATACCTGCCAGGATAGGGAAAACAATTGACCCAAATTAAAGTGAAATTATTAATGTCATAATGCTTCGAAAGGGAGATAGCCTTAGGGAGGGATAATTTCACAGATCTTAAAAAGAAAAGCACTAAAATGCCTCCAGTGGGGGAGGTCTCATGCATAGATGTGTTTGTGAAACAAACCATAGCAGAACTCTACACACTAGAATCCTCCTCCACTAGATACAATTGCAGCAGAGAAGAGAGGGGTATAATTAAGTCACTTGAGGGGGACAAAAGTATAACTATTAAACCCTCAGACAAAGGAGGAAATATTGTCCTGATGGATACCTCGGCATATAAGGAAATGTGCCTAGCTATCCTGAGTGATAGACAGGGTACCGAAATTCTGCCGAGTAATTCAACCTTGAGATATCAAAGTGAACTACGTGCAATACTAACGAGTGCTAAGACCACCCAACTTATCAATGGTGAGGAGTTTGAATTTGTATACCTCTCCCATCCAGTGGTAGCAACTTTCTACTGTCTGCCAAAAGTCCACAAGGACACACCTTACCTGTGAGGGGACGTCCCATTGTCTCATGGGTGGGAAGCCTCTCGCAGAATGTGGGCATTTATGTGGACCGCCTCCTTAGTCCCTTTGTTCAAGCCTTACCATGTGAGGGATACAGGGGATTTATTAACTAAACTGGAGCACATCTCTGTGGAACCTAACTGGTTTGTGGTGTCAATTGACATGGAGGCACTGTACTCCTCGATCCCCCATGACAAGGGCCTGGAGGCAGCTGCACATTTCTTGAAAGCGAGGGGCTGCCAATTCTCTGCACACAGTGACCTTGTCTTGGAGTTTCTACAATTTGTTCTCACCAAGAATTACTTTCTGTTTGATGGTCGTGTCTACCACCAACTCAGGGGCACTGCCATGGGCAGTTCATGCGTGCCCTCGTATGCAAACTTGCTCCTAGGTTGGTGGGAGGAGACAGTGGTATTTGGGGACATGCCTAGCTGGTTTACTGGACATGTTGCTCTTTGGTCCCGCTACATAGATGATATCTTCATTCTGTGGAGCAGGACCGAAGGGCAGTTCGCTAGCTTGCTCCATGAGCTTAACAATAACTCAGTTGGTTTCAGATTCACTTCCATTATTATGAAGGATCATCTTCCCTTCCTGGATATCTCTATTTCCAGGGATAATGTCGGCGGTTTGCGGACTACCATCTACCGCAAGCCTACGGCAACAAACTCCTAGCTTAGGTGGGATAGTTGGATGGCTTTGGGATGCACACCATCCTCTTACATCCGACCACGCTCCCCATTAGTGACTTACAAAAAAACATACGGATCATAGGTACCTTCGACTCAGCATCAACTTGAGTGAAGGGTATCTTGTGTCGCAATTGGGAGACTTTGTTGATGGACCCAGACTTGGCAGAAGTATTGAGCCCGTACCCCTCGGTGACATTTAGAAGGGGGACTAATTTAAGAGATAAACTTGTACATAGTCACTTTAGCCCCCTCACAAATCAAGGGACGTGGCTGGACAGAGTGACCACAGGCTGCTATAAGTGGGGCCGCTGTTTCTGCGGGTGGCTGGTCCACGGAAAATCCTTTGCGGTGGACACGTGGGCAATGTCCACCTGATACGGCACTTCATCAATTGCCGTAGCGTAGGGGTCATCTACCTCCTCACTTGTGAGTGCGGCAAGCGATATGTGGGCAAAACCCGAAGGGAACTCCGCAAAAGGATGAGCGAACATATAGGAGATATTCGCAACGGGAGGGACACCCCAGTAGCTAGACATGTTCTCGCTGCACATGGAGGTCGTACATCAGCTATTAACTTTATAGGCATTGAGAGCGTCGCAAAGCCATTTTGAGGGGGGGGGGGGGGTTGGGATAGACGTATAGACGTATCCTCCAACAGGAGTGTTGGTGGACCTTCAAACTCAAAACCTCCTATCCCCATGGGCTGAATGAACAGTTACATTTTGGATGCTTTTTGTGACGTCACCACTCCCTCCATTGAAATAATCAGGTTATCCCCATCTGAACCATTGAGGACAAATTATCCCTCCCTAAGGTTATCTCCCTTTCGGAGCATTATGAAATTAATCATTTCACTTTAATTTGGGTTGATTGTTTTCCCTATCCTGGCAGGTATGTTTTGATCCCTGCCATAAATGTCCCTTCCTGTCTACATTAGGGGTTACTCTATTTGGTTTCCCCATCAATTTAGGGAGGGAGTATAGTAGCCGTGGGTCCTGGAAGGAATCTATTTAATCCGAACAGCTCCACCTCCCCCTATATTAGCCCGGTTCCTCGGAGGCAAAATATACTGTGGTTGTTTAAGCTGGTGTGCTTGTTTATATTCTTCCAGCAGCTCTCCAAACTACCTACTAGCCTGGCGTTCTTCAGTCAGTCCTGGTGGTGCAGTAACGCCTTTACGTCATTGAGGCTGCGCTCACCATGGGCAGACCGGGCACTTCGGGCTGCATGCGCAGACTGGGCACCTTCGGCCGTATGCACCTGTGCTCTAGTTCTGAACGCTACCCCCCCACCCCGATGGCCCGATCAAGTGATATGGTCTGGTCACGTGGGCCGGCGTCATACGGAGTGCACGGGCCGACTCTCCTCCTCTTCCCCCTTTCAAAATACAGCTCGCCTGTCAGTGTTTGTCAGGCAGGCCTGCACGTGTGATGGTGGCACGGGATACCCCTGTGTCCACGACCCTGGACATCTGCAATATGCCGCTCCAGGATACTTGTGAGTACCAGAGAAAACTAAAAGGGGCAGTATACTTGATAAAACTTCGCTTTTAATAATATATAGGAGATAAAAATGGCCCCTACTGACAAACAACAAGTAAGACGTGCACTCTCAATAAAGGGAGAGCAATGACGATTACAGTACAGACAGAAATATCAATGGTGGGCTGGACCAGTATCACATAGAAGGTCAGGCGGGAGGGTGTAAGTGTGTACTACCCACTAGCCCTAGTGCCTCCCTACTTGTCCTAGTCCACCCTAGAGAGT